>NW_005372025.1:46772-47452 GCF_000412655.1 Myotis brandtii | reverse complement strand
GAAACCTCGATGAAAGAGAAACATCGATCAGCTGCCATCTGCATACCCGCTACTGGGGATGTGCCCACAACCAAGGTACATACCCTTAACCGGAATCGAACCTGGGACCCTTGAGTCCGCAGGCCGACGCTCTATCCGCTGAGCCAAACCGGTTAGGGCTGTTTTTTGTTTTTTTATATTTATATTTTTATTTTCAGAGAGAGCAAGGGAGAGGGAGAGAGATAAAAACATCAATTGGTTGCCTCCTGCACACCCCACTCTGAGGATCAAGCCTGGAACTTGACCAGGAAATGAATCGGCAACCTCCTGGTGTATGGGTTGATGCTCAACCACTGAGCCACACCGGCTGGGCTCCCTTGTCTTGCTCATTGCCAGGGACCTGCATCAGTAACAAATATGTTTAACAAATTAATACAAACTTGCTATTTTACAGTTCTGGAGGTCAGAAATCAACTGAGTTTTACTGAGCTAAAGCCAAGGAGTTTGCAGGGGTTCATTCCTTCTGGAGGCTGGGGGCAGAATGGACTCCCGTGCCTTTTCTGGTTCTAGAAGCATCTCACATTCTTTTCCTTCTGGCCCCTTCCTTTCTCCATGGTCAAAGCTTGCAAAGGCTGGTGAAGTCTGACACTGACATTCCTCTGACACTGAACTCTGACATTCCCACCTCCCACTTTCTTTCT
>NW_005372025.1:43087-44891 GCF_000412655.1 Myotis brandtii | reverse complement strand
CATCCTCAGTTGCCAGCCCTTTCTGCGTGCGCCTCCGTACCTCTGCACTTTACTTCCACACCTCCTCTGAGTCTCAGTGTGCTTTTCTCTTTCCTTCTAGTTGTAGACTTTCCACTCAGCCAGCCTTCCTGTGGTTCTGGATGATGTCCATTTTGTCTTTTAGTTGTAGTTTTGAAGTGGTTGTGCAAGGCAGCAATTTCAGGTGTTTACCTATGCCGCCATCTTGGTTTCTCTCGTAATGTAAATATCTGATATGCAGGATGGTCTTAGGTGACCCCTATGAAAGGGTCATTTGACCGCCAAAGGGGTCGTGACCCACAGTTTGAGAACCGCTGCTCTAGAGTGATGCTACTTAGAAGGGCTTTGTGGGAAGAGGTAAAGATGAGTGGAGCTGTGAAGGCTAGGTGACAAGAGCTGGACAGAACATTCTCTAGAGGGATAGATGGGCACTGCAGGAGCAATTCTGGGCAGGCACATGGGTGTATGTGGACAGTGCCCAGCCTGGCTGGGGTGATTAGGA
The DNA here is from genome assembly GCF_000412655.1 of Myotis brandtii. Lineage (NCBI taxonomy): Eukaryota > Metazoa > Chordata > Mammalia > Chiroptera > Vespertilionidae > Myotis > Myotis brandtii. Next base: position 44,371 of record NW_005372025.1, on the reverse strand, counting down.
CTGAGAGGTGGAATGCACTGATGTAGTGGGGGAAGGGAGAGAGGACAAGGCTGCATTAGAGGAGTCAGGCAGGGTTATAACAGTCCAAAACCAGGCTGGTGGTTGGGGCTTGGTGATGGTCTAGTAATCTAGTTGTCATGGTGCACACCGGCTTCAGAGGGCTTAGCAAGAACCATGCAAGGGCTCATTGGGAGAAATCTGTGGGCGGAGCTGGCACAGGTGGAATCAGCTGTTGAATACTGTTAGGAGAGTAGTTTAGCTTGAATATGGGCCTGCTATCCCAACTGAAAGGGTTGCCACCTTCCAGACCCTGGAGAGTCAATTGTCCAGGCAAAGTCCAGCCCAGGGGCTATGCAGGGTTAGGGAGGAGCAACGCAGTCCGTGACTTAGGATAAAGGGCACATCGGTAAGAGACGGCAGCAAGGGTGCACGCCTGAAGCTTTGTGGGCCTTACTACTGTGCCCCAGCAGCTGCACCAAGCATCTTCCAACTGCAGCTTGAACTGAATCTGCACCTGAGGTTTTCTATTGCCATTTTAAAAAACCATACTCGAAACTCTCACATTGTCTATGCAGAGTACCAGGAGTGATGGGAAATATAAATAAATAGCTTCCTTGATTCCGAATTTTGAAAGGTGAATGAATTAATTTGCCCTTTGACCGCATTTGGGGCTAGTAGTGGAGCTTTCTAATGAAAGAGTGGGCAAGCCCAGATGGGCAGTTTGGCTGGACCATGGGGCACCTCAGATAATTTCCAATTCTGGATCACAGCAACTGTGTGTCAGCTTTATAACTCTTTATGGGTCTTCTTAGTCCACTCGAAATGGCCTGTGTTTGCCACACTAGTATGGAGACTTCTGTGTCAGTATTTCTTAGCCTCTTTTTTCTGATCTCCTCCCTTCCTCCATGACATTTCAATACCACAGATACATGTATATATGTTTCTATACTTGGGGGTGATGTCACCCATATTGAGGTTGCATGATCCCCATAATTCCAGCTTGTCCACAGAGAAGCCCTTCAGTGAGAAAAGAGAATGTGTAAGAGCTGGACCGAGGGGTCCCCAGGCCCCATGCTTGTTTCTCGGTGACTCGAGGACAGTGGTTCTCAACCTTCTGGCCCTTTAAATACAGTTCCTCATGTTGTGACCCAACCATAAAATTATTTTCGTTGCTACTTCATAACTGTAATGTTGCTACTGTTATGAATCGTAATGTAAATATCTGATATGCAGGATGGTCTTAGGCGACCCCTGTGAAAGGGTCGTTCGACCGCCAAAGGGATC
>NW_005372025.1:23692-42750 GCF_000412655.1 Myotis brandtii | reverse complement strand
CAGTGGTTCTCAACCTTCTGGCCTTTTAAATACAGTTCCTCATGTTGTGACCCAACCATAAAATTATTTTCGTTGCTACTTCATAACTGTAATGTTGCTACTGTTATGAATCGTAATGTAAATATCTGATATGCAGGATGGTTTGTTCGACCGTCAAAGGGGTTGCGACCCACAGGTTGAGAACCGCTGTTCTAGGAGAACAGTTTAACCTCTCAGAGTCTTAGGGTCTTGATTGGTTAAAAGCAGATAACTGTGCCTTGCTAGTCGGACAGGCTGCTAAGGGTCTGATAAGCTATTGCATGTTCAAGCTTGGTACAGAGCCTTCAAAGGCATAGTGGCTTTTCTATCTTTCCTTCTCCCAACACAGATTGACCTCGCCATTGATGGTGCTGATGAAGTAGATGCTGATCTCAATCTCATCAAGGGTGGTGGGTGAGTATTGTGGCGACTTTCTTGCTAAGGAGTGTCTGCCAGTTCTTAGCAAAGCAAAATGGATTTCAGAAGAAGCAAATTGCCACTGTGATGTACCTGAGTTTGTCTTTCTACTAGGATGCCAAGAGCTATGGCTGGAGAGCCGAATTGGCATTTCTGGTTATTAGTTGCAGAATTTGGTGACTAGGAACCTGGGCCTATTCAGTGAGATTATTCATCCTAATAGGTTTTCCGTGTCCACGTTCTTCTGTGATTTCAAGCTTTAAAATTATGCGAGCTAAACAAGCATGTTGCTGGGGCTAGATTACTAGGTCTGTGGGCACCAGTGTGTGATCATTGCTTTAAAGCTGCTCTTACCTCTGAGTACTTAGTGATGTATGTATTCATTCATTTAGAAAACATCAGGTGTTTAAGTGGTGATTTGAGGGTTAGGGAAGGGTGAGTTGCAGAATTTCCTGTTCTGCTGGTTCTTATAATCAAGTAGACTCTTGAAATGACACAAAATTTGTTTAAAAGCTCATTGTGCTCTCTCTGCTTCATCACCCTGACTGTCAAATAGCCTATAAGTCAGATTGTTCCAAGCTTACCTTACTTCTCAAGCTATAGACCCCTCCCCATGCTCAGATGACATTTCCCTAAGCTTGGGACTTCCTCACATATGCATCTTAGATGGCATTTGGCCTGGTCTAACTGGGAACCATTGTCCCATTTCTGGGTTTCTCCCAGACACAAGCTAAGGTTTCCTATAGTCCATGTGGGGGAAAGAGCGTGTCTTAGCTTTGGCTGCCGTAACAAAACACCATAGCCTGGGTGGCTGCAACAACAGAAATTTCTTAGTTCTGAAGGCTCTTTAATTGAAGGTGGCTGCCTTTCACTGTGTCTTCACATGGTGAGGGGAGAGAGTAAGTAAACTCTCTGGTCATAAAACTTTCATCTTACCGAACCAGGGCCCCACCCATATGATCTCATTTAATCATAATTACTTCCTTAGAGGCCCCATCTCCAAATACAGTCACACTGCCAATTAGAGCTTCAACTTTAGAATTTGGGTAGAACACAATTCAATTCATTGCATAGCAGGATGGGTCATGTCCTTTAACAATTAAAAAGTGAGGCTCTCTTTAAGTACCAGAATTGAGTGAATTTGGATTTTCTGTATCTGACTAGTTCTCAAATCAAGTTTTTGTCTTAGCCCTGTGTTTACTTTCTTCTTCCCATTCCCAGAGGCTGCCTGACCCAGGAGAAGATTGTGGCGGGCTATGCCAGTCGCTTCATCGTGATTGCTGACTTCAGGTATAGTGTTTAGTGTTCTGAATTGTCCACCAAGGAGGTAGTCAGACTTGGGCCTCATCTGTATTTTACAGAGGAGGAACTAGAGACCTGGAGGGACTGTCTGACTTTGAGACTCGTCCCTGGGACTTAGGCAGTGTCGAGGAGTATTACAATCTGCTTTCATGCTGAAGGGAGACATTGCTCTTTAAGTGTCCTTTGGAAGGAGGAGCAGCTTGCCTCACTTGTCAACAGAGCATGTCCTCATATGTCACTCATTTGATCCTCCCAGGCAGCCTCAGAGGAAGCTGGGCAAGCACTGCCCACGGGCAGTGACTCAGCACACTCTGTTTCCTCCGGGATCACGTGTGACTCCTGTAGTGGACAGTCTGACCCGTCTCTCAGGTTCTCTTTCAAGGAGTCTGGGAGAGGACTTGTGCTGAGGCTGTTATTTTTTTTATTAAGTATTTACTTGTGAAGTATAGTTGTGGGAAGAACATAAATAATAAACACCTGTATACCATACAAAGCTAGTCATAATTAAATTCAACATTTTTGTTATCTTTACTTCAGATGCTTTTAAAACCTCTGTGTATTATCCCTGTTTGCCTCCTGTGCCATTTCACCATATAAATTAATACCATTCCTGAATTTGGTGTTATCTGTACCATTGAGCTTATTTATATTTATTGTAGTTTTTGACTCTATTTCCAGGAAAGATTCAAAGAACCTTGGGGATCAGTGGCACAAGGGAATCCCCATCGAGGTCATCCCCATGGCTTATGTCCCAGTGAGCCGAGCTGTCACTCAGAAGTTCGGGGGTGTGGTTGAGCTTCGAATGGCCGTCAACAAGGCAGTAAGTGGCGGTGAGGTTTCTTGAGGACAGTCCAGGGTCTCAGTATTGTGTCTGCATCAGTGATGGGAAAGTCCTTGTGTCCCCAGGTTCTCAGTGTACTCTTTCTGTTTCATTAGGTCCTCTGGGCCTGTCTGGGCAGCAAGCCTTTATTTACTTTAAATTGGTTTCTTTATTTGTAGAGTGCTTCTTTATTAGTTCCTACTTTCAGACTCTTGTGGATAAGACTTAATGCAGTGTGTATCTTCCGTACAAGTGGGGAACCGATTCTCTCTCGTGTTAGGGCTGATGCTCCTCAGGTGATCTGACCTTTGTACCTGAACCCAGGACCACCCTGATTAACCTCTGCTAAACTGGGCTTTGGGGAAGCCCCTGGGGCATAAAGTTTTTCAGGGTTCATGGTATAATTTTCTTTTTTCCTCTTTTCTCATTCTGTGACAAAATTTGACAAGAAGTAGAATTTCTTAGGGGATGTGGACCCCTCCTTAGGAATAGATTCTAGATACTTAATCCTTCAGCTTTTAAGGTGGGTTACACTGAACTTGTTTTTCTTACCCATAAATAAACAAAAAAGCAAAAGTAATAGCCTAAAAACTAATTATAGTTAAAAACATACAGTCAAACCTCTGTTCTCAAATGGCTCCAATCTCAAACAATTCAGCACTTGACCAAGTTGTAACAAAACTTCAGTTTTCAACCTGACAACCCTTTTATGCTGCTATATCAGCATGAAAAAAGTGTCTCTCAGGCCATAAACAGAGGAGAGAATGTGCCAGTATGGGCCATTTTCACAATAAAGCTCGCCTTGTTAACATCTCAGGAAATTGCTGTGAATATTCTTTGTGTATATTTTTTGCTTTTGTTACTGACAGAATGGACAATTAGCACAATTTTAAAACGTATGGTAAAGAGGCCATCAATAGTGCTCTTGTTGCTAAGGCTGTGAAAGTGCTCACAAAACAATGATCACAAGCAATTGAAGAGGTAGAAAAATTGTTGATTTGGATAAACGAAAGCATCAGTGACAGCATTTTGGAGGCAAAAATGTGAAAAAGTGAAGATGCCACATACTGACCTCCTGAAAGACACCCGTAGAACCAGTGCTGAAAGTGATTCATTTAAGGCTAGTAGGGTGGTTCAGTAAATTTAAGAAAACAAGTGTTTGTTTATAGATTAAGTAGTACATTATATCAGATTAAATAGTACATTATATAATAGTACATGTACTGTATGTAAGAAAGGTTAAAATGGAATAATTTAGGGGTCTGGAATGAATGCAATTTACATTATTTCTAATGGGAAAAAAATGATTCAGTTTTTGAACAAATCACTTCTCCAACAGCCTTCTGGAATGAATGAAGTTTGAGAACTGATGCTCCACTGTATATAAAAAGCTTGTAAGATATAGAAAAGAAAGATTATTTGTAAATCTTCCTTGGTACATTTTTATTTTTTTAAATCTATTTTTATTGATTTCAGAGAGGAAAGGAGATGGGGAGAGAAAGAGAGAGGGAGAGATAGAAACATCAATGATGAGAGAGAATCATTGATGGGCTGCCTCCTGCATGCTCCCCATGGGGATCGAGCCTGCAACCTGGGCATGTTCCCTGACCGAAATCGAACCATGACCTCCTGGTTCATAGGTTGATGCTCAACCACTGAGCCATGCTGGCTGGGCCATTTTTATTTTGATGTGTTTTCTTCCTGGTGTTTTTGTGACTTTTAAAAATCATTGTCCTAATCATAGTGGTTGCATAGAGCTCTGACTCTGGCTCCCTTTCTAGCTGAAAGGCCAGGAAGAGATTGTTGGAGGTTCTCCTTCATAGCTGGGGTTATTCCATACAAGAGCTTCAGCATCTTGCCTTTAAGGACCTCTTAACTGAGCACCCGCCCCTTCTCCTCCAGTCTGCAGGGGAGTCCTAGTTTCTTTGTCTTTGTAGTGCTCTGTCAGCATTTGTGGCACTAAACATTTTCTTGTGCCCAAACCTGTTGAGGAATTCTGGATTAACTGAAACTACCCCTATCTATTTGACCTCAGAACCCATCTCTGCTTCTTTTTGATGGGGCTGCCTAATTGAATTGTGAAATAACATTGTCTCCTTTTACATTATTGCTGGTACTTAATGGGAAGCTCTGAGAATATCATGCCACGTTGGTAGCTAAGAAGTATTGAACTCTCTCTGAGTATTCACTGTGGTAAATGCTTACTCATGTGGTTTATACCTAAGCAGCCTTATGAAGTATGAAATGCTCCTTTTCTGCAGTTGAGGAATCTGAGGTTCATAGGAGTCAGTGGCTCCTCTGAGGTCTATACTCAAGTCCTGACCCCAGAGCTTTTGCTTAGTACTGCTTCACAGCACTTCCTTCTGGAAAGCATGAGGCGGGAGTACTGCTTGGAGTGGATTAGTTAGGATAAGTGTTTTTGGTTATTGCTTCCACTTTCCTGCCCCTCTCTACCTACCTTTATCTTCATCCTTGGAAAATGTGGAAAATTATTTCCTAGGGTCCCGTGGTGACGGATAATGGAAATTTTATCTTGGACTGGAAGTTTGACCGGGTGCACAAATGGAGTGAAGTGAACACAGCTATCAAAATGACCCCAGGTAATATGCGTGGTGGTCACCCTCCCAAGACCTTTGCTTAAGCAGCAGGGGAAAAGGACTCCATTCACTCACATTCATTAATACAGACCACAGGCAAGATATTGTGCCACGTGTTACAGGAATACTCCCATCTACAGAATATGGAATAAAGCAGAGGAAAACTTTGTGGTTGTATAGAGTCATACCTGCAAATAAGATGGCATGTGCTAAATTCTGCTAGAGGAATACCTAGAGTCTAGATAGAGTGTACAAGGTTGTGTCTTGGGGAGTGTGGGGAAGTTCCATGAATAGAGGTAGTTTTTGAGCTATGCTTCAGCATAGTGTAATTTGGACCCTGAACTGTTTACAGCTGTCTCCTCTAACTCCCACTTTCATTGCATAGTTATAGAGTGGACTCAGATTGGAGAAGATTAAAGGATGTGTCCAAAGGCCACGGCACCAAAATGGGAGTCCCAGGTGGCCTCTAGGCTTGAACTTTTAGTCCTTATTTCTTTGAGAGCCAGGTCACAGAGGGGCTGTGTGACATGAACATTTGGAGCAGTGAAGAACAATGGGTCTGGGGCCCTGGGTAAGGCTGGGTGGGCAGTGTAGAGGTGAGTTATGAGTGTGTATTGGAGGAGCTATTAAGGGCTCATAGAAGGGGATTAAAAGGAGGAGGGAGAGCTGAAAAATACTAGTTTTACATATTAAGAGACTAAGATTCTGGCTGCCAGTACTCCATGACATGGAATATTCTAGGCCCAGAACTGGCTAATGTGGCAGAGAAGGGCAATTTAGCAGATGATAGTGGCTAAGTAGATCTTGGAACAGACTACCAGAGCACAGGCCCTGACCCAGCCCTGCTCTGTCAGCATGGCCCCGGTGCGGTTAGTTACTGTCCCTTCCTCTGTACAAGGCTCATTCGAATACCTACCTCACAGGATTGTTGGGAGGATTGAGTTAAAACACAAGGTGGTGTTTAATGAATAAAAGAAAAGATACTATCTTCACCATTAATTAATGCTAAATTGTAAGTTATCCGTGGTATTTGGGATTGAAAATGGTGTGAGTATATGCCATATAATAAAGAGCTAATTCTTCCACCCTTTAGTTCACTATTTTAGGCTTCCATTGAGTATTTTTTACCAGATTTTTTTAAATAAAAAGAATGAGTTGAATTAGGCTTATTCTCTCAGTGTTATGTTTTTAATGGAAGCACTAAAGAGCCAAGAAGCAGGAGGAAGATAAGATATAGAGGTCATTGTTAGTGCAATAAGAGGATTTGCCTTAATGATAGTACAGGCAGCCCAGGGGGCAAGCAGGAAACAGCTCGCCACTGTCAGCACTGCTCCTCTGCAGGAAGGTCTCCCAGTCCCACTGTGTAGCTCTGCTGCTCCTGCTCAGACCTTTGTTGGCTTATTGAGGCATTGAGATGTCCTTTGTGAGGCAATTTCTTCCATACTTTGCTCTTCACCTCAAGTACAAGTCACAGCCTAGAGATGGTTAAAATTTTAAGAACTTAAAGTGAAGAAAACGAAAAAAAAGATAGGAAATTATTTAGTACAGTGCGACCAGGATCATCTGTGTGATTTGTTGTTTTTTTTCCTCTTCCCAATTTGGCCCATTGTAATACTTGCTGCTGGACCAAGATCAAGGTAGGAGAAGCAGGGCAAGTTTCCCTTTCTGTTCCTGTCTCCTACCTTGTCCCATGTGATTTCATTAGGTCACTTAGAGGATAGCTGAACCATGCATCCCCTTGGATGTTCCATTGGGTTATACTCAGAGAAGACAGGCTCTATAGAAGGGTCAGAGCTACTGGGGTTCTTTCCCCATGTCCATCCTGAGCCACCTCTGCCCTTCATACCTGAGGAGAGGTTGCTCTCAGATGAGACCTTAGACTGTTGCCATTCATCTCTGCTCTTTTTTTGAAACATTTTCTGAACCTGGTTTGACTTTCTCTTGGGTCACCTTGTATTACAGAAATTTGAAAAGGATCGGTCTTGAGTGGCCCACTTGGCTTATCTTTGTGAGTCTCCAGTTATGTTGTCATAGTTCAGTACCAGGGACCTTTGTGTTTCAGCAGATTTATTCTCTACCTGGTGGCTTTTCATTGAAAATAACTGATTTTATTGGGCGTGTCTTTATTTTTTAAAATATTTTTTGGTTAATCCTCATCTGAGGATATTTTTCCATTGATTTTTAGAGAGTGGAAGGGAGGGGGAGAGATGGAGAGAGAGAGAAACATTGATGTGAATACATTGATTGGTTGCCTCCCACGAGCACCCTAAACAGGGCCTGGAATTGAGCCTGCAACCGAGGTATGTGCCCTGGAATTGAACCCAGGACCCTTCATTCCTCAGGCTGAAGCTCTATCCACTGAGCCAAACAAGCTAGGGCTTGAGGGTGTCTTTAGAAGTTTAATTATTTTTTCTTTTTTTTGGCACCCGAACAGGGACCTGAACCCTGGACTAGAAGTTTAATATTATTTATTCTTTTGAATTTACATAGTTTAATATTACAAGAGTGAACAGTGAAGAATCTCTTCCTTCTACCCCTCTAACTTTTCTTGTCTGTAGGCAGCCAATGTTACCAAAATTGTGTCCTTGAGTTATTCTTCGGTAAATAAATCAACCCTCCCCGGCCTCAGCCCTTTTACACAAGTGGGAAGCACACTAGTTACAAATTTGCTTCCTAGTTTTTCCTGTCTTAGAGATTAATACAGAATAGACAATAGAACTTCCTTATTCTTCTTTTTAAAATAACTGCATGACTAGCTTCACCCTCCTGACTCTGTGGCCCCACCCTGCCAAGCTTACACCTTGCTGGCTGCAGCCAGCCTAGGTTCCTGCTGCAGTCTTTCTTGAGGGACTCTCGAGGATGTCCAGGAAGACTAAGGGGGTGTCGGAGACACATAGGGAGAGACTGAGTTGTGTGGCTTTCAGGTGAAGACCATTATTCCCTGCACACACTGACTGGTCACTGTTCCTGTGCAGAGCCCTCCCTCTGCATGAACAAATCTTACTCTGTTTTAGCCTGATGAACTCTGCTGGCCTCACCCTGATGACTCCTTGAGACCCTGCCCTACTACAAAGGTTTGTAGGCACCCAACAGGGAGGCAGCTGGACTTGGATACCCTGACACTTTTGCTGAGTTGCCTCAATCTCAGCACTGGTACTGATACTGAAACCTGTATAGATCTGGAGAATACCTATTGTTCCTACCTGGTGACTCACTGAGAACCTGCCTCATGTAACTCACACAGCGCAGGCTCTTTTAGTGGCTGAGTTTAACAGGCAGCCAGCAGGTGGAGCTGGGTCTTGGGTGCTGTGTCTTTTGCTGACCTGCCCCAGACTCACTACTGGTGGTATTCTGCCTCAGGCCCAGCTTGGTTCTTCCCACATGCAGTGAGGCCCAGCAGAGGCAGCCACTAACTATGGATTGCTTTGGAGCTCTAAACAGGCAGTCATAGGTAGTACCTGACATTGACCTGCACTAGCGTTTCTTCCAAGAGGCCCCAGAATCAGTACATCCAGTGGCAGGCTTCAGACCACATCTGAGCACAAGAAATTAGCTCCACAAGTGGCACACCCAAAGGGAGATCTCTGCAGATACCAGCCCCTGCTGAGGCAAATTCTGCTTTGTGGGTCAGCCCCCACACAGTACCTCATACACTATGGTCGGGTTCAACCCTCACAGTTAGCCAGCCCAAGGGTCATCCCCAGACACAGATGGGCCAACAGCAGTCAAGACTCAACTACAACAGGAGGGTTCATATAACCCACACAAGGGACATTCCTAGAGCACCTAACTCAGGTGATCAAGGAGACTGTGGTGCTATTGAGCCCCACAGGACACCTACTACATAAGGCCATCTTACCAAGACTGGGAGGCAGCAGTTCAACCTAATACACAGAAACAAATACAGTGAGGCAGCCAAAATGTGGAGACAAAGAAACATGCCCCAAATGAAAGAACAGGAGAAATATTCAGAAAAAGAACTAAATGAAATGGAGGCAAGCAATCTACCAGATAGAGAGTTCAAAACAGTGGTTATAAGGATGGTCAAGGAACTTAGGGTAAGAATGGATGAACTCAGTGAGAACTTAAAGAGATAGCAAGTATAAAAAATGACATGGAAATCTCAAAGAATCAGTCTGAAATGGAGAATACAATAACAAATGAATACACTAGAAGGAATCAGCAGCAGATTAGATGAAGCAGAGGATTAAATCAGTGATTTGGAAGACAAGGTAGCAGAAAACATCCAATCGGAAACAAAATAAATTAGAGGATAATTTAAGGGACCACGGGGACAACATGAAGCATAACAACATCCGTATCATAGGGGTATTAGAAGAAAAGAGTAAGGAATTGAGTATCTATTTGAAGAATAATGACTGAAAACTACTCTAACTTTGTGCAGGATATAGATACACAAGTCCAGGAGGCACAAAGAGTCCCAAACAAGATGACCCCAATGATGAAAAGGTTAAAGACAGAGAAAATCTGAAAAGCAGCAAAAGAAAAGCAGTTAGTTACCTTCAAGGGAGCTCCCATAAAACTGTCAGCTGATTTCTCAACAGAAACTTTTCAGGCCAGAAGGGGTTAGCAAGAAATATTCAAAGTGATGAAAAGCAAGGACCTTCAGCCAAGACAAGTCTACCCAGCAAGGCTATCATCTAAAAATCAAAGGAGAAATTAAGAGCTTCCCAGACAAGAAAAAGCTAAAGGAGTTTATCACTAAACCAGTGTTATAAAATAATGCATAACATTTCATTTTATAGCTATTGCATATTTTATTTACTCAGCTCTCCATTAGGGGATATTTGTTTCCAGTCCTTTGCTAGAAGGGAGTCACTAGATCAAAGGATAAGTGTATCTTGTGTTCTAGATGGTGTTGAATTGCTCTACATGGATTGTACCAATTTACCTAACAGCAACTTACGTAGGTGCCACTTTGCCCATTAAACTTTTTTCTGATACTTGAACACTGTTATTTCATTGTAACATATGTGCATACAGTTGACCCTTGAACAACACAGGATTCGAACTGCTTGAGTCCACTTATATGCAGATTTTTCAGTTAACAATTGTGGTTGAAATCCATGTTGCCCAAGGGTTAGTCCAGCCTATGCAGAGGGCCAACTGTAGTTATACTTCAGTTTTCTGCTGCAAGGGAAGTTGCTGCCCAGTTGTTTAGGGTTAACTGGATGGTGTAAATATTTTCAGTAAAGGTTGCTCACACTTGTAGTTAGTTCTTATTGCTGAATAGAATTCCATCATATTTATGTGTGTGAAAGAAAGTTTGCATATTCATTCTGCTCTTGATGAGCAGAGGATTTGGGTGTTTCCAGTTTTTAGCTATTAGGGAAAGTACTGCTGTGAATGTTCTTGAACATGTTTCTTGATGACCATATGTATGCCTAACAGTTGCTTATATAACTAGAGTAGAATTGCTGGATCATTAGGTATGAATATGTTCGGCTTTAGAGAATATATCAACAAACATTTTCCAAAGTGGTTTGCCAATTACTCCCTCTGTCCATGTGTAGAAATGTCTTTTCATCCTCATCAAATTTCATCCTACTCTTTCTGGGGAGCAATTGGTGGATTCTCATAGTTATAATTTGCATTCCTTTTTGTCTTGTTTGACCCCATTTTTCATGTTTATTTGCCATTTTGGATAACCTCTTTTGTGGAGAACCTGAGTCTTTTGCCCATTTTTCTGCTAGGTTGTCTGTCTTCTGACTGATTTGGAGAGTTGCTTATAGATTTTGATGGGGGTCTTTGGTTGGGTATACACACTGGAAATATCCTCTTGGGCTCTGGGGAAACCTGTAAGGCTGACAGTATGATTTAGAGTACTTGGGAATGGTTATGTAGAGTAGTCATGAGAGACCTTTCAACTGGAAAATGACTTGTCATATGGCATCTGGAGAACATAGAAGAGGCAGCTTTGAAGCTCTCAAAGATAACTAGTGCAGACAAAGGGAGCAGCATGACCAAAGGCTCTGAGCAGGAGAGAGCTTGCTATATATGGGCATAGAAAGGGAGCCAAGAAAGCAGGGGAGAAAGGAATTGTAAGAGGAAATAATGAGAATCAGAATCTCTTTTCATTTGTCCATTGTTAATGGTCGCTGCTCCTACTGAACCTGAGATCCTTGATTCTTTTCTTGCCTTTGGAAGCTGAAACTTAATGTTTCCTTCTGTCCTTTGTCCTGCAGGTGTAGTGGACACTGGCCTGTTCATCAACATGGCTGAGAGGGTCTACTTCGGGATGCAGGACGGCTCAGTGAACATGCGGGAGAAGCCTTTCTGCTGATGCTGCAGGTGTGGTGTGCTCACCTGGAATCCCCGCCCACAGCGGGTGGACACGCCTCTCCCGGAGCCTTTGCCTTAATGTATCTGTGCCAGGGTCCTGCTGGCAGGGTGGGGTGGGGTGGGGAGTGAAATCCAGCCTTCTTGTATTGTTATTAAATGTCTTTTTTAAAAAGAGAAGTATAAACATATATTTTTACTATTAAAAATGCTGTGTTTTTAAAATAAAGTACAACTTGATTTCATGTTTTATGTAAAGCATTTACCAAAATAAAAAGAGGGTGACTGTCTTTTAAATTTTTAACGTGAGCCTGCTGGTTAAGCTTCTGAATATTGAGTTTGGTGAATTATGTAAATCAGAATTTTTCTTTCAACTGATAAAGGAAGGGCCCAGCAGCGGTGCTTCCCTGACACCTTACCGAAAGCATGGGAGCTCGCTGTTCTTCCTCGCTCCTTCCTGGGTTTCAGTTTTGTTGTGATCACGCACAGTACTTTCTTGCACTTTTCAAGATGTGGTTTACAGAAGTCTGGTGTGTGTAGGGTGTGGTGTGCAGTGATTGTAAACTCCCAGGGAGAAACTGGTGGTTCTGTGAAGGCCAGGGGTTCACTCGGAACCCTGCTGTTGGAAGCAGGTGGCCAGAAGCACTTGAAATGAGACACTTTTAAATGCTTGTCTTTTTGTTGTTAGTATTTTACCTGTTTCTTTATTATTACTTGCATGGCTCAGCATCAGAAGTTCTTACCTCTTTATATTGTTTGAGAGTTGGAATAAAAAATATGGTGCCATTCTTAGCCTTTGTCTTTACTATAGAATTTGCAGCAGTTTTGTGGTAAAGTAGAAATCTATTTTGCTCACCCAGTTTACATTGGATCTCTGATAAGGGGTGGAATTTACTCAAGAAATCTTGAGCCAAAGAGTAGGTAAATATTTCCTTTATTTCTGAGAGAGCTTGGTATCAATTTTATTTTGTTAGTTGAGTGTAACACAGCTAAACAAATCAAATTATTCCCAAGTTTTATATTAGTGAAACCTTTAGTCATGGCAGCTGACAAGCAGTGATATGTGTGACCTGAATTTCACCTTTATTCCCTCCACTGTAGTCTTCATTGTGTGCCCCGTGAGCAGTGACTTGTTCAGACAGCCTCATAGACAGGAGAGGCTGTGAGCGCTCAGTGGTAAGTCTCATGCGACAGGGAGACCCATCTGAGAACCCTGATCTGCCCATGCTGACTTTGCACAATACTTGGGACAGTTGGCTTGTCCTCTGTTTTGAAGATTGGATTATAGCTACAAACTGGTTGACATCTAAATTTCTGCTAAATTAAATTGCAGAATAAAAGTTAATCAGGACTGAGTGTTGAAGAGGCATTCTTTTCTTTGCTGAATTCCTTCTCTTTTTCTTCACACTCAAGGTGCTCTTTAAAAATAGTTGCCCCATGCCCTGGCAGGTTTGGCTCAGTGGTTAGAGTGTTGACCCATGGACCGAAGGGTCACGGGTTCGATTCCTGGTCAAGGGCATGTCCTTTGGTTGCAGGCAACCAGTTGAGTCTCTTACATCGGTATTTCTCTCCCTCGATTCCTGGTCAAGGGCATGTACCTCGGTTGCAGGCAACCAATTGAGTCTCTTACATCGGTGTTTCTCTCCCCTTCCTCTCTTCCACTCTCTCTAAAAATCAATGGAAAAATATCCTTGAGTGAGGATTAAAAAAAAAAATAGTTGCCTCACTCATTGCTGGGAAACCTGTTGTTAGGAATGCTTTATTTTTCTTCAAGACTACTTCAGTCTGAATGGGCACTAGATCTTACCTGAGAAAACTTGATAGAATTGATGTTTGAAAAGATCCCTTAAAGCTCTTGTGACATGGATTAAATTCAGGAATAAAGACAAACAACAAAGCTGCACTGGATTTCTAAAAACACCTGCATGCGCTCATCACATGCACATTCTTAGCTGGTGTCTAGACCAGGGGTGGGCAAACTTTGACTCGAGGGCCACAATGGGTTCTTAAACTGGACCGGAGGGCCGGAACACCTGAGAAAACTTGATAGAATTGATGTTTGAAAAGATCCCTTAAAGCTCTTGTGACATGGATTAAATTCAGGAATAAAGACAAACAACAAAGCTGCACTGGATTTCTAAAAACACCTGCATGCGCTCATCACATGCACATTCTTAGCTGGTGTCTAGACACTTGCACCTGTGACCACACTGCAGCTCCATTAAGTGTTAATCTGAGGTGTTTCTTCTGAAGAAAACAAAACACTTGGTAGGCTTTAGACACACAGCAGTTTGTTCATGAGGTAAATTTAAAAAATACATTTATTGATTTCAGAGAGGAAAGGAGAGGGAGAGAGAGAAACATCAATGATGAGAGAATCCTTGATCGGCTGCCTCCTGCACACCCCACACTAGGGATTGAGCCCGCAACTGGGCATATGCTGTGACCGAGAATCTAACCGTGACCTCCTGGTTCATAGGTCTATGTTCAACCACTGAGCTATGCTGGCCAGGCTTGAGGTAAATTTTGATTAAGTTTCTTCAATAAAATTGTGATCTTGTAGGTGATGAGTTGGATGGAAATAATTTGCAGGCTGGTGATCAATTTGACGGGCTCAGGGCAAGCTGCAAGTTGGTGTTTGGGAAAGGTTATAACAAGTTAAATGGCCTCGTTTCTGGGAAGGATCAAGGAGGAAAAAGCACTTGGACATAAATAAAACATTGAATTTTGGTTTCAGTTGTAGCTCATAAAATTTATACTCTTCATTCATCACACTTTTTCTGAGTCCCCATCAGGTGCAAATTCCTAGGGGGACAGAGAAGAGGGAGATGCTGCCAGTGCTCCCCGTGCTCTTGTCCTCCAGATGCTCCAGCCTGCTGCTCGGGACAGGCAGGTTCACCGGAACGCCCCTGCACAAAGGGAGTGCAGGGGAACCATGTCGGCACAGCGCACAGGAGATGGGCCGGAGACTGCTAGAGTCCTGCCTGCCATCACTCCCTGAGTGCTGGGTGCTGCTCGGGGCCTTCAGCCTGTTCTCAGCAACGTTATGGCATTTGCTCTCTTAATTTGCGGAGTGAGAAACGGGCCATGCCCTGGAAAGCAGGCCAGACTTCTCTTGCTTGCTCTTAATTCCACGGGTTGCCAATGCATGGTTTGTGTTCCTTAACTGCTTGTGTTCATCATTTGTAACTTGAGTCACAAGTAATTTGTGAAAGTACTGAAGTTAGTGAAATGGTTTAGTGTGTGTGTGTGTGTGTATGTAGGGGCTCTTGGGTAATCCAATAATCTGTTTTCTGATGGGCTTTCTTTAGTGGTTTGACAATGGGTAATGCCCCTTGTCAAATTCATCCTCGTCTGCCACCATTGAATTTTCTCATCTCTCCTGTGCTCATTTCCTTTTTCCCTTTCTCAGGCCTGGGGAAATAGGCACCATGGCAACCTAGGAAGGGATGTTTATGGCCAAGGGTTGTTAGTTCCTTTTAGCCAGAGACCCTTTAGGAAGTGTAGTTCAGCATAGGTGGGTTTTCTGACTGGCAGGAGGGGAGCTCTGTGCCATGGGAGCCACAGGGAGTCTCAGTCGGAGCAGGTTAGGATTTAGGGGATTTGGGCTGCCGTGGGGGAGGGGAGCTTCTGGGGAGGCCTCAAGGAAGCAGGCCTCTGCTCTGGGTTGGATGTTGTCAGGGAGCAGGAGAGTTCTGTGATCAGTTATCTTAACTTTAACTGAGAAGGTGAGAGGAATGGAGTGAGGCTAATGTCGGGTTGGGTAAGGTGGCAGCAGCCACTCGGCGGAGATATGTCTGGTCCTTTGGTCTGGACGATGTTCATGGTTTGTCTGTGTTGAGACGTGATTTCAGAGTCGTCAGTTTTTTCCCTTCATTTCTGAGTCACAGAGTGGCCTTTTCTGATGTTGTTCTGTGAAATGTATGTTCCACAAGAGCCTACCTGTGGGCACCAGGTTATCCTGACTGGAGCCGGGCCAGTGCCTGGCTGTCGGTGGCTGCGTTTCCCTTTCCCAGGATCTAGAGGGCCCAAGCACCCTACAATTAACGCACCTCCTTCGTGTTGATTCATAGGTATTGAGCACTTGCTGTGTACTGGGCACTGGGGAGGAAGGATCAGGTGCCTGCGATGTAGCTTCAGCCTTCAAAGACTTGACTGGTGCCATGACAACCACTTCTCCTGCCTGACTTTTCAGAGCCTGACTTCCCTCGCTCACTTCACTTCGGGTCATAGCCAGCAGCTGATGCAGCCAGATCGGATTTCGTTAGCTTTCACTCTGCACTAACATCATCAGGTGATGTTTCTACATAGATAAGTTCAATGCCTGTGCTTTTTTAGTAACAGGGCTGTACCGAAGGTCAGCAGAACCTGGCAGTGTAGTCCAGCATTCAGACGTGCCCAAGCAGTTCTTGTGTCCAAGCCATCCTCCTGCCCAAGCCATCCTCGGCAAAGTCCTCACAAGTGAGCTCTGGAATGTGCTTTGAGGGGCGGAGTTTGCTGTGAGTGGGCAGCGGGGTGGGGGGCAGGTCTGCCCTGGAGAGGAACCCCAGTGTTCTAAGGGCAGTGCATTCAGACTGATGAGTTTTGAAGCCCGTCTTCTGTGGTGGACCACTGAGAACACCCTGCTCAGCAGAGCGGCTTTGTCTCCAAACAGAAACCCTGGCTGCGTCTGTTTACCTGGTGACAGAACTGCATCGAGGGATTGATCAGGTTGCGGGCTGTTCCAACCCAAGTTTCAAATAGAGTTGTGCTCATCCTTATTTTATGTGTGAAGCTGTTCTCCGTGGAGGGTGTGGCCGACTGCAGTCACCACGGAGCTCTGGGGTCCTGGAGCCCTGGTCTCCGAGTCCAGCTGCACCTGGCCAGCATCTTGTGCCAGCAGTGCTGCCCGCTTCTTTGCAAACCTGGGAGAAGCATTCATGAGGGCGAGCCCACAGGAGCTGGCATCAGGGCAGCGCGGGCATAGTCAGGAACAGCTCTGCCCAGTGAGCCACAAATAGAATGTTAAATGTGCCAGTAGCCACACTAAAGAGGTACAAAGAGATAGGTGAGGTTAATTTCAATAAAATATTTTATGTAACCTGGCATATCTAAAGTACTCCTCTTTTAATGTAATATTTTACATTCTGTTTTTGTACTACGTCTTCAGAATACAATGAGTATTTTACTGCAGTGTGTCTCATTTTGAACTGGCCACTTCAAGTTCTCGGCAGGCACACTGGCTTTGGAGAACAGTTCTAGAAGTTCAAGGGGCACCATTGTCTCTAGCTTTTAAGGCTCTTGGTTTCCTGGAACTGAGCCTGGTTCTGTAGAGCCCACAGAGGGTCAAGTCAAATGGAGTTGCCCCAGGGGGTCCCCTTAGCAGTCCCACTTCAAACTGAGACCATCTGTACTTCAAGCATATGACCTGGGCCTTGTAAGTGGCCTTAGGTCCAGAAAGAGCACTATTCTTTCACCTAAGTTAACTGATTATTTTAGTTGTTATGTTATTTTTTCTGATTAGTATGAATTACTATCTTAAGATAGTAATCTCAGTATGAAATTCCATTTTTCCACTTAGTTTTGGAGAAGTTATTTCACCTCTAAGCCTAATGTCCTCAGTGTGGGTATAATAATGTCACCTGTTAGGGTTGTTTTGGTGATTAAATGAGCGAGTATATTCCAAGTGCTTTGGACGGTCATTGGCATATCGAGCACTTAGTAAATGCTAAGTTACTAGCAGTGTGCTGTGGACTCTTAACTTTCGAGGTCCCTTGAGCCTCAGGAGCAAGGGCATTGGGATGTACGGAATGGCTTTGCTGCATGGAAACCATGAGTGACTCACAGGTACATGGAGGTGGAGGCTCACTTTTCTCTATTTTTATATATGTGACATTTTCATAATAGGATTTTTCTTAAAATGGCTTGCCAGCTTTCATTCTGGAATTTGCTGAAAGAAGTTACAGTGATTTTCTGTGCCCCTGTGAAGTGCTGTACAGGTTTCCGGAGATAAGTGTGAGTGTGCTCTGCTTGGGAAGTTCAGGAAAGCCTTGTGGAGTATGTACTCATTTAGCTGAATCTCTAAAACAGACTTTTTATTTTTATTATTTTTTTTAAAAATATATTTATTGATTTTAGGAAGGGAGAGAGAGATAGAGAGTTAGAAACATCGATGAGAGAGAAACATCGATCAGCTGCCTCCTGCACATCTCCCACTGGGGATGTGCCCGCAACCCAGGTACACGCCCTTGACTGGAATCGAACCTGGGACCCCCCAGTCCGCAAGCCGACGCTCCATCCACTGAGCCAAACTGGCTTCGGCAATCTAAAACAGACTTTTTAATTAAAAATATTTTTATCAGCTTAAACCTTTTTATCAGCTTTATTGAGATATAATTCACATATCATACAGTTTAAACATTTAAAGTGCATAATTCAGTGGCTTTTAGTCTATTCACAGTTGTACAACCATCACCACAGTGAATTCTAGAACATTTTCATCAACTCAGAGAGAAACCCCTCTTATTAGCAGTCACTCCGTTTCCCCGTAGTGCCCCACCCCTCAGCCCTAGGCAATCATGAATTTACTTTCTGTTTATGTAGATCTGCCTCTTTTGGGTATTTCATACAAATGGAATCATACACTATGCTTTTTTGTATCTTCTTTTATTTAGACTAGAGGCCGCCCAGTGCATGAAATTTGTGCACTCGGGGCGGGTGATCCCTCTGCCTGGCCTGCGCCCTCTCGCAGTCCAGGAGTCCTCAGGGGACATCCTTAGTGCTGCCACGGAGATGGGAGAGGCTCCCACCACTGCCGCTGTGTTTGCCAGCCATGAGCCCAGCTTCTGGCTGAGTGGTGCTCCCCTTGTGGGTGCGCACTGACCACCAGGGGGCAGCTCCTGCATTGAGCATCTGCCCCCTGGTGGTCAGTGCGCGTCATAGTGACCAGTCGTTCCACCGCTCGGTCGATTTGCATATTAGCCTTTTATTGTATAGGATGTTTTCAAGGTTTACTTATGGAGCATGTATAAATACTTCATTCTTTTTTTATTACCAAATATTTTATTGTATGGATATACATTTTATTTTTCATTTATCAGTTGATGGACATTTGGATTGTTTCCACTTTGTATGAATAATGCTGCTATGAATGTTCATGTATAAGTTTTTGTATATGGATATATGTTGTTTTCATTGTCTCCTGTCTTATTCCTTTTTCCTCCTTTACTACCTCTTTTGACTTAAATATTTTTTAGCATACCATTCTAATTGTTTTTTTTAGTTCTTATATATATTTTAGTGGTTGCTCTATTTGTTAAGAATTGAAAGAGTAGACAGAGCAGGGTAACGATTAAAAAAGGATAGAGAAGCTGTATAGCCTCAGAGGCCAACCCAAAAACACTGCCACCCAGAGGCTGAGCCACAAACTGACTCTTAGGTGAATACAAATTAAGGCAGACTGGATCACAAATACGGCCTGCTTTAAAATCAGGACTGTGATTTACAACACAGAGGAACAGTGTAACGCAGGGAAATTCAACACTCTCCTAGATGTCTGGCAGGACTAAGGCGAACCAGGCTGAAGAGTAGAAGAACCGAAAGACCATCACTACTGCAAATTTTTT
>NW_005372025.1:8696-18959 GCF_000412655.1 Myotis brandtii | reverse complement strand
TTTAATTTTTTTTATTGCTTAAAGTATTACAAAGGGTATTATATATGTGTCCTTTTTTATCTCCGCCCTTGACAATCCCCTGGCCTCCCCTACCCCCCAGTGTCTTATGTCCATTGGTTTTGCTTATATGCATGCATACAAGTCCTTCGGTTGATCTCTTACTCCCCTCCCTTCTGCCCCCCAACCCTCTCTGGCCTTCCCACTGCAGTTTGACAATCAGTTTGAGGCAGCTCTGCCTCTGTATCTATTATTGTTCAAAAGTTTGTAATGGTCTTTATTATCCATGAATGAGTGAGATCATGTGGTATTTTTCCTTCATTGACTGGCTTATTTCACTTAGCATAATGCTCTCCAGCTCCATCCATGCCGTTGCAAATTGTAAGAGTTCCTTCTTTTTTACAGCAGCATAGTATTCCATCGTGTAGATGTACCACAGTTTTCTAATCCATTCATCTACTGATGGGCACTTAGGCTGTTTCCAGATCTTAGCTATGGTGAATTGTGCTGCTATGAACATATGGGTGCATATATCCTTTCTGATTGGTGTTTCTGGTTTCTTGGGATATATTCCTAGAAGTGGGATCACAGGGTCAAATGGGAGTTCCATTTCCAGCTTTTTGAGGAAACTCCATACTGTCTTCCATAGTGGCTGCACCAGTCTGCATTCCCACCAGCAGTGCATGAGTGTTCCTTTTTCTCCACATCCTCTCCAGCACTTGTCGTTTGTTGATTTGTTGATGATAGCCATTCTGACAGGTGTGAGATGGTACCTCATTGTTGTTTTGATTTGCATCTCTCGGATGATTAGCGGCTTTGAGCATGTTTTCATATGTCTCTTGGCTTTCTGAATGTCCTCTTTTGAAAGGTGTCTATTTAGATCCTTTTCCCATTTTTTGATTGGATTTTTTATCTTCCTTTTGTTAAGTTGTATGAGTTCCCTATAGATTTTGGAGATTAGGCCCTTATCAGAAATCAACAAATGACAAGTGCTGGAGAGGATGTGGAGAAAAAGGAACACTTGTGCACTGCTGGTGGGAATGCAGACTGGTGCAGCCACTATGGAAGACAGTATGGAGTTTCCTCAAAAAACAAAACATGGAACTCCCATTTGACCCTGTGATCCCACTTCTAGGAATATATCCCAAGAAACCAGAAACACCAATCAGAAAGGATATGTGCACCCATATGTTCATAGCAGCACAATTCACCATAGCTAAGATCTGGAAACAGCCTAAGTGCCCATCAGTAGATGAATGGATTAGAAAACTGTGGTACATCTACACGATGGAATACTATGCTGCTGTAAAAAAGAAGGAACTCTTACAATTTGCAACGGCGTGGATGGAGCTGGAGAGCATTATGCTAAGTGAAATAAGCCAGTCAATGAAGGAAAAATACCACATGATCTCACTCATTCTTGGATAATAGAGACCATTATAAACTTTTGAACAATAATAGATACAGAGGCAGAGCTGCCTCACACAGATTGTCAAACTGCAGCGGGAAAGCCGGGGAGGGTTGGGGGGCATGAGGGAGGGGTGTAAGAGATCAACCGAAGGACTTGTATGCATGCATATGAGCATAACCAATGGACATAAGACACTGGGGGGTAGTGGAAGCTGGGGTATTGTCAAGGGCGGGGGATAAAAGGACACATATGTAATGTGTAATGCTTTGTAATGCTTTAAGCAATAAAAAAAAAAAAGAATTGAAAGAGTAAAAGACCACCAGGCAGGCAGTGGTGGGTGTGAGATGAGTGAGATGGAAAGGAGCATTCCATAAAGGGGGAACAGAAAGTGCAAAGACAAGGGTTGATGAGGACCTGGTGGGAATAGATAACCCGGAGGAGCTGTGCCTGGCCGATAAATAATGCTGGCTCTGGGAAGGCTTGGCCAATGGCTGTTCTTGCCCAGAGTTTGAGCCTTAAAGGTGTGTCTCAGTTATCTATTGTTATATAATAGATTACTCTCAAACTTAGTGACTTTATATAATCACCACCATTCGTTTGCAAATTGAACAGAATGTGGTGGGGATGGCTCATTTCTGTTGTAGCTTCAGCTGGCATAACTTGGCTGAGGCAGGGATGTCTGGGCCTTTCTCCATGGGTGATCTTGGGCTTCCTCACAGCATTGCGGCTGGATTCTCAGAAGGAGCATTCTTCTGGAAGCTGTAAGGCTTCCTCAGGAATTGTACAATGTCACTCAAAGCAAGTCAAAAGGCGAGCCCAACTCAAAAAGGTAGATTCTACTTCTTGATGAGGGAAGGAATTAATGCAGTTTACAAGCTGTTACAGGAATGACAAAGATGTAAGAAAAGTTTAATATTCATTATGGTAGTGGCATCCAGAATTTAATTGTGGGTGGCAGTAATGCCAGGAACAACATTCAGGGTAACATCAATAGTGGCATCTTATTCAGAGCATTTTAGGGTGGGATCATGACATATTTCCAGCTTAGGGTTCCTTGGTCTATCTATTTCCTGAACCCAATTTTCCAGCTTTCCCATCCACTTTGGAGGTGAATGATATGCTTTCAATAATCCCATTTCTGCTTAATTTAGCCAATTTTGTTGTTAGCATCTGAGAACCCTGACTTGACATCCTAGGCAAGAAGAGAATCATTAAGAACTATATAGTTAAATTGATATTTTACCGTAGAGGAAATGCACATGGCTAGTAAACACCTGAAAAATATTCCAGCTCACTAACAATATAAAGAATCTTTATATCATCTACATTAAAATAGTAATAACCAACTGTTACGCCAAGGTTCCGGGTTTGATCCCTGGTCAGGGCACATACAAGAATCAACCAATGAAGCATAAATAAATGGAACAACAAACTGATCTCTCTCTTTCAAAAAAATAAAACTACAACAACAAAAAGCTAGTAATAGTCAGATGCCTTTTTTTTTTTTGCCTATAAAATTAGAGAGTAAATTAATGTAATCAGTGCTGCAGAGGGCATGGTAAATGGTTCTAGCCTCCCTGGGGACTTGGGGGCAATGTTTATCAAAAATCTTAAAGCCAATCATTCCTTTTTGGTCACTTCCAGAAATCTAGTCTAAGCAAATACTTAGTAATGTGGATATAAATTTATGCACAAGATGTTCATAGCAATGTTATACTTTAAGTAAACATTGGAAACTTAAATGTGACTCAGTTAAGGTGCGATGTAATAAGATATTATGAAGCCATTAAGAAAAGCTGTAAAGAACTAAAGATACAGGAAAACCTTTATAGAATAACATTGAGTGATAAATTAGCTAAAAGTTATTGATGTGACATAATCAACCTTGATTTAGTTAGGAAAGTAAGCCACTTTAGATATTTCGGACAAGGAATTTATTACAGGAAATGTTTCACAGGGAATGGGGTGGGGGTGGGGGGTGGGGTGGTGGGGGGGGGGGGGGGGGGACAAAACCAGAGAGGAGCAAGGGCAGGAAGCCACCCTCCAGGCTGGAGAAGGCATGTCACCAGGACACTGAAGCTGGGCACAGTGGAAGCTAGAACCACAGAGGAGATGCAGCCACTGCTGGAAAATTCCTCCCAAAGAGGAGAGACACATACCTTGGTTTAACCCTTCTTCCCACTCTCCAACTTTTGCCTACCAACCAGAAGTCACTTGGTAATGGAATCAAGGGCAGGACCTGGATCCGACAGTAGTGACCTATCCTTGGGCAGCATGATCTCAACTAGATAAAAAATTGTGCTTATGAAATGACATTAAAAGTAATTTTTGCTGATGGGATTACATATGACTTTTATTTTTCTGTATTTAGAACCCAAAAAATATTATTAAAATAAAAAATAGCGAGTGTGTGGGGGGAGATGCCAAACAAAAGTTTTACAAAGATAATATGTATCTAAGAATGAATATGAGCAGCCAAACAACCAGGTTGTTCTCATTAGGTTCCAGGCTTCAGGAGGCTGCCTACCTAGGGCTGTGTGCGCTCTTGGCACTGGCCAGCAGAGTGCGCCCCAGTCCAGCACACCCAGGCCTCCCGCACTACTGACAGGCTGGCAATTTCCTGGGCACTGCAGGATGGGAGCTCAGGGGCACCTGTTGCTCTACCTGCTCTCCCCAGTCCCCAGCCCCCATCTCAGAGCTGCCCCTTCCTTCTGTTTTAGGAAAGCCTTTGCCAGGACCATCGAACTCAAGGGTCCTTACTTGTCCCTTTGGAGTGTTTGGCATGTGTGCCCGTGGAGCCTTGAGCCTCAGTGTATGGGTTATGCTTGGCTGAAAGGAACTTGCACAGAGGAGCCAGTGGTCACCGGTTAGAGCTCTCAGCCTTAGCTGTCATGTAAGAGCAAATGCTCTATAAAACCATCTTGGTTTTCCCTAAATAATCTCAAACTAATGAGTGCAAGGCTCTGTCTTTGCAGTTCCTCCTGATCTTCAAGCCACTCACCCGAAGTGCCTGATGTGGGAGATCAGCTCTGGCAGTAACTCAAAAGAGCCAGGGTAGTTAGGGCTGCAGTACTGGGTGTCTGGAGGACATCTCTGTGCAGGTGAGATGTGTATTGTGACTGTGCTCTTTGCTCTCCTGGGATTGCAGGACTTTCGCACTGCTGGAGGTGCAGGCAGCGCTGAGCTGGAGGCCCTGCCTGCCCAGAGCTCCTCCATGGCTCTTCCTGAAGACAGTTTTCCCTGGACATCTCCATTCAGGTCCTCAGGGGTCAGAGGAATTTGAGAAGTTTTTTTTCGGGGAGAATGGGTCGAGCTCTGAATAGTGGTCATTGCAAAACTGTAACTGGGCTCTATTGAAGGGACCTTCTGTCCCATGTGGAAATCCCTGGGCTGCTGCTATTTGGACTCCCTGGCAGCCTGCTGCCTGTAAAGAAACTCTGGGCTGAGGACTGGGTCCTGGAGTCCCACCCAGGCTGTGTGCCCATCACAGTCTGCTGCGTGTGTATTGTCAGAAAGTCCAGTGAGGTGGAAGAAGAATTCCTCATAAGTCCAGCTAGTTGCTCTTTCCAAGCATTCTCTTCCCCTTACTCCCTGACTAAGACAGCGTGCTTTTATTTGTGTGGCTTTTCCCCCCTAAGTAAGTTTAGAATGCTTTACAACTTTATGCTTTTCTATTTTGGGAAATGAGTTAAAACCTCTTAAAGGAGAAGATTGAAAAATGAAAAAACTACATAAGCAAAATATAATTCCATTAAGTGTACAATGGATGTAATTTTAATAGTGAAAAATAAACATGATTTCATCAAAGTAAACATTCAGATATGAAAAGTTGAGTCTCTAACAAGCATGAACCCAGGCCAATACTGCTTGCAAATGTTGATCTTTGGAATTCTTGAGATGCTTCACAGAGCTGAGACTTGTATTGTCTGGGCTGATGCCTCAAATCAGCTCTTTTCTCTTAAATACATTTTTTTGTGGGTTTCTAAATCATTCTTACTTTTTATAATTCACAATGCATTCTTATTCCTAAAATAGGTCACTATTTAATGAGATGTGTATAAGCAGTTTTATATTTATGTTTAGAAGTTTTGAGGAAAAAAGAATCTTTTTTCCCCTAAGTAACCTTGTAGATTTTGTTTTTAACTAAACACATGTGGCAAGTACTCGTTAATTACAAATTCATTTCAAGGGGCAAAATGCATTTCCTATGTTCCCCTTTCTATAGGAACCATATTAGATTATTTCTAATTCTCAGTGTGGCAATAAGTAAATGATTCAAAATATTTCTCAAAATAAAAGACTGACATTTACTGAATTACTAGAACTTATTTTTCTGAATGATTTTCTGTAATTAAAAAATTAATACTTTTATCATATGAATTTAATAGCAAGGATGATTCTAAATGAATTTTTAATATTTTGGCTTTAGAAGTAGTTTAAGAATTCTTTTTCCTTGCAAGGAGAGCTTTTACAATTTGTACCTCTACATCTAACTTCTTGTTGTGTCTTTTCTAATACAGCAGTTTTTTAAATTTCAGTCCACTTTTATTTAAAAACAAACAAACCATACTTTATAGCTAAAATACTTTATTAAAAATTTCTTAATCTGGGGGATGAGTGGTAGAGAATTACTTCCCACAATTATTCTTTGTGCTGTTTGAATGTTTTACCAAGTACATGTATACTTTTCCAAAAATTAAATGGAAAACTTTTAGTAATCAAGTCAGTAAAATATTTGATGAACTCTAGTGGTTTTCATTCACATATTTGCCATTTAAATACTTTCAAGAATGGAATGACATGAATAGACATCAGAAATAAGATAGAAATGACTTCTTATTTTAGACAATTGTCTAAAGGATTTTTAGTTCTCAATGCAAAATGGCTAAACTTACTTTTATGGTTCACATATCATTTGACAGTAAAAGGTAATTTAAGATTCTGGGATGTCTTTGCTATAACTTGTGAAACCCTGTCTTTCAAATCATTTATTTTTTTTCCTTTTTTTAAAAATTGTTTTATTGCTTAAAGTATTACAAAGGGTATTACATATGTGTCCTTTTTTCCCCCCTGCCCTTGACAATACCCTGGCCTCCCCTACCGCCCAGTGTCTTATGTCCATTGATTATGCTTATATGCATGCATACAAGTCCTTCGGTTGATCTCTTACACCCCTCCCTCCTGCCCCCAACCCTCCCCGGCCTTCCCGCTGCAGTTTGACAATCTGTTTGAGGCAGCTCTGCCTCTGTATCTATTATTGTTCATAAGTTTATAATGGTCTTTATTATCCATGAATGAGTGAGATCATGTGGTATTTTTCCTTCATTGACTGGCTTATTTCACTTAGCATAATGCTCTCCAGTTCCATCCATGCCGTTGCAAATGGTAAGAGTTCCTTCTTTTTTACAGCAGCATAGTATTCCATCGTGTAGATGTACCACAGTTTTCTAATCCATTCATCTACTGATGGGCACTTAGGCTGTTTCCAAATCTTAGCTATGGTGAATTGTGCTGCTATGAACATAGGGGTGCATAGATCCTTTCTGATTGGTGTTTCTGGTTTCTTGGGATATATTCCTAGAAGTGGGATCACAGGGTCAAATGGGAGTTCCATGTTTTGTTTTTTGAGGAAACTCCATACTGTCTTCCATAGTGGCTGCACCAGTCTGCATTCCCACCAGCAGTGCACAAGTGTTCCTTTTTCTCCACATCCTCTCCAGCACTTGTCGTTTGTTGATTTGTTGATGATAGCCAGTCTGACAGGTGTGAGATGGTACCTCATTGTTGTTTTGATTTGCATCTCTCGGATGATTAGTGACTTTGAGCATGTTTTCATATGTCTCTTGGCTTTCTGAATGTCCTCTTTTGAAAGGTGTCTATTTAGATCCTTTGCCCATTTTTTGATTGGATTGTTTATCTTCCTTTTGTTAAGTTGTATGAGTTCCCTATAAATTTTGGAGATTAGGCCCTTATCAGATATAATGTTGGCAAATATGTTCTCCCATGTAGTGGGCTTTCTTGTTGTTTTGTTGATGGTTTCTTTTGCTGTGCAGAAACTTTTTATTTTGATGTAGTCCCATTTGTTTATTTTCTCTTTAGTTTCCAATGCCCTAGGATCTGTATCGGTGAAGAAATTGCTTCGGCATAGGTCTGAGATTTTGTTGCCTTTGGATTCTTCTAGTATTTTTATGGTTTCCGGTCGTATATTTAAGTCCTTTATCCATTTTGAGTTTATTTTTGTGTATGGTGTAAGTTGGTGGTCTAGTTTCATTTTCTTGCATATATCTGTCCAATTTTCCCAACACCATTTATTGAAGAGACTGTCTTGACTCCATTGTATGTTCTTGCCTCCTTTGTCAAATATTAATTGAGCGTATTGGTTGGGGCTGATTTCTGGGCTCTCTATTCTATTCCATTGATCTATATGTCTGTTCTTGTGCCAGTACCAGGCAGTTTTGAGAACAGTGGCTTTGTAATACAGCTTGATATCTGGTATTGAGATCCCACCTACTTTCTTCTTTCTCAGAATCGCTGCAGCTATTCGGGGTCTTTTTTTATTCCAGATGAATTTTTGGAGAGTTCGTTCTAGGTCTGTGAAATATGCCGTTGGTACCATTCACAGTCTTAATACTACCTTGATGTAGATCTTTTGAAAACCCTATGTGTATATATTTTTGAGAAAAGTGACATTATACCAAATGCATTTTTGAAGCTTGCCTTTTTTACTTAATATATTTATTTAAAAATACTGATTTCTTAAAAGAAGTATACATGCATTCTTATGATAAGATTAATTGTAATTCACTTTATACAACACTAGAGGCCTCGTGCACAGATTCTTGCACTGCTGGGGTCCCTCAGCCTGGCCTGCTCCCTCTCGAGATCCGGGACCCCTCGGGGGATGTCGGACTGCCAATGGATGAAGTAGTGCGAGAAGGGGCACTGACCGGGGAGGAGCCCGAGCCCGGGCGGGCGCCGCATGGCTCCTGCTCATCCTGGCCCCAGCCCCGAGGCACCTGCCTCCACCACCACTCTGTGGCGCTGCTGCTGAGGCAGGAGAGGCTCACGCTGCCACAGCTGCAGTCGCCAGCAGTGAGCCCAGTGTCTGGCGCCCGTCGGTCAGCTGAGTGGTGCTCCCACTGTGGGAGTGTACTGACCACCAGGGGTCAGCTCCTGCATTGAGCATCTGCCCCCTCGTGGTCAGTGTGCATCTTAGCAACTGGTCAAACGGCCAACCGGTCAAGCGGTCAACTGGTCGTTTAGGGTTTTATATATATAGATAAGCATGAATATATATCCAATTTGTCGGGAGTACAGTGTTGAACATCAAAAAAACAAACAAAAACAAAATAAAACAAATGTAAAAACCTTTCCTTCTCAAAACACAACTTTTCTCAAATCACCCACTAATTTAAATATAAAATTTTCAAAATGTTAAGAAATCTAGGAGTGTAATTCACTAGTAATAAAGGCTTAGAAATCTAAAGTGAAAATAGATCAAAATATATTCATTATATCATAAGGGATATTGTTTAGCTATTTGAACAAAATATTAGAGAATATAAGTTGCTACTCTGAATAATGAATCTGGAGAGAATGAGGATGAAAAGGCAGGAGAGGAGAGTCACCTCACCAACTCTGAAAAGTCTATCATGTATTTGTGCTGAGAACAAGAAAAAATAAATACTGTTCATATACATTAGTATACAATAAGTATACTTATTTATCATATGTTAATATAATATGTTAAGAATATAAATAAAATGACATTTTGAAGTCTCTTCTTTATTAATTAGCTTACTAATGAAAACTAATATAACATTTTTAAAAATTAATTTGGGATTCAGCAGTGGTACAAATTTCTATTCACATTTTCCTAGAAGATGTAATTAGCAAAATAAATGACCAACAGACTAAGTCAGAGCTGAGAAATGAGAAATCAACATTTTAGAAGGTTATATCTTTGTTGAGTCTCCCTCTATTTCTTCCCCTACTCTTGACCAAAATAATCACTGTTACAAAAGCACATAACTAAAAGCGAATCAGTTGCAAAGAAAATGTTAAATAATTTACATAATGCAGCAAGACAGTGAAATGGTTCTCTTAGAAAAAACGACCTTCCCTGTCAGTAACTCCAAATACTAACACAGACTTTATTTCCAAATAAGTTTCCTTCGTAGATCTAAATGCTTCAAAAGCAAAACTTAGCAGAAAAACATATATCAGTAGATTTAATATGTTCAATTGTCTCATAGTTTCCTCTCAAAGTTGGATGCACCGATATTGGGTTTTATTAATATATCTAGACCCATAAAAATCTATTAAAGATGCTGTGTCACTTGTCTTATACTAATATTCAGAAATTATTAGGCCCACTAATGTTGATCTAGCTTTTCATATTTTCATTTGCTTCCTGTATACAAGCCACTGATAAATCTCTTCCTCAGTAAGCATCCTGTTCCCCATTTCTGAGATTAAATAAATCAATTTTATGAAGTCATCTTGCAATACAGATGCTCCCTTTTCCCTACCCACATATTCTAATAAAAATTTTACAAGAAAATTTTAAAACATCTCATCAACATTGCTTCTACAAAGCAACTGTTAGTTATAAACAGTCTTTTATGTTTCAAGGAGGTTTAAGATACTTCAAAGACTTGATCTAAACCCCCTAAATCCAGGTTGTTCTCATGTATTTTCTTAAACATGGTATGTTCAGTTTAGTGATTTAAAAAAATTTTTTTGAAGTGTTTTGTGATGCACTGGAAAATTTAAACTGATCTCATTCTAAAAAACAAATATTTCTGGAATTTTCATTTTTACTAGGTCTTTTCTTTTGAAAAGATAAAGAAAGC
>NW_005372025.1:5931-6634 GCF_000412655.1 Myotis brandtii | reverse complement strand
GTTGGACAGGTGCAGGCTGTTGTGGCTCTGCTCCTCGGACCTGTGCGTGCTGCGTAGAGCTGCCACTCCTCGGATGTGGGCGGTCTGCTCCTGTGGTTGCTGTTCCTGGGACCCTGGTGGGCTGCCTCTGCTCCTCAAATGGGGCTGGGCCACTCACAGAACTGCTGCTCCTTGGATGGGGTCGGGCTGCTCACACAGCTGCTGTTCCTCAGATTGGGCAGGCTGCTCGTGAGGCTGCTGCTGCTTGGACGAGGGCAAGATGCTTGCGCAGGTGCTGCTCCTCAGACTAGTGCAGGGTGCGAGCTGTATGCAGCTGCTGCTCCTCAGATGGGGGCAGGCTGCGCAGGGCTGATGCTCCTCAGACGTAGGTAGACTCCTCGTGTGGCTGCTGCTCCTCAGACTGCTCGCGTGGTTGCTGCTCCTTGGACGGGGAAGTGGGCCACTCACACAGCTGCTGCTCCTTGGACAGGGGCAGGCCACATGAGGCTGCTGCTCTTAGGCCTGAGGCAGGCTGCTCATGGGGCTGATGCTCCTTGGACAAGAGCATGCTGCTCATGTGTCTGCTGCTCATGTGGTTGAACAAATAATGTGAAAAGAAGTGGAAAATAAAGCAACAAACAAAAAAAGGGAAAAAAAGAGAAAAAAGCTAACAAAATAATAATAAAAAAATAAAAATGAAAAATTGAAATGTCATTCCTTTGGC
>NW_005372025.1:0-5853 GCF_000412655.1 Myotis brandtii | reverse complement strand
ACCCTGTTAACTCCCAGGGACTAATCAGATTATTTTAATCCTTCATCCCATTCAGGGTGGAATCTGGGTGTGGCTGTATTCCTTGCCTGGGGCCTGGACGGAGGAGTTATATCCTCAGGAGAAAATGTCTGCCCAAGTCCTGAGCTTAGGCGTGACTCAGCACTCAATTTGCTGTCACCTCTCCTGGACCCCCTTCTCTCCCCAGCCTCTCCCCAGATTGCACTCATCCGCACCTTCTCCCACTCTTCAGCATGGGTGAGTGTCCTCACACAAACACTCCATCCATGCTTTTGTTCCGGCCCTCCGGTCCAGTTTAAGAACCCATTGTGGCCCTCGAGTCAAAAAGTTTGCCCACCCCTGAGTTATATCCTCAGGAGAAAATGTCTGCCCAAGTCCTGAGCTCAGGCGTGACTCAGCACTCAATTTGCTGCCACCTCTCCTGGACCCCCTTCTCTCCCCAGATTCCACTCATCTGCACCTTCTCCCACTCTTCAGCATGGGTGAGTGTCTGTATTCGAAATGTCCTATGAACAGGGTTTAGTGAAAACAAACATATGCCGGCTGCAGAAACGGGGAGGACTGATTCTCTGTAAGCTCCTCTCTTACCGGCACTGCATGGTCTGGTCAGGCTGCCCCCTTAAGGCTCAGTCCTCCATAATTATGGAACCCAGATCTCAAATCCCCCAGCGCCAACAGTCCCGAGGACCTCCTTTCCACAGTCAGGGGCTGAGCCTGTCCCAAGGGATGCGGCTGGGTGCCGCGAGGTCTCCCTCTGACCCTCTGGGCTCAGAGGTCTGGCAAACTTTCCTGCCCAGATCCCTGGTTTTAGCTTTCCAGGGGAACTCTGCCCTTCCCGGCTGCAAACTGTCTCACCAGCTGAGTCTCCTTCGCCAATTCGGGGTGGGTGTTATTAGTTTCAGCTGCTCATTCTATTTGCTCCAGGACAAGCCTTGGGACGTGTCTGCCTATTCCGCCGCCATCTTGTCTTCCTCCGAGGCAGAGAGCTTTTAACAAAATAAAATAAATAAGTATTTTAGACTAGGATACCTTCTTTGGGGGGAAGGATATGACAAGGGTTTTAATCATGGGGATTGCTCTTTTTTTTTTTAAATATATTTTATTGGGGGTGGGTGTTATTAGTTTCAGCTGCTCATTCTATTTGCTCCAGGACAAGCCTTGGGAAGCGTCTGCCTATTCCGCCGCCATCTTGTCTTCCTCCAAGGCAGGGAGCTTTTAACAAAATAAAATAAGTATTTTAGACTAGGACACCTTCTTTGGGGGGAAGGCTCTATCCACTGAGCCAAACCGGTTTCGGCCTTTTTCTTCTATGGGGTGTTAATTACCCTGCTTTCCCCAGACAAGGGTTTTAATCATGGGGATTGCTCTTTTTTTTTCTATGGGGTGTTAATTACCCTTCTTTCCCCCAAAAAAGGTCTATGCTGTAATAAAAAATAAAAGCATTTATTTGAAGTCAGAATTACAATCCAGGAGTTGCAGGCTTAGGTAGTAATCTAAAATGTTTTCCAAGAAAAGTAAAAAGGTGGGGTATACGAAGGCCAAGGACAAAGGTAGTCCAGTGAGGTTGCTTTTCAAGATTTGTGACTGGTGCGGGCACAGCTGAAGTTACATGGATCCATGCATGACTGGCTGCTAGGACTAGTGCTAGCAGAAAGCCCATATGTGTCCACTCCAATATGTAGCAGACATCCACCAGGATGCTTGCTGCTCAGCCTTGAGCTCGGCTCACCAACAGGTCCACAGCTTGTCCGCAGCCCCGAGAACTGAGACATGAGATGTGCACAGGCCCTGCCTCCTCGGTGTCCTCATGACTCCATTTTAAGGGATTCTTTTAGTACCGCTTACTCCATTTTATCTTCTGTTATTATTTCCTACTTTTATGAGATCTTTCAGTATAGAAAGCATCAAAGATCAACCTTTAGCTTTATGATCCCATTACAATGCCAGAGTGGCCAAAAGCCTGCTGCAGGTCCATCGTGTCCCTCGAAGGGAAATCTCAAGGTTGGTGGATATCTGCCATGCTCAACAAGCATGCTATGAGAGCCTTAAGGCCACATCTGAGCAATAAGATTTGATGAATTAGGTCTAAGCATCAGGTAAAGTTACATTTTTCATTTATAAGGATAGGACTGAGGAATGGTTTTGAGCCTTTACGTGACTATCATTTTGACATTTTGAACAGAACAGCATCGAGATATATAGCATGAGTAACTTGTAAATTAAAATAATAATAGTAAAAATAGTAAATAAAAATAGTAATAAATAAAATAGTAACAGAGAACCTGATACAAGAGAGCTCTGAGTCCTGAAGGAAGCCAACTAAAAATATCAGAAAATTTAAAGTTAAGCCATCTTGGAATAAATTCAAATGTCCCCTTAAAGATTTTACTAATTTAAGTAACTTAGAGGTCTCTAATTACACTTGTTCTGAGTGTTTATTTAGGGGCAGTAGGAGGTATTAATGATGGCATAAACTCCTCCTTGGGCTACAAGGAAATAACTGAAAGCAAGTCTATTATCAAGAACCATGCAGCCTGGCTGGTGTTGCTCAGGGGTTGGAGCACTGGCCTGTGCACTGCAGGGTTGCGGGTTCAATTGATTTCCTGCCCAGGTCAGGGAGTGTGTGGGAGGCAATCGATTGATATGTTTCTCTCTCCCACTCCCTCTCTAAGAAATATAAATAAAAAAGAAAGAA
Organism: Myotis brandtii; assembly: GCF_000412655.1. Taxonomy (NCBI): domain Eukaryota; kingdom Metazoa; phylum Chordata; class Mammalia; order Chiroptera; family Vespertilionidae; genus Myotis; species Myotis brandtii. Next base: position 3,140 of record NW_005372025.1, on the reverse strand, counting down.
CAATGCAAGCCAATGAACTAAAAATCTTTCTTTGGTTGGCTATTGCTTTGTGGGAGGTCCCAGCAATTTTTCCTAAGGTTTTTGATAAGCTTCTAATTATGTATTTATTCACTGCAATGCATGCCAAAAGAAAAACTATTTTTTACTAATCTGGCACATTCACTAGGGTTGATACTGTCAGGCACTGAATACCCTTGACTATGTGTGTAAACAGTTGCACAGCTTGACCCATGAAATAGGTTTTAAAATGTTGTCTGATACTGAGTTATCTTTCCAGGCAGAAATCCAAGGAAATCAATAACTATTATAGTGAGTATCTGGCCTCTCATATTATTTGGGATATAGAAAAGAATTAAAGTAAGGAAAAAAAGAAAGGAAGAATGAAGATGTGAATAATACAGGCTCAGTCTGGGTTCTTGGGTTAGCTGTTCACAACAGATGCCATCTGCTTTCCTTCCTAGTAATTTCTAACTTCAAATTCTCTGCTGTTGCACCTGGATTAGTTAAGAGTTCCTGATAGGGTTCTTTTCATTCTGGTGGAGAGGCTTCCTGGAGATGTCTTTTCAGTATACATAATTACCTGATTGTACGTTGTGGTGTTCAATTTCTTTGTCCCTTTTAAATAATTGGTTATCAAAAGCCAAGAAAGCCAAATGACCAACATGGTAAGGCTGCTGGAAACCCTGTAAGCAAGCTGTCAGGCCAATTTCCCCCAGGAGACTTCATAAGTCAGTATTTGTTCCTTTAAGTTGTCTGGTTATCTCTGAGACTATGCATGTCTTTCTCACACATGGCAATCCAGTTAGAACCTTGGTAATATAACCAATATTACCAATTATGTCCTGTTACAAGGAGAACAGGTTCTTATTGAACTGATGCAAATACTTTATTGCCATGAAAATAAAAATATTCACCTGGCCAGTGTGGCTCAGTTGGTTGAGCATTGTCCCAGGAGGTCAATTGGTTCACTTCCCTGTCAGGACACATGCCCGCGTTTCGGGCTCAATCCCCAGTAGGGAACATGCAGGAGGCAGCTGATCAATATTGATGTTTCTCTTTCATCGATGTTTCTATTTTTCTCTCCTTCTTTCTCTAAAATCAATAAAAAATATGTATATAAATACTCACAAATTTCCAAATTCTGGAGGAATAAGGTAGGGAGAAAAAAATGTTTCAATTTTGCTTACAAAGGTATACTTTACCAATTGCTCTAAGTCATAGATACTTAAGAGAAACAAGTTTCCTTATAGTTGGAAAACAAAACATTAAAAATCAGCTATATCTAAAACAAAACGTCATAAAAATTATAATTATCCTCATAGTTCATTTAGTCCCCCTCAACTACCTAGAAGAATTTGAACTGAAGGACTTGCTCATAACAAAAGATTATTGGTGATAACATTTTTGATAGCATTTAGTCACTAAACATCTGCTCTTATCATCCTACTGTGCCCCTATGTAGCTCTCAGGGGCATGACCTCATCCCTAGCTCATGATGCCTTCTATAGCTCAGTCCCTTTCTATCTCTGAACCTCTCGTGTATGTGGTGTTCCTATGCACACAATATTAAACTTGATTTGATTATTCAGTCAGCCAAAAGGACCAGAGGAGGGAAAGGGACATTGTTCCCCATTTCCAACAGTGACCAAGAGTTTGCAGGCAAATGCAAAGTTAAGTAGTTGGAAGCAAAATTTAGCTCTTTTATTTTTTAAAAATGTTTTTATTGATTTTTAGAGAGAGAGGAAGGGAGAGGGAGAGCTAGAAACACTGATGATAGAGAAACATCACTGATTACCTGCCTCCTGCACACCCCCTACTTGGCATCAAGCCCGCAATCTGGGCATGTGCCCCGAGTGGGAATTGAACCAGTGATCTCTTGGTTCCTGGGGTGAAGCTCAACCACAGAGCTATGCCAGCTGGGCAAAATTTAGCTCTTTTAATATTAAGAAAACTCAGTTTACCTAGGTAATCAAAGACCTGATAATACAGAGAACATAAAATCAATTTGAGACAGGCTAGTAAGCCAGGACAAGTGGAATAGGAAAACTGAGATAGATAGTTAAATGGCCGAGCAGTTTACAGCTATTTAGTAAATCGGGAATCTTATCTTCCCTAACCAGAGAGAGAGGAAGGGAGAGGGAGAGATAGAAACACTGATGATAGAGAAACATCACTGATTTCCTGCCTCCTGCACACCCACTACTTGACATCAAGTCCGAAATCTGGGCATGTGCCCCGAGTGGGAATTGAACCAGTGATCTCTTGGTTCCTGGGGTGAAGCTCAACCACAGAGCTATGCCAGCTGGGCAAAATTTAGCTCTTTTAATATTAAGAAAACTCAGTTTACCTAGGTAATCAAAGACCTGATAATACAGAGAACATAAAATCAATTTGAGACAGGCTAGTAAGCCAGGACAAGTGGAATAGGAAAACTGAGATAGATAGTTAAATGGCCAAGCAGTTTACAGCTATTTAGTAAATCAGGAATCTTATCTTCCCTAACCAATGACACTTAAGAGTAAATGGTTTACATTTCTGTTTCCCATCCAGAGAGTAAATAGCTTAAATCACCCTACTCAGGAGATAGATAACAGAAATACAATTAGTGCCATTTGTGCCAACCACATTCAAGGGCAGATTAAGTCAGGAAAGTAAATCTCATTTTGGTGCATCAGCACAAAGCTGATGAATGTTTCATTGAGATCCGCCCCCAAACTCCTACCTTTAAAACCCTCAAAGCGAAGGACCCAGCACGCACTCTCCCTCTCTGGAATATGCCTGCACCTTTCCCTTCCCCGTTTTCTCCCTCCTGACATTACCTTTGCCTTTCTCGCTCCTCAGCTCCAAGGGTCCTTTTTTTGCCTCTGTAACTGGTTTCCTGAGCCTGCGCAGCCCAGCTACCTCACTTCTACTACCTCTGTAACTTTCTAAGTAAACTTTCTTTTCTAATTTGAGTTTGTAGCTCTGAATTCTTTCTTTGCCAAACTCAAGAACTGAGGTCCAACTTTGCTGGTAACTAGTGCCATTTTGCTGCCAACATTGCCAGTAATAATTTTCAGACCATTTTTTCACATATCTTTGTGGATGAAAGGGGCCACATGCCGACCTGACAAGCTCAGGGGAGGCCTGCATGGCGGTCT
>NW_005372024.1:567-776 GCF_000412655.1 Myotis brandtii | reverse complement strand
CTTGCTTGCTCCAATGACGGAGGAAGCCAAGGTTCCCCACCTGCCTTGTCGGCCTCTGAGCTTGCTCTCTAAGAAACATTGTTTCAAATATAGAAGCTAAACAAAACTCCAGAAACCTGCTTTCAGCCGTCAGAGCTGGAGCAAGCAGGACTGAAACAGTGTTACAATTATAGAACCCAAACAAACCCAGATCCCTGCTTTCAGCAGCC
>NW_005372024.1:0-278 GCF_000412655.1 Myotis brandtii | reverse complement strand
AGGGCAAACCAGCCGGCCCCTACCCATGCACCAGGCCTCTATCCTATATAGTAAAAGGGTAATATGCCTCCCAGCACCTGGATCAGCAGAGCTGCGAGGCCTCCCGAACCCAGGATCAGCGGAGCCGCGAGGCATCCCGAACCCAGGATCAGCGGAGCCACAAGGCCTCCTGGCACCGGGATCAGCGGAGCCGCGAGGCCTCATTGCCCCCATGTCAAGCAGAGGGGTGAGAACTCCCGGCCTGGGATCAGCGGAGTCGCGAGGCCTCCTGGCCCCTG
>NW_005372023.1:0-1223 GCF_000412655.1 Myotis brandtii | reverse complement strand
TCAAGTCATGATGTTTTCCACTTAAAAGTCCCTAAATATAAACCACTGAGTGTTCTGATCTTTGAGCATCAGCTGCCCCATTCCCCTCCATTGGCACCTTTGAGACATATGCTTTCGTTCCTTTCACTGCAACCTGGTGTCAGTTTACTGGCTGCCTAGGCATTAGGAGAACAGACCCCACCTCAGGGTGGACAACTATATGAATAGACTTACAGGCCTGTACCTCCACTGCTCCTGGGATCAAAAACACTGCCTCAGGCCTCGTTCTGTGAGAACAGAGAGAAGTAAATGGGGTGAAGGTGGACTGTGAAAGTGATAGAGGGTTTAGTGAGAGAAGAGAGTGAAAGTAAATTCTTCGCAAACTCCCTGAGCACCTAATACAGGCAGGTCACTGACAGTATCATAATCATTTCTAACATCACCCTGCCAGGTAGTTTTTATATGAGTTTAAGGATTTCTTTTTGTTTTTTTCCATCAACAACCAATTCTCCAATGGGGTGTCCTACAATTCATTTCAGTTCTGACACTAATTGCCTGAAGTGGGTGCAGACCGCATAGGTTCAAGGCTGAGTAACATAAACTGCCCCTCTTCAGATGCCATCACAAACGGGGTGCGCAGGTAACTCGTTTTGTCACGTTAACTCCAAATTTGGAGGTTCCCAGTTTCATATTATAATTATCTTTAAAAAACCTCACAGAACTCAGGAAAGGGGTTTCCTTACTGTTACTGGTTTATTGTAAAGTATACAATTCAGAGACGTTCAGATGAAAGCATGGGGAGAGGTGTGAAACTCCCATAACTTCCCTGAGCTTCCAGCATTCCAACATTAACACAAAGCTTTCTGAACCCGATGTTTAGGGTTTTTATTGGAAGTATCTTATGTTGGCATAATTGATTAAATAATTAGACATTGGTAATTATCTCTAGCTCCTCTCTCCTCCAAAGAGGTTAAAGGTTTGGGCTGTGTGAATGAAAAAGGGGCTACATACTCAACCTGATGAGCTCAGGAAAGGCCTTTGTGGGGGCCTTACAAACTCAGAAACCTGAAGTAACCCCATAGGAGGGTCTGAAAATAAAACCTTCTAACTTAAAGTGAGTCATGGTGGGTAGTCATGTGTTAGGTTGGTAACTTTCCTGACAAAGGTAAGTCTTTACTTTAACTGAGCCCATCCATTCACTTTTTGTATCTACAATAACATACCTTTGGAATATCAGGGTAATT
>NW_005372022.1:0-742 GCF_000412655.1 Myotis brandtii | reverse complement strand
AGGAATAAACTTAACTGAGGAGGTAAAAGACCTATATGCGGAAAACTACAGGACGTTAAAAAAAGGGAGACATAAACAAGAGATAGAGGAAGACATAAAGAGATGGAAGAACATACCATGTTCTTGGATTGGTAGAATCAACATCATTAAAATGTCCATACTACCCAAAGCAATCTATAAATTCAACGCACTTCCCATTAAAATACCAATGGCCTACTTCAAAGATCTAGAACGAACTCTCCAAAAATTCATCTGGAACAAAAAACGACCCCGAATAGCTGCAGCGATCCTGAGAAAGAACAAAGTAGGTGGGATCTCAATGCCGGATATCAAGCTGTATTACAAAGCCACTGTTCTCAAAACTGCCTGGTACTGGCACAAGAACAGACATATAGATCAGTGGAATAGAATAGAGAGTCCAGAAATCAACCTGAACCAATATGCTCAATTAATATTTGACAAAGGAGGCAAGAACATACAATGGAGACAAGACAGTCTCTTCAATAAATGGTGTTGGGAAAATTGGACAGATACATGCAAAAAAATGAAACTAGACCACCAACTTACACCATACACAAAAATAAACTCAAAATGGATAAAGGACTTAAATGTAAGATGGGAAACCATAAAAATACTAGAGGAATCCAAAGGCAACAGAATCTCAGACATATGCCAAACCAATTTCTTCACCGATACAGCTCCTAAGGCATTGTAAACTAAAGAGAAAATAAACAAATGGGAC
>NW_005372021.1:571048-576576 GCF_000412655.1 Myotis brandtii | reverse complement strand
CTCCTATCCTCTACCTTCCAAGGCACATGTTTGAACACATAACTCAGGCTGGGCCAATCATAGCACCACATCTCTTTGGACAGTTATTCACAAGAGCGTGCTTATCAACCAAATCAGGCCAATCAGAATTCTTCTCCAGACCTTTACAGTTGGAGATGGAGAGGAATGTTTTTCTTTACTTAGTAAACTGTAAGGATATGGAGCAGGATTGTCAGTGGCCATCCTCTCTGATACATGAAGAGACCATGCATGGAGTAGAAAATAGAGAAGTCAACACGTAAACAGAAACAGGGACCAATAGAAATAAGAACTGAAATGTCAAACGTTGTGGTGGCACTGAGGGCCCAGATCCAGTCTCTGAATGACTGATTTCTGTGACTTCTCTTCCAATTTCATGACCTATCTCAGTATGCTTCCTAACCAGAGGACTCAACTCACTTCCTTTTTATGCTTAATTTTTGTTGGGTTGTGGTCATATGTAACCCAAAAAATCTTAACTCAGAGTTATCCCTTATCTAAGGGTGTAATAAAATGGGGAATGTGCATCTAGCATGAGACTGGGATCTGAAGCATCAGCTCTTATAGAAAATTTCCCTCATTCTTGATCAGGGACACAAAAGTAGGGGTAATGCACATTGGTTCCCTACCATCTCCAAATGTTTCTCAAAATACCATTGAAAATCAAAACACAAATGTTTTAAATTCTAACAGTGAGAGAGCTCAAGACATTTAAAATGTGGAGACTTTTGCTGTTTCTTTGTGTCACCTGAGTGGTGACTCAGAGTGTGTGCCGTCACCGTGAAGTCTGCCCATCAGGTCCACATGTGACTGCTATTGTTTGGAGACTTAAAAATCACAAAACCGTTTTTTCTCATTCTCTCCCTACTCCCTAATATTATAACAATGGGAAAAAGGGACATGATAACAGCAGCACACACACTCATTTGGGGAGGAGAGAATGAAGATAGTCAGCAAGCACTGAGATGTGGAAGTTTTGAAATCCCACTGAGCAAACCTTGTGAGTAGCAGAAAGATTCCTTAATTCATTGGGCTGTGACCTCATTCTTTAGAGGAACCTCTCTGTCTACAGGTGTTTATAGGATGTGTCCTTTTCTCTTTATTCTTCATGCATCTGAAATGGGGGTTGAATAGTTTTCTCAGCTCATTCTGGTCAAGGAAGTCTTACCAAGAACTGCTTTAAGTCAAATGCTTTTTTTGGTCAATGTTCCCAATTCTTTGGCAATTCATTGCCTTAAAAGTAGGCTTCTGGTCTGTTTACTTCCAGTAAACATCTTTCTTTCTCTAGATGACTTAGGGCTACTGAATTTAAATGGGAAAATTACAACTTTAATCTGACTTTGCTTGGGAGCACTTTCATCAACCAAGAATTTTTATTCCATGTTTGTCACTCAAAGCATTTTTAGTCCTGTTATTTACTTTGCAAGTGTAGAAGCTGTTGACTTTCCAATGTGGGAGACCTCAGATTTCTGTCTGCCCCTAATAATTCTCTTTAAGGCTGCTTTCAAATGGTTAATTTTTTTGAGTTCACTTCTTTTTGTTAAGTGCAACAAAAAGCCACCAATACATAGTACTAATGATCTATTTCCCACCATTTTATTCTGAAACTCCTGGCTAAATACCCATATGAGATGACTTCCAAGTCTCTGCATGCAATAGTACTGTGGCAGGATGTAAGAAGCTGGGAAAATTCCTGGGCAAGTGGAATGGAGAAACTGAGACAAGAAAATTAAACAATTTTTTTTTTCTCAGGCCAAGGTGATTTAAGCTATGTATTCTCTGGTTTGGAGAAGATAAGGTCTTGTGATTTCACAAGCTGGCTGCCCAAATTGTTGGGCCTTGTTTAAAAAAAATAGAACAAAGACCCATTAATACTATTTGCACCAGCTAAACCCAAGGACAAATATCACTTGGGGAATGCTAGGCAGGAAAGATAGCTGCTAAGGCAGGAGGAGGGGAAGGGGGAAAGAAGGGAGAGTTTTATCTGACCCACTAAACAAAGAAGTCAGCTATTTTAGGACTTGCCACACAAGATGACCAGATGTATGTGCAAACATTCTAAGATAAGCCAAAACAATGTAGAAGGGGTCTTTGAAACCTAGTCTGCTATCCAAGATATCCGGCAGAAAGAACTTTGAAACCTGAAGGAGGAAGGGTATAAAACTCCTTGTACCCCCATTGGGGCACGCTCAGACTTGTTAGGTTGCCCCCTGGAAGTATATGCCAAGTGTAGTTTTAAAAATTTTGTTTGCCTTTCTTCCTTAATAAACTCCCTTGCTTTGCTTCAATGCTGCTATCTGTCACTCATCTGAAATCTTTTTTTAGGAGATTAACAAAAGCCGAGAAAGGGATAACTCCCCACTTCGACTCAGTTCCTTAATAAACTCCCTTGCTTTGCTTCAATGCTGCTGTCTGTCACTTATCTGAAATCTTTTTTTAGGAGATTGACAAAAGCCGAGAAAGGGATAGCTCCCCACTTCGACTCGGGGCTGTCCAGTAAGAGTTACACCAAATATTTTACCACTGCAAAACACATATTTTTAACCTCTGATATCAGTTTCTAGGTCTTGTGATTTCACAAGCTGGCTGCCCAAATTGTTGGGCCTTGTTTAAAAAAAATAGAACAAAGACCCATTAATACTATTTGCACCAGCTAAACCCAAGGACAAATATCACTTGGGGAATGCTAGGCAGGAAAGATAGCTGCTAAGGCAGGAGGAGGGGAAGGGGGAAAGAAGGGAGAGTTTTATCTGACCCACTAAACAAAGAAGTTAGCTATTTTAGGACTTGCCACACAAGATGACCAGATGTATGTGCAAACATTCTAAGATAAGCCAAAACAATGTAGAAGGGGTCTTTGAAACCTAGTCTGCTATCCAAGATATCCGGCAGAAAGAACTTTGAAACCTGAAGGAGGAAGGGTATAAAACTCCTTGTACCCCCATTGGGGCACGCTCAGACTTGTTAGGTTGCCCCCTGGAAGTATATGCCAAGTGTAGTTTTAAAAATTTTGTTTGCCTTTCTTCCTTAATAAACTCCCTTGCTTTGCTTCAATGCTGCTATCTGTCACTCATCTGAAATCTTTTTTTAGGAGATTAACAAAAGCCGAGAAAGGGATAACTCCCCACTTCGACTCAGGGGGCTGTCCAGTAAGAGTTACACCAAATATTTTACCACTGCAAAACACATATTTTTAAGCTCTGATGTCAGTTTCTGTGCTGTTCATTACCTACTAAACAGGTTCACATATTTTAGGTTTTGTTATACCACCACCCTACATGCAGGTATTGGGATAATTAATGCTAGCTGCCACAACAGACATTCTGAAATCTGAGCACTTATACAACCAAAGGCTAATCCTATTCACATTATATGTCCAGAAAGAGTTGGTAGACAGAGGTGAGGTCCTCCACATAGTCACTTAGGGAACTAATGGAGGCTCCGCTAATCTTATAACACCACCTGGAATTTTTGGCTTTTGATGTTTTCCTGTCATAGGAAGAGAAAGATGGAATGGTACACCGATTCTCAACTCCTTAGGTCCAGAAGTTATAAATATCACTTCTCTTCATGGCTCATTTGCCTTAACTAGTCATTTGGCACTAACCAAATTACAAGGGAGGCTGAGGGCACGTAATGAAGTATGTACAATAGTTGGTGAGCCCTAACTGTCCCTGGCCCTGGTAGCTACTATAGGAGTATGCAGATGTCTGGGAGTCATTAGTTCTGTTCAACACATATTTCCAATTCTCCTTCCCAGGATGTTGTACTTCTCTATTTCCCTGGAGTTAGAGTGGTCATGTGCTTTGGCCATTTGAGCTTTGGGCAATAAAATTGAAGAGAAGGATATGTGTTTCTTCCAGATGGACTCTTTAAGAGCAGTATGCAATTTTGTTGTCTACTCTTGTTTCCTCTGTCTCAGCGACCAGCAGTGTTCCAGATAAAAGTTGTTTCATTAGCCTGGTTCTAAGAGTGAGGGTTGATGCAAAGCAGAGACCCAACCAAATCACAATAGACATGTAGTGAGAGCTCAGGATAAATTCAGTTTTAAGTCACTGATAGTGGGTGGTTGTTTATCACTGAAATATATTTCATTCCATGCTGACTGATACCGTGTTTTCTCATCTTTGTTTCTTTAATGACAGGAACTTAACAAATTCCTGTTGAAGAATTTTTTCCCCTTTTAAACATTTTATTTTATTTTATTTTTAATTTGAGAGAGAGAGAGAGAGAGAGAGAGAGAGAGAGAGAGATTTGTTGTTCTACTTATTTATGCATTCATTGGTTGATTCTTGTATGTGCCCTGACTGGGAATCGAACCTGCAACTTTGGCATATTAGGATGATGCTCTAACTAACTGAACTACATGGCCAGGGCCTAAAATATACTTTTAATTGTAGTTGAAATAGACTATTATATTAGCCTCAGGTGTACAACAGTGATTTTTAAAATGTCTCTTTTTGAGTTAGTACTGTTTCTCTTGGGTGTCTATCTCCTGTTAGCAAGGACTTTCCCAAGCACTACAATCATATTTTCTAATAATTCCCAGAATAGTATTTAGGCCAGTGGCCTTCACATCCTGGAGCTACAGAAAAAAATATGGAGAAGGCCCACCCAGGGCTATTTTTAACTTTGCTTCCAAAGTAAAGCTTTCTCTCTGAAAAGAATTTTAGTTTTATGTCCTTCAAGTACAAACCTATACATTCCTTCCCTTTCTCACTCTCTTCCCTCCTTGCCTCCATTTTTCTTTTTTGAGGAAAACTCTTCATTATGATCAAGTACAATATTCTGTAAAGTATTCTTAGAAAATAAGTAAAGTGGCTTCATTGTACTTCTGGAGTTAATTATAGGTAGAATTATATAATGGGAAAGTCACTTGATTTGGATTCAGAAAATTTGGATTTAAACCCTGTCTCTGCTACTTACTAGCTATGGGGGCTTTATTTTTCATCTGTAAACTGTGGCTAATATGTTCTGAGTTTTCCACAGTGTTCTTAGAAAAATAAAATTATTACAATAAAGATGAAATATAATGGGTGTAAAGACTATTGAAGATCACCACAGAGACCAAAAGTATTGTTATCATAGGACATTTTTTATAATAACTTTTACTTCTTTGTATTAAGTGTTTTTAAATTTGAGGAAACCTTTGAGACATATTTACTTGATTGCTGACTGTATTGGTTCTCTACACTTGTCTTCTCTGTAAAGAATGTTTGACACAATCAGCCAGGAAGAAACCCTGTTAAGGCAACATTTTTTTTTTTTTAGAACAGACCATTATTTGCCAATTTGGGGTAAAAACTGTTGATTGCAATTTAATGATGGAATTTACTCAATCCAGATTTATATATCCAGAGAGGTTTTAGCTTTCAAACTTTACAGCGTTCTCTGCTGTTTGAAAGTAGAGCATTCCTTTGCAACCTTTTGTAAGATGAAATGATGTAAAGCAAAGAAGCAACTACCATTAATTAAAAAAATTTTTTAATCCTCACCAAAGGATATTTTTT
>NW_005372021.1:556975-567537 GCF_000412655.1 Myotis brandtii | reverse complement strand
GAGATCTGCAGATTCCCCTTCCTTGTTTGGGGTTTGGAGGTGCCCAGATGAGGCCCAGCTGTGAAGCAATGCAAGCTGCTGTGGGGCCTTGGGCCTTCTCTTGGAAGTTCTGGGTCTGTCTGGCCCAGCTGCAGTTTGTTAGGTAATTTTAGATTGCAAAGAGCCAGGGTATTCATATGCAAAAGCCTCTGTGGCAGCTTGGGTGCGGCAGGGTCTCAGGGAATCAACCGGGCGGAGCAAACAGCTGTGGCTGATCCTCAGTCCTGCCCTAAGAGGCCCCACTTCTCAGTATCCCGGTAATCAGTAATCGCTGCAAGCACCTCTGAGAGAAAGCCGCCTTCAAGTTCCGAGTTCTGCCCACTGCCAGACAGTCCAGTTTCTCCCCGTATGAGTCTGGGTCCCCAGAGACATCCCAGAACTGGAGTTCAGAGCAGTCGGGGGCTTGTGACTCCCTCCCGATTCAAAAAGACAGCCTCGTCCTCAGTTGCCAGCCCTTGCCGCGTGCACCTCCATACCTCTGCACTTTACTTCCGCACCTCCTCTGAGTCTCAGTGTGCTTTTCTCTTTCCTTCTAGTTGTAGAATTTCCACTCAGCCAGCCTTCCTGTAGTTCTGGATGATGTCCGTTTTGTCTTTTCGTTGTATTTTTGAAGTTGTTGTGGGAGCCAGCAATTTCTGGTGTTTACCTATGCCGCCATCTTCGATTTCTTTATTTTTAAATTTAGTATTGGGTATCTCTCTAAACGGCCTTTATATTTTCTGCCAAATGAGAGCTGTAATTTTCAGATCTGTATTATGTTTTTTTTCTCTTACTTGGAAATAATTAAAAACCTACAAAAATAGTATGAAGAGTTTTTTTTATTCTGAACCATTTAAGCAAGTTGATAAGCAGCTGTCCCATAACCGCCAAATACTCTAGTGCCGTGGCTGGCAAACTGCGGCTCGGAGCCACATGCAGCTCTTTGGCCCCTTTAGTGTGGCTCTTCCTAAGCCTTAGGAGTACCCTAATTAAGTTAATAATAATGTACTTACCTATATAGTTTAAGTTTAAAAAATTTGGCTCTCAAAAGAAATTTCAACCGTTGTACTGTTGATATTTGGCTCTGTTGACTAATGAGTTTGCCGACCACTGCCTAGTGTGTATTTCCTATAAGTAAGTATAATGTACTCCATGACCACAGTAACATCATCAAAGTCAGGAAATTAACATTAATACATTGCTACCACTTTAATCACAGATATCATTCAAGTTGTGTCATTTGTCACAATAATGTTCCTTATAGCAAACAGAATTTAATCCTGGATCATATGATGAACTTAGATGTCATATCTCTGTAGTCCCCTTTAATCAGGAACAGTTCTTCAGTCTTTTTAAAATTTCATGCTTTGACAATTTGTCAAATTAGTTTACAAAATGTCTCTAAATTCGAGTTTATCTAATATTTCCTTTTGATTAGATTTAACTTGTGCCCCTTTTAGGGCTGGAATACTACAGTAATGATTTTGTGTTCTTATTGCATCCAACTAGGTGGCACATGTGTTCAGTTTGTCCCCTTATATGGTGATGTTAATTTTAATTATTTGTTTAAGCAGTGTCTGCCAGATTTCTCTTCTGAAAAACTGTTCTTTGCTTCTTTGTGATTAATAAGCATTTTGTGGATAGTTGAGACTGTGTAAACATTCCATTCCTCATCAAACTTGCACTCACTAATATTAGCACCTATTGCTCTTTCTTAGCTGAATTAAGTATTATTTTGGTAGTTGCCAAATAGTTACTTTCTAATTTAACCATTCCTCCCATGTTTATTGGTTGGCATTCTACTATGAGGAATTTATTCCTCCAAATTTATTTTTCACTTATTTATTTATATCAGTGTGGATTTATGAATTCCTGTTTTATTCAATGGGTTATAATGTTTTACTGACATTCATTCTGATGGTCAGATTGGCCAAGATTTGTTAGTGTGAATTCTTTCAAGATAGCTTCCATAACTGCTTGACAATTTTCTTATTCTATTGAATAGAATATTCAGGCTGATCTTAATTTTACCTGCTCTAGTCAGTCACTTCTCCAAGGACTCCTGGTTACTTTTAGTGGAGAATTGTATTTAAAAACCAATATCTGGACATTTGCTATGCTCTTTGGTTTTGACATGTCATTGCACCCAGACCCTGTCAATGGATAGAGCTAGGGAATAGATGTTAACATGTGCTCTGAATACATACACACGTTCACAAGTGTATTAGTTACCTATTGCCACATAAAACTTAGCATATTAAAACACTGGACATTTGTTACTTCATAGTTTGGTCCAGAATTCAGGCGTGGTTTGGCTGGGTGGTTCTGGCTCAGAGCTTCTCATGAGGTTGCAGTTAAAATGTTGGTCAGGACTGTGATCTTCAGGCCTGACTGGGGCTGGAGGATCCACCTTAAAGATGGCTCACTCCCATGTCTGGCAGACTGGGACTGGTTCTTGGAAGGAGGCCTCATTTGCTCCTGTCACAGGGCTGCTTGAGTGTCATCAGAACATGGTGGCTTGCCTCCCCCAGAGTGAGGAAGCCAGAATGTATTTTATACCTAACGACAAAAGTCTCACTACGCCGTTTCCACTCTATCCTGTTGCTTACACAGGTGAATTCCATTTAGTATGGGAGGGGACTTCACAAAGGTATTAATACCTGGAGGCAAGATAATTTGAGGCCACTTTAGAGGCAGGCTATAAGAGCATTTCATTTTCCATATCTATCTATCATCTATCTATCTATCTATCTATCATCTATCTATCTACTATCATCTATCTATCTACCATCTATGTCTATCATCTATCTATCTATCTATCTATCTATCTATCTATCTATCTATCTATTATCTATCTATCTATCTATCTATCTATCTATGTATCATCTATCTATCCTTATCTATTATCTATCAATTCTCTCTCTTTCTCTCTCTAAGTGGTTATGCCAACACCTCCAAATTCAATCTAACACCACAGGATTCATTCTAGTTTTTGGCCTTTATATGACAGTGAGAAAGCTGATTCCCATTATTCTCATATATTCTCAATATATTTACTTATTTACTGTATGTACTCAATCTCCTGATCCTAGGCCTAGTTACTACTACCCTCTGTGGAAATGCTCCCCTTAGTCACTTGAGCTATTACCAGTTGCCAGGACCCTGCAACCCATCCTCCCACCCACCCCACATGAACTACTAGCTCACTAAGACCCCATATAATGGTTTTTGAACTGAGTTATTCAGGAAGTTATTCTTTCCTATTCAGAAAGGAAGATAAGTACATATGACTGTGTGTGTGTATGTGTGTGTGTGTGTGTTTGAACTGTAAAGTGACAGTGGAATGACTTTATATACTTAGATTTGGATTACAGAAACAAACCTCTAAACTTAGTCTAAACTGAAAAATAATGCCATATCTATTCATAGGTCTGGGAACTATGTCATGTTTCCTGTGCATAGGGGTCAGGCCCTCCCTCTCTTTGTGAACAGTTGCTTATTTAAACTTCCAAGGATACTTTTATGTAGGCTACATTTACATCCTTTCATTGCTTCCTTTTCCCCCCTTTCCTTTTATTCTCTTTTTCTTTCCTTTCACTTCTCTTTCCTCTTCAGATCCCAGAGCCTTCATCCTCTTCCATTTTTTTTTTTTGTTGTTGTCGTTGCTTCCAGCTTGTCACTGATATCGACTGGCACACTCAGAGACGTTGCTTTTCTCATAGCAGCCCTGAAGTTATTAATTGTGTGGTGATAAAAAACAAATCTCCTTTGTCACTTCATTTTAAAAAATGAATACATATTTTAGAATGACTTTTCACAGGTAAGCTCTCTGTCTCAAAAAAAATGCTTACTTTGAAAACATAGCAATAGAATTTTCAAAATGTCAGCGTGATTCCTGTGTTTGTGCTGAAGAACTTGCTATTGACCTGTGGACCTCAGTTTCTGCAAAAGAAATATGAAGAGGCAAGACAGGAGTCCCAACACATCATTTACAATTACTCTAACCATTTACTTTCTGTGCATTACATGCCAATAAATCACACAAGACATCTTTCCTACTTTGGCTACTCTGGTCCTTTCATTCCCCAAGAAAGTTAAGGTGGTTTTCAAGATGAGACATTTGCTGAAGGTTATAAAACAGAGATTCCAGATGCATCAGAGGGAGAAAACTGGCTGAGCAAGTAGTTGAGCCATTTTGCCCTCAACAAAAAGAGGGATAACGGATAATGGGCCTTTCTGGGGGCAAGATTTGGAATTGGATTGGCTACTCTGGTCCTTTCATTCCCCAAGAAAGTTAAGGTGGTTTTCAAGATGAGACATTTGCTGAAGGTTATAAAACAGAGATTCCAGATGCATCAGAGGGAGAAAACTGGCTGAGCAAGTAGTTGAGCCATTTTGCCCTCAACAAAAAGAGGGATAATGGATAATGGGCCTTTCTGTGGGCAAGATTTGGAATTGGTTGGGCTTGATTAAACCACCTACAGAACTGCATGAGGTTGGGAAATTTGGATAAGTTTTTTTCTCTGTTCATAGAAAAATATAAACATATTTGTTATGTTCTGCCTGTGGAAAGATGTATATGGTAGGGGAGATAACACACACACACACACACACACACACACACACACACACACACACACGTCAGAGCCAGGTGACTAACACCTCTGCACTAAACATTTCTTACACCTCACTTGAGAACAAGATGTGGAGAAGGTCAGAGCAAGGACTACCTCCCGAGTGTGCACTGGGAGTGCGTGCTCATCAGGGAGGCTCAGTAGGGAGCTGAGGACGTGTGAGCAGATTAGTATACTTCACAGGCTCTGAGGTCATCATTGCACAAAGACAATATGCCATGTCAGTTTTGTGCTGTGAAGAATTTACCATGGCTTATAAAATGGTTTACACTTTTTTGAAATAAGGTCAATGACAAGTTTTATCTAAAGTAACTCTTTAGAAATATCATTCCATTGACTTAGCAAAAGGATGAGGTAAACAACTATAGAAGATAAGCATTTTAAAATGTGACGATTGCCATTGGAGAGTACAGAAAAATTCCCAGACAAGACCGCATGACAACATTAACCACATTATGAAATACAGGGAATTTGCAAATACCACATTTATCTTGTACTTCTGTTGAACTCTACTAAGATTTCATGACATGAAACTAAAACTGGCTTTTTAATGATTGTTCCTTTCAATCTTAAGAAGATAAAATAGCAACATTTCTCCTATATGAATTTTGACATTAAGGTTTTGCTTATTCATCCTAACTACGATTTTTGTGGACATATTTAATGTGTTTGAGTAGAAAAAAGGGTATTAATGTAAAGAAAATGCATAAGAACAGAATAAGCTATGATCTCACTCTGGAAAGGGAAGGATTGGAAAGAAACACAAATCCCAGTGGTTCTTTCCCAGGAGTCATCATGGAAAAATTAAAACAAAACAAAACAGAAAACTTACTGCACTTTCAACAAGTCTGTTCGTCTTCCATACTTTCCTTGAGTTTTTCTTTCATTTGTCATTAATAAGAGAACTGAGAGGAACAAAGTTAATAGAGTTTCCAAATAAGATTTGCAAATAGTTAACAAAATTACAAAGTGAAAAATTTCTTTAAAAATTTCAATTTCAGTTTATGAAAGGCATCTTTCCTTTCAGCAGGGGGCAAATTCCATAGGAACAAAAACATGAGAGTTTCTTAACCTTGGCATAAGCATTTGTCATTGTTTTTCAAAATATGTAAACAAGTTTTCTATTTCTCAGTGCAAAGTTTTTTGTGGCACAAAAATATTATTGGCCATTGTGATAGAGATTTATTGTCTCATCTCTCTAGATCAGTTACCCCATCTTCGCATGATGACACCTTTATTTTCCTTAAGATATAATCCTCCTCCCACTCTCCACTTATATGGTTTGGGTGAGACTGACTCTACCTCTCCTTGGCTGAGTGACTTGGGCCTGGCCAATCAGCACATTCAATTTCTTGGCTACAGTGTTTGGTTCCAGGCTCATCAAGTGACACAATTCAGGTCAATGAGAGTCAGTTCTGGGACTTGGTTGTATAGACTGGTAGTAAGAATTTCCTTTACTGGTATTTTTAGCTAAAGAATGATGGAGACCTGTAGGTACTGAAAACCACCCCACAGGTGAAACCAGCCTGAGAATAGAGACAACAGAGAAGAAAGTGATGTTGAAAGGAGGAAAAGAACTGAGTGCTGATGACCATATTTGAAATTCTTTACAGAAGTTGTTTTAAGAAGATGCTGGCTTTTTAGGTCAAATTTCTGGTTAAAACAATTAGCAGAGGGCCAATATGGGCTATATAGAGAGTCAGTATTGATTATTAAGCAGCAAGTTGTCAATTTGTACTGGCTTAAACACTTTTTGCCTTACCCTATTAAGATTTTTAAAATATACTTAACCAAAATGTTTTGGTACTAGTTATGTGCCAGTCACTGTTTTAACCACTTTACCAATAACAACTCACTTAATTCTCATAATACACCCATGGTATAGGAATTATTCACACCCTCATTTTACCATGGAGGAAGATGAGGCACAGAGAGGTTATGTAACTTGCCCAAGGTCACACAGATAGCTAGGGCAGATCAGACCTGGAAATTGGACACTGCCATTCTGACTTCAGATCTACCCTAACCACTATGCACACTACCTTTCAGAAAAGTGCTCCAGCTTGTCCAAGCTCATAAACAAACACAAAGAATGTATCACACTGCATTTTTTGAGGAAAACTGAGGCAGATGGATATTATCACATAGCTTGTTAGTAAAACAAAAAAGCGAGACTCCAAAGCAATATGGTGCTGTGATTAAAAGAGTGGGCTCTGTATTCAGACAGCCTAGGTTTGAATCCCAGCTACACTAATTCCCAGCTGTGTGAGGAAATCACCTTAACTCTCTATGTGTTTATTCCCTCATGTACAAAATGGAGCCAATAGTAATACCTACCTCTCCAGGTTGTCATGAAGATTAAAAATGACAGTGCCTGCATAGCATTTAGCAGAGTGCACTAATTTAACTATTGTTATTATTAATAAATCTCACCCTTTTTGTCACACCATTCTTACATATGATAGCTTTTTGTCTCCTTTCTATTTATATTCTTCAATACACATGGCTACACTGCTCTTATTGCACCAGTGCTTTTATTATGTTCTCACAAGTCCATTCTTTTAATCATCTCTGATCTTGTCCTAATTTTTTCTTCCTGTTGAAACAGGCTTTTCCTTTGGAACAATGAGGGAAAAGGTGGGATACAGAAAAAGTCAAGTCCTGACCTTACCTTTCTGCCTCTGTCTTCAGAGAACCTGAAAGGTACTCGGTCATTTCCTATTCCTGTTACAGTTGACAGACGTTGGTGTCATTTATTTGTTCAGCACTTCAAATCGTTTTCTTTGGAGAAGGACTATCAACTGCTTGTTACAGAGTTGCCTCTGATCCCCTATATAGGAAGCCAATGTGCATGTTAGCTCAATTTCAAGGGTAAAGGCCAAGGATCAATCAGTGGGTAAATTTTAAAAATTTGTTACACTCTCTGAATGACCAGTATAAAGGTATTTAACAATATGTACTGATATAATACTATTGGCAAATTTGTACAGAGTATTATAGATTGTGGTTGTTTAGTTCCTGTGCTTTGTGGGTCATGGGCAACCACAGTTAAATGCTTCAGAATATTCCTCCAGCCCAGCCCAGTGACAGACACCTCACACTCCCAGGAAAGGGAAAAAGAGGCTTTCTCTCCTCCACATGTGAGAAAAGGGTATGATCTACTTCAGAAGGAAGCAGTTTGGCAATTAAAAGCAATCAAATGACTATTGAACTACATCCATCTTTCTCTTCTTATGACTTGCTATATTAATTAGCTATGAAGATAAATTTAAATGTAATTATATATGAACTCAATAGTTTACTTTCCCTGGACTTTAAGTCAAGATATTGGAAAAGGCTGACCTAACCAGAATTACCCAGTTCTAACATTTTGTGGCCCAGTTTGATTTTGAAGTTGGAGAAAATCGTTGTAACATTCTTTTATCCTTAAATATTAAATGTGATCTCATATATTCTCATGCAGGGAAGAAATGTCACAAAAAAGTATTTTCACTTGAGTCTTTCATCTCATTGTTAACAAGAAATGCTATGAAATGAACATTACCCCTCCCTCTGAGGAATTCTCTCCTTGCCATTGCAGCAGCAGGATGTCGTGTTAGGTGGGCAAACATGACCTCGTGACCCTTCTGCTAATGTGACCCTTTGAGGAAGATTAAGCCAATTTTCCAAAGAACTGGAGTGTTGAGGTAGATAAATGGAAGCACTGCCCTGCCTCACCTTGGCACCAACTTGTCTGTGAGACCATGAGTCAGCTTCCTCTTAGCAAGTAAAAATGCTCTTAAAACAACTCATTACTCAATGACTCAGAAAGAATTTTGAAAAACTGATGACAATGTTGTCCATTATTTTGTGAAGGTAACAAATTTCTCTGATTTTTTTCCCCAAGTTCCCAGGGACTTTTCTAAGCATTTGTCTTGTTGTTTACAGTTAGCAAACTGGCAGAGGTTGTTCTTTGGTTTGGTTTTTCTTAGAGGTGAGTTTCAAATGGTTGTGGCCAAGACACTGGGATTTGCAGATTCCTTGGTGAATTGAGTCATTGATGAATTAAACTAAAGGGACTTTCCAAACTTACTTGCTTCAGTCCATTAGGCTATTTGACTCTATGGAAAATAAGATTAAGCAAGAGCTTAAGGTTAAAACTTTCAATATAAGGTAATTTGTTGACTGACCTGTTGTTTAAACTGGAAAAAAATATAGAGGGTAGAGATAATTGTTTAACTCATTCAAACAAAAACCAAACATACATACTAACATGCATGCACACACATGTTCATGCAAACAACTTTGTTAAGGAAAATGAGAAGTTTTGAGGTGACTGAATTGTTCTATTTTGATAAATAAAATGTTTGCTTATTTCTTTTCAACATTTGACAGATTACTGCATGAAACCCTGATATAATTTGGATAGTCACACGTTTTATGAGTACGTGGAATGGGCCTTTGGTAAGATGTAAATCATTTTTAAAAAAAGTAATTCTGCTTATCAATTGTCATGCAAAATTGACAAGCAAAAGAAATCTAGTAGTACACCTTACATTCACCAAAGTGATACCCTAGGCAAAGATAGCTCTCATGTGATCTCACCTAGGCTGATGCAATGTCCTGGCAAGTCAGAAGGTCAGAGTGATGCTGAAGATAGGAAGAGATGACATTTGGAGAGCCAAGAGGTAGCAAATTGCACCTTTGTCCAAAATGTGTCACTTATGATGCTCAAGGATAGAAATTAAGGTCTGTGAGTGAATTTCCAGGAGTAAAAAAAGGCCATGAATCCTGGAAGAGCTAGAATACTAGGAAGGTAACAAATGGGAATTGAGTCATCAAACTGATGGTGGCGGAGTTTCACCAAGACAGAGGCTCAGTCCAGTCAGTCAGTCAGTCAGTCAACAAACATATATTGAATGACTACTGTTTGCCATCAGTATACTAGGGTCTGAGGGTACCAAAAATAAAATAAAATAAAATAAAATAAAATAAAATAAAATAAAATAAAATAAAATAAAATAAAACATGGTTGCTGCCTTCTAATTGCTCACAATTAGAGACTGGAACATAAGTTTATGACCTAACTGGGAACAAATAGCACAGGATGATGAATGCTAGAATAAAGAGCTGGCATTACTTATGTCTTTTATGCTAAATGTAAGGATTGGCCTCTTAGTTGGGAGTAAGAAGTAGAGTCTGCAGATGGGGATCAAGTAATTCCATGTATGAGGAAAAGAAGGCTATATAGGTCAGAAAGAGTCCAGGCCTGACTTTCCTGAAACAGTATATACAGGAGCATATAGATGACACTTCAATGTCTTAGCAGGTATTTCCTTGCTTTAGATCCTATCATTGCTTGAAAAATGCAGATGACAAATTGTGAACAGAGTTAGAATTCTCCTCTACTCTCAGCAAACAGTGGGCAACCCACATTATAATTAATCTGAATATTAAGCATTTTATGGCAGAAAATATGTGGGAAGTAAAATAATTCATCTGCAGGTGAGGGGAAACCATCAACCTGGTAAGCCGTATTTTCCTGTTTGCTCATTTTGCTAGAAAGGGAAATCTTGATGGTTTACTATATCATCCAAGTGATCGTTAATTAGTATCCACATATGATTTCTTTGTGTATTTTTTCATACACCTGCTGGGGTTTTTGTCCCAGCATCAAGAAGGGTTCAGGAATCTGGAGAAGGGGCTGTGTGTAGATGACATAGGAATCCAGAGACTAATAAAGAATCCAGAGACGAGATATAATTTTGAAAGGCATTGGGGGTCAGAGGACCTTCAGTTAAAGGAACTGAAGACTCCCTCCTTGTCTAGGACCCTTGCTTTTATTAACACAATTTGTCCTAAGGCAAGGTGGAGATAATACACTTCAAAGGGTAAGGTTTCAAAGGGTACAGAAGCATTGTCAGTTTGGGG
>NW_005372021.1:534957-556890 GCF_000412655.1 Myotis brandtii | reverse complement strand
CAATATTTCCTATTCAGGTTTGGGGAAATGCCTTTAGCCATTCCCAACAGGTGACTACATGTGTGACTCAACCCTGTTGAGTCCCCAAGTCTCATCAACCTTTTGATGAAACTCTTGAAATTATGACATGCTGGAATTGGTTCCCGGCATATACCTGTTGACATCTATTGTTTATACTAACCCCAAGGATGTTACCGAAACAAATTTGTCATTTCACATGTCACAGGACTGTATAACAAAATAATGTAACAAATATAAGAAACTTTTTCTATTCCAGTCTGCCAAATATTGAACTTAGTCCATTGGAAAGAAGTCTGTTAGGTCACATGGGATGGCGGGAATCAACCCTGGCCTAGGAATCAGGAAACTGAGTGTCAACCCTGCCTTCTTGCAGGGTAAATGTAGCCAAGTCCGTTAATAGTTACCTATTTTGTTTTCCTCTTCTCTAAAATGCTCAGGTCATATGTTGCAAGATTTCAATGAAATACAAATATTTCAGCTTGGAATCTACAGTCTTCTCCATGACACATTCCTATATCATTGCTCTATGTACTCTCACCTTCAACAAAATCAAATAACATTAAATATGGAATGTGTCTCTTCTATTTCAGAAAGTATCTCTTCTATTTTCATTCAGAAACACGTAGGTTATCTCGTATCATGTAAAAAACAGTGATTGACGACACAAGGAGAATCTTCTTACTTGAATCCTGGATGAGGATGGTTCAAGCTGGTTGAGCTGATTGCCTATTTCTGGTTTTAGCCAAAATTCAACAGTATGTGAGATTTTTCCCCCCTAGTGGTTTGGATTGGTCATAGAGAAGTGGTTCTGGTAAGATACCCTACTTTAGGTCAGTAACTTATCTGGGGAGCTTGTATGCTAAAATTAGTGCCTCTGTCAGAAATACATAAAACACAATTTAAAGGTCTGGAATGATTTCAGTTTAGTACAAGTAACTGAGGGACTAATGGGCTATTCTCTATCAAATTTCCTCAGGAGCATACTGCTCTGATCAGATAAACTGATTATTCTATTTTCTATGTGCTTTTGAAGTTGTAATAATATTTTTCATAATATTGTTTTATTATTATGTTTAATTGTTAATTAACATATGTTAGTAACAAGAAAGGCAAATAATATTTACTGAGAATCACAATAATCTGGCAGGGATTTTAAATGTTATTAGTCTTATTATCCCCATTGTAGATAAGTAAGCAGAGCTCAAAAAAGTTACATGAATTACCCAGGTCAAACTACTAATACATATTTTTGTCACAATTTAAGTTCAGGTCCTTTTGACCCTAAAATGCAACCCCTTTATATAAACCCTTGAGGCAAACATAAAATTGTAACTTGAAGATACTAATTGACAGATTGAGTCAAATTTTGCTTGTTTTAAACTTTTATATTATAAATGAAGAGATAGTTTTTTTCTTATTTCCTGGCTTTGGCACGTACTCGGTGCTCGATAAACACAGAATTATAAGTGAGGAAATGGGTCATAGTGATACTAGAAAAGAGCTCTGTGCATACATTTCGGAAAGACACTGGAGAGCTCTTTTGGAGCATGTGTGCAATTGTGGCAGCTCCAGAGCTGACTGCTTATCACTCCTCTGTGGGAGAAGGAGGTGGTTTTCTATGGGAAGGGGGTTGGGTAATAAAGCCACAGAGGTTTGCTGAAACATTTGCTAGACACAACTTCTAGTCATTTAGGAAGTCATTTTGTGGTTTCTTTAAAAAGTGTTTCCCAGCATGTCCCTATGGCTTCTTCTACAGGAGTCGATGGCTTCCTGGTCTGCAGCTAGGGCAATTGTTCTCTAATTACCAACCCTGATCTCTGCATCATTGACTGTAGTAATTAGCAGAGGAAATAAATAATATCTAGGAATCAATTTTTGCAAGGCTTGGGTTATCACGGATCTTTTGATGCTGAAATGTTGGCAGTATGTAAGATTATCTGAGCATTCTCAGGAAAAATTGCACTACTGTTGGAAGAGTTAACAGACGGAAGCTAAAGTACTCTCTTTGCATTGGTGTTACACATTCTCTGTCATAAATAGTTTGTTATTTTCAGAAGGGGGTCAAGATGGCAGAGTAGAAAGATCCTGGGCTCACCGACTCCAACAGAAACACCCAAAACAACTACATATAGAGCAACGGCCTTTGAGAATGATCTGAAGACTAGCAGAGCAGACTCAGTGCAACTGAGGATATAAGGAAAAAACCACATTGACATGGTAAGAGTGGCAGTGGTGTGGTGGATCACAAGCAGGAGGGAGGTCACGACTGTGGAGGCCCCACCTGAGGAGCAAGTGTCTGATACCCACATTGGGTTCCCCAGCCTAGGTGGCCTGCACCTGTAAGAAAAGACTCCATAACATGTGGTACTAAAAACCAGTGAGGCTTACATTCCGGAGAGCTCAAGACTGGAGGGTATGAAACCAAGAATCCTCTCTTAAAGGGCCTCGCAAACTCACTCACTCTGAGTCCCAGCACAGAAAAATCAGCTTGACAAGGACCTGGGTCAAATGGTATATTGACTGATTTTAGGTCATGTGCCAGAGGTGGCAGAGATTTGTTGGGAATCCCTCCAACAGATGGAAGCACTGGCAGACACCATTTTTTCCTTGTTTTACTCTCTTTATACTCAGCTAGCCCATGGGGGTCCCAGGTTTGACACTCTGCATTACCTGTTCACGGTTTGCCCCACCTGACATTCCCCTGATGACTCAGCCAGCCCAATTTTTTGCACCCAGGCCAGCAAGCACCCTCTAATGTGGCACCCCATTCTGGGGGTTTATCTTGTTTGTGCTCTGGTGGAAGAAGTAAAAGTATCACTACATGCAGATGACACAATACTACATATAAAAAAACCTTAGAAACTAGAAAAAAATTATTAGAACTGATAAATGAATTTAGTAAAATTGTAGGATATAAAATTAATATACAGAAATTGGTTGCATTTCTATGCATTAACAAACTACCAAAAAGAGAAATCCAGGAAACCCTTCCATTTATAATTGTATCAAAAAGAATAAAATATCTAGGAATAAATTTAACCAAGGAGATGAAAGACTTATCTCTGAAAATGTTAAGACATGAAGGAAGAAATGGAATAGGATGCAAATAAATGGAATGCATATTGTGCTCATGGATTGGAAGGATTAGTGTTGTTAACTGTCCATCCTACCCAAAGCAATCTATAGATTTAATGCAATCCCTATCAAAATACCAATGGCATTTCTCATATAACAAGAACAAATAGTCCTAAACTTTGTATGTAACCACGAAAACCTCCAATAGCCAAAGCATTCGTGAGAAAGAAGAACAAAGCTGGAGGTACCATGATCTCTGATTTCAAAGTATACTACATAACTGTAGTAATAAAAACAGTATGGTGCTGGCCAAAATCAAACACATGTATCAATGAAACAGAATAGAAAACCCAGAAATTAACCTATGGTTTATATGGCCAATTACCCTATGAAAAAGGAGGAAGAAATATACAACTGGAAAAAGATGGTCTCTTCAATAAATGGTGTTCAGACAATAGGACACTAAATGCAAAAATATTAAACTGAACTGACCACTTTCTTACACCATATAAAGATAAATTCAAAATAAAGTAAAAACTGAAATGTAAGGCCAGAAATAATAAACTCCTAAAAGAAAACATAGGCAGTAAACTCTCCGACATTGCTCTTAAAAGTATATTTTTGGATATGTCTCCAAGGCAAGGGAAACAAAAGCAAAAACTAAACAAATGGGACTACATCAAAGTAAAAAGCAATAGCACAGTGAAGGAAAACAGAAAAATGCAAAGGCAATAATTCACTGAATAGGAGCAGATTTTTGCAAATGATATAACGTATAAGGGGTTAATAGCAAAAACATATAAAGTTCTTATACGGCCACATAAAAAAAACCAATTTGATTAAAAATGGGCAAAGGTTTTAAATAGATAATTCTCCAGAGAAGATATACAGATAACCAACAGAACATGAAAAGATACTCAGCATGACTAGTCATCATTGCAATGCAAATCAAAATCATAATGAAATATCACCTCATACACATCAGGTTGGCTATTATAAAAAAGACAGTGAATAAGAAGTGTTGGTGAAGATGTGTAGAAAAGGGAAGTGTGTGCACTGTTGGTGGGATTGTAAATTGATACAAACACTATAGAAAACAGTATGGAGATTCCTCAAAAATTTAAAATAGAAGTATCATATGACCAAACAATTCCACTTCTGGGTATCTATCCGAAGAAAACAAAAACACTAGTTTGAAAAAATGTATGCACCCCTAATTTCACTGCAGCATTATTTATAACTAGAGCCCTCTAATGTGGCACCCCATTCTGGGGGTTTATCTTGTTTGTGCTCTGGTGGAAGAAGTAAAAGTATCACTACATGCAGATGACACAATACTACATATAAAAAAACCTTAGAAACTAGAAAAAAATTATTAGAACTGATAAATGAATTTAGTAAAATTGTAGGATATAAAATTAATATACAGAAATTGGTTGCATTTCTATACATTAACAAACTACCAAAAAGAGAAATCCAGGAAACCCTTCCATTTATAATTGTATCCAAAAGAATAAAATATCTAGGAATAAATTTAACCAAGGAGATGAAAGACTTATCTCTGAAAATGTTAAGACATGAAGGAAGAAATGGAATAGGATGCAAATAAATGGAATGCATATTGTGCTCATGGATTGGAAGGATTAGTGTTGTTAACTGTCCATCCTACCCAAAGCAATCTATAGATTTAATGCAATCCCTATCAAAATACCAATGGCATTTCTCATATAACAAGAACAAATAGTCCTAAACTTTGTATGTAACCACGAAAACCTCCAATAGCCAAAGCATTCGTGAGAAAGAAGAACAAAGCTGGAGGTACCATGATCTCTGATTTCAAAGTATACTACATAACTGTAGTAATAAAAACAGTATGGTACTGGCCAAAATCAAACACATGTATCAATGAAACAGAATAGAAAACCCAGAAATTAACCTATGCTTTATATGGCCAAGTACCCTATGAAAAAGGAGGAAGAAATATACAACTGGAAAAAGATGGTCTCTTCAATAAATGGTGTTCAGACAACAGGACACTACATGCAAAAATATTAAACTGAACTGACCACTTTCTTACACCATATAAAGGTAAATTCAAAATAAAGTAAAAACTGAAATGTAAGGCCAGAAATAATAAACTCCTAAAAGAAAACATAGGCAGTAAACTCTCCGACATTGCTCTTAAAAGTATATTTTTGGATATGTCTCCAAGGCAAGGGAAACAAAAGCAAAAACTAAACAAATGGAACTACATCAAAGTAAAAAGCAATAGCACAGTGAAGGAAAACAGAAAAATGCAAAGGCAATAATTCACTGAATAGGAGCAGATATTTGCAAATGATATATCGTATAAGGGGTTAATAGCAAAAATATATAAAGATCTTATACAGCCACATAAAAAAAACAATTTGATTAAAAATGGGCAAAGGTTTTAAATAGATAATTCTCCAGAGAAGATATACAGGTAGCCAACAGAACATGAAAAGATATCCAGCATGACTAGTCATCATGGCAATGCAAATCAAAATCATAATGAAATATCACCTCATACACATCAGGTTGGCTATTATAAAAAAGACAGTGAATAAGAAGTGTTGGTGAAGATGTGTAGAAAAGGGAAGCGTGTGCACTGTTGGTGGGATTGTAAATTGATACAAACACTATAGAAAACAGTATGGAGATTCCTCAAAAATTTAAAATAGAAGTACCATATGACCAAACAATTCCACTTCTGGGTATCTATCCAAAGAAAACAAAAACACTAGTTTGAAAAGATTTATGCACCCCTAATTTCACTGCAGCATTATTTATAACTAGAGACCTGGTGCACGGATTCATGCACTGGTGGGGTCCCTTGGCCTGGCCTGTGCCCTCTTGCAATCTGGGGCCCCTGGGGGGATGTCGAAGAGCCAGTTTCAGCCTGATCCCTGCAGGCCAGGCTGAGGGACCCCACTAAATCCATGCACCGGGCCTCTAGTATGCATATAAGATCTTTGGTTAATCTCTTCCCTCCCTCCCCTCTCCCCCTTTCCCTCTGAGATTTATTAGTCTGTTCCATGTTCTCATGCCTGTGGTTTCTGCTCCTGTGTTGAGTGTCTGCCCCCTGGTGGTCAGTGCGTGTCATAGCTACTGGCTGGTTGGCTAGTTCACTGGTTGCTTAGGCTTTTATATATATAGATAGTCACAGTATGGAAGAAACCTAAGTGTTCATTGGTTGATGAATAGGTAAAAAAAATTTGGTATATATTACAATGAAATATTAGCCACAAAAAAATGAAATTTTGCCATTTGTGACAACATGGATAGATCTAGATGAACCTAAGTGTTCATTGGTTGATGAATAGGTAAAAAAAGAGTTGGTATATATTACAATGAAATATTAGCCACAAAAATATGAAATTTTGCCATTTGTGACAACATGGATGGATCTAGATATATTATGCTAAATGAAATAAATCAGACAGAGAAAGACAAATACTGTTTCATTTCACTTACATGTTGAATCTAAAAAACAAAACAAATGAACAAGCAAAGCAAAGTAAAACAAAAATAGACTCATAGATACAGAGAACAAATTGATGATTGCCAGACCAGAAGAAGGTGGGGGGAAGTGTGTAAAAGGTGAAGGGGAATGAGAGAGACAAATTCCCAGTTATAAAATAAATAAATCATGGGGGATATAATGGACAACATAGGGAATATAGTCAATAATATTGTAATAAATTTGTACAGTGACAGGTGGTTACTAGACTATCATGGTGATCACTTTGTTAGGTATATAAATTGAATAACTATGTTGTACAATTGAAAATAATATAATATTGTATATTAACTATGTTTTAATAGAAATAGTTTATTTACTGATTATATAGTAATGTATGGGTATTAGAGAATATTATAATGTGGAGAAAATTGATGAGAAAACATCATTTACAATTCCACTGCAATAAATAAAACAATTATTGCTAGTATTTTGGTGAATTTTCTTTTAGTTTTGGCATTTTTAGTCTTGGCAGATGACATCATACTAAACATATAATTTGTACTCATTTTTTGCCTCTTCACTTAGTATTCTGTGAATATGTTCCTAGGTTAATAAAAATGCAAAAAAAAATGTTCTTAAGGATTTTTAACTTTATCTTATAATTATTCTCAATTTTTAATAAAGTTTCATCTATACTAATAAAAGGGTAATATGCTAATTAGACCAGCTAGACCAGATGTCTTCCAGACATCCTTCCTGACAAAGCCGGGAGTATGGCCGGCCTGCAATCTGCCTGCAGCCCCTTGCCCAGGGCGGCCCCACCCCCCAGCAGGGACCCCAACCCCGATTGGGGGCATGGCTGGCCTGCAAACCCCTGGTGGCCCCTCGCCCAGGCTGGCCCGCCCCCCAGTGGGGAACCCCCACCCTGATCAGGGGAATGGCCAGCCTGCAAACTGCCCACGGCCCCTTACCCAGGCCAGCCCTACCCCCAGTGGGGACCCCCAACCAGATCGGGAGCATGACTAACCTGAAAACTGCCGGCAGCCCCTTGCCCAGGCTTGCCCCGTCCCCCAGTGGGGACCCCCACCCCAATCCAGGGCTCCTTCAGGGCAGGCCAGCAAGCCCCCACCCATGCACTGGGCCTCTATCCTATATAATAAAAGGGTAATATGCAAATTGACCCTAATGGCAAATTGATGATTGCCAGACCAGAAGAAGGTGGGGGGAAGTGTGTAAAAGGTGAAGGGGAATGAGAGAGACAAATTCCCAGTTATAAAATAAATAAATCATGGGGGATATAATGGACAACATAGGGAATATAGTCAATAATATTGTAATAAATTTGTACAGTGACAGGTGGTTACTAGACTATCATGGTGATCACTTTGTTAGGTATATAAATTGAATAACTATGTTGTACAATTGAAAATAATATAATATTGTATATTAACTATGTTTTCATAGAAATAGTTTATTTTCTGATTATATAGTAATGTATGGGTATTAGAGAATATTATAATGTGGAGAAAATTGATGAGAAAACATCATTTACAATTCCACTGCAATAAATAAAACAATTATTGCTAGTATTTTGGTGAATTTTCTTTTAGTTTTGGCATTTTTAGTCTTGGCAGATGACATCATACTAAACATATAATTTGTACTCATTTATTGCCTCTTCACTTAGTATTCTGTGAATATGTTCCTAGGTTAATAAAAATGCAAAAAAATGTTCTTAAGGATTTTTAACTTTATCTTATAATTATTCTCAATTTTTAATAAAGTTTCATCTATACTAATAAAAGGGTAATATGCTAATTAGACCAGCTAGACCAGACGTCTTCTGGACATCCTTCCTGACAAAGCCGGGGGCATGGCTAGCCTGCAATCCGCCTGCAGCCCCTTGCCCAGGGCGGCCCCAACCCCCAGTGGGGACCCCCAACCAGATCAGGGGCATGATTAACCTGAAAACTGCCGGCAGCTCCTTGCCCAGGTTTGCCCCGTCCCCCAGTGGGGACCCCCCACTCCAATCTGGGGCTCCTTCAGGTCAGGCCAGCAAGCCCCCACCCATGCACTGGGCCTCTATTCTATATAATAAAAGGGTAATATGCAAATTGACCCTAATGGCAGAATGACAAGAACGACCCCTGGACCAGTCACTATGAGGCTCACTGACCACCTCTTGGTCCCTTTCCTTGGCCGGCAGGCTCTGATCACTGATGGCCACCCATGGTGGGGGCGGGGCTGGCAAGCGGGCAGGAACAGCTGACTTCTCGGTCCCTTCCCCCAGCTGTCAGGCACTGATCACCGGGGGAACCGGGGGTGGGTGGCAGTGGGGGGCAGGGCCGGCTTCGGGCAGCTGGGGAATATGGCCCTGATCGCAGGCCAGGCTGGGACTGTTCCCGAGCACAAATTTCATGAGCTGGGCCTCTAGTATATATATAATGATTATATAATTTTTCCCTATAAATCAGCCATAATTGTCCAAGTTCACATAGCTGGTTATTCACAGAACTTGCACTAAAAGCAAATTTCTCTTTTCAGCTAATAGCATAATCCAAGTAAGTTTGTTTTCCACATTTTCGGATGAAGAGTAATATTAAAAGTATAATTGGAGTTTGGATTAAAACTAAACTTCTTCACTCTTAAAAGAAGAATTTCACAGTTTGCATACCCAGTCATTTTTTTTTTTCATGCTGCTCACAGATCATTCTGTTTTGAAGGAGTTAAAAGAATGCAGGGAAAGAAGAATGTCAGCAGCACATTCTAGTTGGATTTATTGTGCTGGTTAAAGAACACATCACTTTTGTGTCTGGA
The DNA here is from genome assembly GCF_000412655.1 of Myotis brandtii. Lineage (NCBI taxonomy): Eukaryota > Metazoa > Chordata > Mammalia > Chiroptera > Vespertilionidae > Myotis > Myotis brandtii. The sequence goes on along the minus strand of NW_005372021.1, from coordinate 547,493 downwards.
ACAGATGGAATATAAACAGATAATTAGTGACAAATGATATAATATTATGGCATCTACTGTCGGTTCGTGGGACTGGGTAATGTTGTGGTTTTAATTATAATATTTGATCTATAGTTTGAATATGAACACGGAGATCCACCCCCTCATCCACCGAACTTCTCTTGTCATTTTTTATAGATGAAGAAATAGGAATGTGGAAGTACAATCAATAGTCTGAGGTCACAGAGGGAGATGACTGCACAGCTGGAATGTTAGCCTCGTACTTGACTGAAACCTTGGCTTTGTCCACTGCCCAGCTAGAGGCATAAAGCTTTTCTCTTCCCCAGCAGTGACTTTGACTACCAGCTTTCAGAGATTAATTTGACATTGAATCTAAGCTTTGTGATCAGTATTTATCAGGAGAAGAAGGGGAGGAATTACTTATCCTTTGGCACACATTAGCATGCAAATAAATCCTTTCTCTGCATTGTGGAAGGGCCTGAAATGATCACGTCTACAATATATCTTTTATAAATGGCCTGAATATAAATGTTCCTTTGAAGAATCCACATTTAGAGGCCTTCTCCAAACATTTACAGTGCTTCTTTTATTTAGGATTGGAACAAAAGGAGATTTACTAATTGGTTAATTTATTCATTATGTTTCCCCCACATGTTTTAATATGGTTTGCATTGATATATATGTATACTATAAAGCTTTAGACTTAAGTACAAAATGAAAATTACAAAAAGAGAATATCTGCATCTATTTGACAGACCTGGAGCAGTTACTGTCTGCTGCCAAGGTTTCTACTACAGATGCAAAAACAGTGTGCTTGCAATTTCTGTCTATCTGATTATGGCAGCCAAGATTGAATGGTGGAATGGCGGGGGGAGGAGGGGGTGCGGGCTGGGAAAAACATGGAGAGAATTTATGCAACTCAGCAATAACCTAAACAGTGATGAGCCAGTTTTACTCGAGTTTAAAATTTGAGTTTAAGAAACACACAAGCCAACAAACCAGGAAGATATCATTATAATTCTCACACACTCTATTCACATGGGTATATGACTGAGGTTTTTTTTTGTTGTTGTTGTTCTGGGTTTTTTACAGTCCAGTACTCTATTCACATGGGTATATGACTGAGGTTTTTTTTTTGTTTTGTTCTGGGTTTTTTACAGTCCAGGCTAAATCAGGAAGGGTCACTCAAATCTCATTTGATTAATGTTAACCTAAGATTATTTCAAATGTAACACTAAAGAAAGTTATCCCAAGTGATTTTACATAAGGAGCAATAGAACTGTTTAATGACTGGGCTAGTACTGTTTGAATGCTAGGGAAAGATTTGATGCTACCAGATGTTTATTCACTGAGAAATGATCAGCTGCCATCACTGATTGACATACTGTGTGCTTCAGGCAATGAGATCTGAAAATATTCGCCTAACACATTCAACAGTGGAGAGGACCAAGCTTGGAAATAATCTAAATTTTAAAACTCTTTACCAGTGGTAAACTGACTTGGAATTTTTAAAATTATTATTGGTTTTCTGTTTCTTTCTTTAGCTGTACATTTTTATTGATTTTCAAAAATCTCTTTGTATATAAAGGATATCAACCTTCTCCGATGTTAAGCAAATAATATTTCTAAATTCATTGCTTGATTCTTTATAATTTCTGAATTTGTATCACATATTACAGAATCTAATGAAATGGTTCTCAGTCAGGGGTGATTTTGTACCCCAACGAACACTTGGCAATCTCTGGAGACACTTTTGGTTGTCATAGCTGGGGGAAGAGTATTAGTGGTTAGAGGACAGGATGCTGCTAAGTATCTTATAATGCACAGGTACCCGCACAAGGAAGAATTATCCAACCCCAAATATCATTAATTCTAAAGCTGAGAAACTGTAGTGCGCACCATCACCCTTGTGCATTGTTTTTTCCTATGTACAAAAGAGATGTGAAGACTTCCCTAGATTTTCCCACGCTGTGGTATCTGTTTATTTCCTGATCCTTTAAACTTACTTGCTAAATAGGCATAAACCAGATGAAATCATCCATATTTATTTTTCTCTGATGAATTAAAATCACTGTTATGATTTTAAAGGTCAAAGCCTGAGACAGGCCCTCACATTAAACTCCCCAAGTGAGTAATCCTTTCCTAGAAGACTTCCCTAGTGAAATGCCCTGGACCTGGACCTGGCTAACCTAGTTCCTTGTCCACAAGCAGCCCTCCCTCCCGTCATGGGTTCCGCATTAGCGGGCAGGCCTGTCATTTGGCAGAGTTACCTTTTGCTCTTTTCTGGCTTTCGTGTCAAGGCCTGAATGCAAGTCCTTGTTCCTCCAGGGCCTAGCCCTTTTGTTTTCCATGCCTACTTACATTAATACATTTAGCAATTTCATTGAGATATAATTGACAGGCAATAAGCTGCACATACTGAAAGTGTATGACCTGGTAAGGTCTGACATATGTATACACTTATGAAACCTTCACCACAATCAAGATAATGACCACATCCTTCAGCGGGGAGAGTTTCCTTTGCCCCTTTGTAATCTCTCCCTCTTGTCCTTCCCTGCCTCCTCCCCTCATCCTCAGGCCACCACTGATATGCTTCCTGTCAGTACATATTAGCTTGAATTTTCTAAGAATTTTATGTAACTGGAAGAGTCATACAGAATGTATTTTCTTTTTGGTCTGGTTTCCTTCACTCAGCATAATCATTTTGAAATGTATTCATGTTGTTGAGTGTATCAATAGCTTAGTCCTTTTTATGCTGAGCATGGATAAACCACAATTTATTTATCCATTCATTTCATCCAGTTATAAACCCAATAAACTCTAAAAAGTGAGGGGCAGGGGGAAGACATCTAAATGTATAAAACCCTAATATGCAAATAAACTGAATGGTGGAACAACCGAACAACCTAACAACCAAATAACCGGTCACTATGACATGTGCTGACCACCAGGGGGCATGCACGGAACATGGCAGGCATCGGCCATGGTGGGATGGTGGAGCAGGTGAGTGGGGGTGCCAGATTAAGGTGGGGTGCCAGTCGCTGTCATTGGGGTGAGCCTCTGGTGGTTACTGAAAATTCTTTGCTCCCATTCGCCATGGTCCACCCAGCACTCTCACCCACTGCTGGCGCCGGACCCAATCTCTCCGCACCGTCAGTGGGTGCGAGCAGGGCCAGCACCTTCAGCAGCAGGAGCTGGGCTGCCGACAGAGAGGGGATGGGGGGGCATGGTGGGAGGAGTCAGGCGGAGGTGCGGAGGATGGGCTGAGACCCGCCCCTGTGCCCACTGCAGCTTCTCGGCCCACAGTTCCTTTCAAGGTGCACGAATTTGTGCATTGAGTCCCTAGTAAAGGTATAATACCTTTTGAACTTCTTTTTCTGTAATAAAGTTTTACACTATCTCTTTATGCTTACTTCTGTAAGTATTTGAAAATGAATTTATAATATGTAAATTAAAAGGGTCCATTGGACCCAGATGACAAATTATAGTGACTATTGTTTTCTGGTATGCTGAGGGAAAACCAAGGAAAACTCTAAAATTCTAATCTCTACTTATCAAAACTATTGCTGCAATATAAGCACTTTTTAAAAAACTTGACATCTCACTTTGAACAGGATTTTATCAATGGAAATATATTGGACAAACATTACAATTACCACCACTAGCACCACAAAAACAATAAAAATGGAGGGAATAATTAGAATACTAACCTCCTAAATCATCTGTTTTTCTCTCATCTTTTAAAGCAATTGGTTTTCTCAGATTCTCAGTTTGAAGGAATGTGATACATTCCACTTGGACAGTGGGTTGCAGGAGGTAAGATAAAAATCATTCAGGAAACATAAAGGACTTGGACCGTTTAGTTGGGCAACTGCCCAGCTTAGAATTGGAATAATGAACTGCATTTTTTTACCTGGGAGAAATATATCTCATGTTTCAGATTTCAGCACCCTTTTGGAAGGCTTCCATCTCTCCAATTAGTTGCAAGTGAAATGACTTAGGAGATATTGATGAACAATTACCAGCCAGGAGATGGGAACAATCTTTTCTGATTTTACTGGTTCACTGTTCTTTTAAGATGACTTTAAGAGCTTCCAATCATAGTGCCCATGAGTGCTGTATCAAGGGGGAAATGTCAAAAATCCTAAAGTATTAAGCTATTTCTGGTTATTAAGGAGCTCTTGAACAGAAAAACAATCTGTAGCATTGGAAGCTTTTCTGTCTGTGAGTTGTTCAGTGGAAGTAAGCCGACCAGGGAAAGAATACTCAGTAGACAACTTCCCCCACTGACCTTCTACACATTTCTGGGCATATGTGAGTGGATAACCCAGGCTCCTATTGCCAAAACTTCACTATCACTGCAATAGTAAAAATATTTAGCTGAAGAGTATGTCATAATTTTTTTTTAACTAGGCAATTAACCTCTTCGTAATTGATTTGATTAGGTCTAAGATAGTCTCATGAAAGCTGATTACAATGAGAATTTAAATTCTACCATCGCCTTATGAAAAATTTATAAAGGCATAATTTTTTTAAAAGGCTCACGTCTTATCTTTTATTATTGGAAAATGAAAAATATATTTTTCTAGTATTACCAAGAAACGCCAAAGGGCCCACCCAATTCCCAGGCTACTCACTGTTCTTTCTCTTAATGGCTTTTACATCATGTCCAAGTCTGAGCGTTTGCACTCAGCACATGCTTGATAAACTCTGCCCGGCTGAAGGCTGCTTGTCTGTTTTACATTCCTCAGCCTGCAAAGCATTTTTTTCTGCTTCACATGCCTAATAGGTCAAAGGTCAAACCTCCTCAGCTGCAGATGAGGTCATCCTTGCTGATCTTCTGCAGCTGATCACAATAAAAACAGGGTCTCCCATGTGACCGGTCCTCCCCATTTAGGAGCAGTGATGTCATCTCTGGTGAGACTAGATGAAACATGCAACTTGCTTTAAATTGGACTACATAAATTTTTCTTCTGACTTCACTGCAACTTTTTATTTATTTTAGCAGAAAGACTAGTTTGGTCATCATTTCAAACTAAAAGAAAAAGATAAATGAAATAAAAGGTGCCAGATGAAATAGCAGTTTTTCTATGTCAAAATGATAGAATATTGGCCATGTCATATGGTTCACCCTAATACTTCCAAAGCACCTGCCTTCAAGGAGAGTAAGTATTCTTTCATGAGTCCTGGGGTCAGGCAGATGTTGGTTTGAATTCCAGCTCTGCCATTTACTGGCTGGGTGATTTGAAAAACTTTAGGAGAACTTTCTGAACCTTACTTTACTCAAATTTTTAAAATATAGAAAATATCTCATGGCGTTATATTTAACATGTACAGAGGGCTTAGAAAATCACCTGCTTATACAAGGCATTCAACCCGTGGTGTTAGTGTAAATAGCAGTAATACGGTAGTGCAGTATTGGTCTTAACCAAAGCCTTTAGGATCAGATGTGTTTTGAAATTCATAATTGTTCAGATTTTAGAAAGATACTACATTGCTTATACTCAAGACTAGCTGTATAATTGCAGGAACCTGTGCTCAGTAAAAAATGCAACACCTCGTTTCAAAAATTATTAAAGTTTTGACAGCAGAGCTTCAAGCCCAGTGCAGGACCTTTCTTGGAGTGGGGCCCTGTGTGAGTGCCCTGTTTACACAGTGTCTCAACATACACCCACAGCAAAGGGTGGAGACAGTGATGAGACACGCGAACATTTCTCTAGTGAAATGTATGAATAGTCACACTCAACGGGATAAATTAACACCATTGATATTGTTATGTCCGTTCAGGTCAGATTTACCACCAAAGGAATTTACCAAAAACTATGAAAAAGTTTTTTTTGGTTTTAAAGGTTTTTTGGATTTTGGAACTCCAGATATGGGATTGAGGTGGTATTTGCCTTCTATTTTCCGGGCCAGCCACACATTGGGTATTTATATGATAGACGTAAAGGCCAATCAGAGACCAATGAGGCCAAGGGGACCTGGGTTCAGATCCTGTTTTGACACATATTAATTGTGAGACTTTAGGCAAGACAAATTGGAGGCAAAGATGTAGTGTGGCTCTCACTTCAGGGGAGGGAGCCTAGGCTGGGGGAGAGGTAGGGGAGGGAGGGCAGGAAAGCAAAACCTTTATTGATTGGTAGTTGGCTGGGCAGTAAGCTTCTAAAATCAACAAGGAAACACCACCCCCACCAAAGACACTCTAGAATTTGACTTCCTCTTCTACTTATTTGGAGTCTTGCTTTCACACACTTTTCTCTGTTGTCTTTTCATTATGGTACTAACAACCATAATGCTAACATATTTTCCTCACAAATGTGCTCAAAACAGAGAATGCGCAGGGAGAGTTACTGTGCCTCCTGTGTGAGCATCCACCCTAGCCCTGTCTTTGGCTAGAGTTTGAATCTGTGGAATAATAATGGGTACCATTTATTAAAATTTACCATTTTGGTGAGCAAAGGGCAGTTAAATCCATAAATAGTAGGGGTTTAGATTTGGACTTCCTATTAGTACCTGTGATTTATTTATCCTTTAATGACCCAATAGAATTATCCCTGAGGTAAGCTGTTTTAATTAACAAAATTAAATATAAGTGAATATTTACTTTTTCCTCACCATGCAGAAAGAAATGATTATTTTAATATGTATAAAGTGCATTGCTAATATATAATCTTATCAGGATTCAAAATAAGTGGGCAGAATTTTAAAAAGTTTAAAAGAATTAAATTTTAGTGGAAAAACTGAAAAGTAGAAATGAACAAAAATAGGTGCACCGACATGCACAAGAAAGAAAAATACTCATTTTTAATAACTTTACAGAATAAAGAATAAAACAGTTGTTGGAATTGTCCTAGTAGAACGCAAGACTATGCAATCATTTCAAGCATGTTGGATTGAAAAAATTAAGGGCAGGACCTATATTCCATTCATTTGCTTCCTAGAAAATGAGGCTGCCTAAGAAAGAAAGCATGACTAACTTCAATTATTTTTCACAAGCAGTGTGTGCAAGTGTGTTATTCAATAGAAGTTCCAAGTAAGAAAATATCTATAATAATAAAAGCATAATATGCTAATTAGACCAGACAACCTTCTGGATGAGGCTGGAGCTGTGAGGGAAGCCCAGGTCCCAGGTGCCAGAGGGAAGCTGGTGCTGGCAGCCAGGGTGAAGGAAGGCCTACTCTTGCACGAATTTCGTGCATCGGGCCTCTAGTATTATTATAGTTGGGGACACACCAAGAAATTTCTGATTGAGACAGCCGGATTGTTAGAGTGAATGGAAATATTCAGAAATGAATATGTTTACCTTCAAATATCTAAATGCTAGTTGCAAAATGTTGGAACATAAGTCATTCATTTAATAAGCAGAAATGAACACAAATGGCATGCTCATTGAGATCAAGAAAGGAGAAGATTTATTTGATAAGAACTGCAGATGACTACTTTTCCTATATGAAAAAAGTTCAGATGGGTCACAAATTCTAAATCAACAATATAAATCTCAGCAAGAACACTTGGAAATGGACATTAAAAGATACCTATTAGACCTTATAAAGTAATAGCCCATGATCCAGGGCATCAGAAGACTCTGATTCTACTATGCCCATTAAATTTCACCCTTCACTCCTCATACTCTACAGCAGGGGTGGGGAACCTTTTTTTCTGCCAAGAGCCATTTGGATATGTGTGACATCATTCTCGGGCCATACAAAATTATCAAATTAAAAATTAGCCTGCTATATTTGGCCAAACATTTAATTAATTCATACCTAATGCCTTGGCAGGGCCAGTCCAAATGATATCTCAGGCCTTATACAGCTCAGGTGCTGGGCATTGCCCACCCCTGCTCTAGAGGCTAGTTTTCCATTTCCTGTGACTGCCTGCTGGCCTCAGGCTGCACCTGTTCACCTATTCTGACATTTATCTTCAATAATGTTAGAGTCTTTCAAAAGCCAATAAGAACCAATATAGTAAAACCAACCATCAACCAACCAACCAACCAACCAACCCAACACATAAAAGCCCCATAAATATAAATAATCTTGGTGTATAAAGTTCCTTATCTAAACTTGACTGCATCCCCTTCCATGTGGTTACACCCTTGCATAGGCACTCACTGACCATCTCTGCTCTAACTTCCTGAGAGAACAATAGAACCTCATATCTGCTGAGGCACTTTCTTATTTTGTGGAAAGTGTGGGATGCTGTGACTTCCTTCAAAATTCTGTACTAATAATCTTTGCCTTAGCTGGCTTGGCTCAGTGGATAGAGCTTTGGTTTGCGGACTGAAGGGTCCCAGGTTCGATTCTGGTCAAGGGCATGTAACTCGGTTTCAGGCTCCTCCCAGGCCTGGGCCCTGGCCAGGGCTCGTGCAGGAGGCAACCAATCGATGTGTTTCTCTCACATCGATATTTCTCTCTGTCTTTCCCTCTCTCTAAAAACCAATGGAAAAATATCATCGGGTGAGGATTTAAAAAAATAAATAAGTAAAAAATTCTGTACTAATCTTTAAGGGAGGAGCCTCAGGCTTCACACAGTCTAGAGATGTGGAATTCTAAATATGTTTTCATTTTTGTCACAGTCTTCCTCTTTCCAATTTCTAAAGATGGTCTTAATTTCACTTTTTAAAACCCTTCTCTCAAGTTTGCCTGCCTCTTCTGCTGCACAAAGTAAACCTTAGGGATTGCCACATTTTTATAGCACCGACTCCGTGCCAGGCACTGTCTTCAGTACTTCACAGACATTTGCCTCTTTATCCTCCCAACATCTCTCTAAAGAGGCATCATGATGACCATCTCCATTTCACCAGTGAGGAAACTGAGTTTGAGAGAAGTTAGGTGAAGCACCTCGCTCAAGATTGCGCCATTGATAAGTGGCAGAACCCTGATTGCAACCTCAGCAGTGTGGCTCCGAAACCTGGCTCTTACCCATTCCTTTTGTGATAGTACTCTCATCCGACTAGATTATATTTTGTGTGTGCCTTTAGATCTAGATCATTTTATCCTCTCCTGTATAGAAGGTCTTCAGTTATTATAATAAGCCAGAAATCAATGCTAAAAGTATTTTGAAGCCCTTTTAACTTTTCCTTAATGAGATGCTTTCTAGCCCTATCATCATAGAATTAACTTTCCCTTCATCCCAGTGGCCTCCCTTGTGTGCAATATAGGAACTTTAATAACTGTATCAGAGGGTTGTTGTGATATTGGATATTATAAAGTTACAGTTGAGCTCACTCATGGAGATGGCTGTGGTGGGACCTTTTTACTTGGCTCGCTAGACTTCAGAATCTTAGTTTTAATGGTCACTTGGGGTCCATCCCATCCAAGAATCTATTTATCAATACCTGGAGGTATCTGCTTTTAGTGCTTTAAGAATTAAAAAAATTGTATTTGTATTTAGGAATACAAAAATATTTTTTGAGGATCCCCACAGTCACATTCTGTATTTAATTACACAGCTTCTTATTCATATGTGCCACTTACCCATTTATTGCTTCTCAGCTCCAGAGTTACCCTCCAACATCTGTATGCTATGAACAAAGGATGGACTTCCTGGGAGCAGTTCTTCACAGTGAGCATGAAGTTCAGTGTTCTCAGTAGAGGGCCCTGGAAGGACCTGGCAGGAGAAAGGGGGTCTCCTGTTAGAGCGTTTGCAGAGTCAGTGAGAGCTGTGGGTGTGAGAACACAGGACTGTCCTCTGCCCCAGACAAGAACCCAGAGGGATGTGTGACCCTCCACCCCTCTGCAGTTCCAGCCCAGCTTGGTGACCATTTGCTGCTCCCTTCTTAACATAGAACAGTGCAGCCAAGGCCCCCATAGCCACCTCCACTTGCTCAGAACACTCACACCCCAGGCTGCGAGCTGTGGCTCGCCTGTCTTCCAGCCGTGCTAGGAGGGCTGTCTCTGTGTGCCAGAGTGCTGGCCTCAGACTGCAGCAAGCCTGTGCCCCAGAAGGTGGCTTCCTTCCTTGCCCAGCAACTGGAAGAGCAGATCTGGTCCACACAAACCAGCAAATGTCTCTGCCTCCGATCTCATCTTCTCCAGTGAGGTCTGAACTCAGCCTTGGGGAAGAGGGACCCCATCTAAATTTGGCCTTTCTTAGGGACCCTCTCAGCCCTGGGGTTCCACATATGGTTTAAAACAGGGGTCCTCAAACTTTTTAAACAGGGGGCCAGTTCACTGTCCCTCAGACCGTTGGAAGGCCGGACTATAGTTTAAAAAAAAAACACTACGAACAAGTTCCTATGCACACTGCACATATCTTATTTTGAAGTAAAAAAGCAAAACGGGAACAAATACAATATTTGTATTTACATGTGGCCCGAGGGCCGTAGCTTGAGGACCCCTGGTTTAAAAGATAGCTTACAGCTACTCTTTGGTCATAGTTAAATAATCCTTTATGTTAAACTTTCTCTGTTGTAGTCACTGTGGTTTCTGTCTCTTAGTTGGGCCTGAACTGCTACATGATGTTTATGTGCAACAAAACATATACAGGGGGTTCTGGTGTCAGACTCCTCTCTCCTCCCTATGAGTTTTTAACCAGTAAGCTCTTCGTTGTTTTCTTTTTCCTCATTCCCTCTTTCCCTCCCTCTACCTTCCTTTTCTCTTTCCCTCTTTCTTCCCTCTCTTTCTCTCAGCTTTGAAGACTGGCGGCTGGACAATGTGGCACTTTATCTCGCTCCCACCTGAGGTGCTGTCCTGTGTTCTGCTGAGGACGCTCCACTTTCTTTTCCCCGAGATTAGCAATGACCTCTGCTTGCTGTGACTGTGGGAGGAGCTTTAAAGCTGGTCCGGCAGGGAGCTTTTCCAGTCCTAGAGCCTCACAGGAAATGGATCCCCCCATTCATTCAGCAACAGGGCACTCCCGGTGGAATTTCACTCAGGATACAGCTTCCCTCCATGAAATCCATGCAGTGTCAGACATGCTGGAAAAGAAAGCCATCAGCTGATGGTGATACTAAGTGGAAAACAGCTAAACATGTTAAAATTCATAGTTCTTGTAGGACAAAGTATGAATTCCTATCCATCCGTATGATTGTGAATAGCTAATAGTCTCCCACAGGGAGGAGCTCTGTAGGAACTACAGAGGTTCTAGACTAAGTTTTGGATTGGGGGGTTTGAGGAAGGAGTGAGTGGCGAATATGTAAGGAAAGCTCCTCTTTCCAATGCCTGACAACTCCCAGAGGACTCTCCTCTCCCCTCACAGTTTCCCCACATTCTCCTTCCTGCTCCTGCAAAGCAATTACGCTCTAGGGCTAGGCAGAGAGGAGCAAATTTCCTACTGTTAAACATTCTACAAATGAGAAAAGCAAGGAAGAAACATTTGTCTCCTACACCACAGAAAAATTACAGTGAGAAAGATGGGATAAGGAGATTGCATGTTTTCCCTAGGATAGTATTCCCCTCTACTGGTGAAAGTCTGTAATATGTTTTTCCCATTAGAGCAGCTTTCGAAAGAAGTAATCAACCAGGATTATTGTTTCTGATTCTAGGGGAACATTTGGTGTTTTCTTGCACATAATGTGTTGTTTTTAGAGCTTGACAAAACCTCCAAGGAAATCATGTGTTACCTCTTCTTTTATTTTCTGAATATTGAACTTGGAAATTTTCTTCCCCAAACAATATGTCTAGGGAGAGACTGCATTTATTTACCAAATGAGCATTTCTCTTCCAGCATGAGTTTTATTTTCCACAGAGCTGAACTAATTATAATTTAGAAGGAAGCTCTTTCAGTGTTTATCCCTGGAGAGCTCAGTCTCCCAGGAGAATTAATAGTGCAGTTGCATTCCAGAGTTGAGAAGTGATAGATATCTTGTATCAAATTCTGTTGAGTCAATAAGGTCCTTTGGACATAAACTTGAGGTTATCTTATTGATTTCTGTCTTCTGAAGGTTAAGTCAGTCCTGTAGGAAGTGAGCTGTTCTAATGACTCACCTGGGAAAGCCCAGAGGAGATGACTTATTAGATTCAAATTGGATAACTGAGCCCTATAACATCTACACATTTTAACACTAGTGTGATTTTTTCCACTGATATTTAACACACAGAGGATGCAGGAAATAAATGTAAATAGAGAACGAAATAGAAAATTGACTTTTGGATTAGGCTCATCTCCACATTCATCTTGACATTTTGGTGAAGGTAATGGGGTACATCATTTAAAAAAGTGTACCTGCAGGCAGTTTTCAGAGTATTACCTGAATACTGTTCCTATACCAGTGGGCTGGCGTCATGTATAAGCATACATGTTTAAATGCATCCTTATAGCACACTAATAATTATTCCAAAGGCAGCTCCCAATTAATTTTGATGGCTTGGTATCCCCTTCCTAATCTCTGTTTTGTTTCTCCTCCTCCCTGTGTTTTGAATTGAATATTCACTTTCTCCTAAAACTAACACTATTTTGGAGAATGTTAAAAGATAATTTTTTTAAAAAAGGTTAAAATCATAACTCTCATAAGGATAAAAATGAAAAGGTGTAAAAATTTTATTCTACGCATTAACCAATGAGAATACTAGGTAGATGTTATAACTGGTTCA
>NW_005372021.1:506540-533534 GCF_000412655.1 Myotis brandtii | reverse complement strand
AAAAACCCCAAAGACTCCATCAAAAAACTATTAGACTCAATAAATGAATTCAGTAATGTAGCAGGATACAAAATTAACACCAAGAAATCTATGGCATTTCTATACACCAATAGTGAACTTACAGAAAGATAATTTTTGTTTGAGACTCTTTTCTCTATCAGTTTTCTTAGAAAACAGGTCGATTCAAGGCTTACTCTTCAATCTCTGGGTTTCCATATCAGATTCTTCTGGATATTTATTTCTCTTGCTCAGAACATAGTGTACTTAGGTCAGGATTTACATAGTACACATGTGAGACAGTACATAGCTTGAGGTGTCTCCCGCCCCCTTGAAGTTGTATTTAACTGTGTGAAATAACCAATTTTTTCTTATTCCTTAGCATCCGTTCTTTTTCCAATTACCTACTTATCTGTTGCCAGGTCTAAGAAAACAGAGGTAGATTACACAAGGCTGCTGTCAGGGACTTGAATACAACAGATGAATTGTATGCCAAAAACTCAGAGGTTCAAGAAATATCAACATACTTTATTTTATTTAAATCAAATTTATTCTGAATTTGAGACCAAGACAGCTGCTTGGCAAATAATTTAATCTTAGTCATTATACAGCTTCCTTAGGGTCATCTGAATGTTCCAAGGGTTATAAAAAAGCAACATATTTGGAGATTTGTCTATGGTCTTTGGTCTCATAGGGAAAAACTGTGCAATACTTTGCAATTTAGTAGGAATCCTGGCTAGCTCATCCATGTTGTTTCTGCGTGTGGTTGTGTTTGACTAGGTTATCTTACAACTCTGCAGAGATAGTTAACTTGTAGAACATTACTAATTATGTAAATGTATTCTGTGCATAACTAAGTCAATGATTCCCATTCATGGCGATGCAAATTAATTTTGTCAGATAGAGAATATAAATCTCTGGAAGTTAAATTTCCATTTGAACTTGTTTTTATATATATCTTACTGGTTCCATCAATAATTATTGGGTTAAATAAAATCCTTGATGTGTTCATTTTATGTTTGTATATTCATGATTTTATCCTCTTTTAAAATATATCCTGTTACAGTCACACGAATAGGATCCCACAGAGGTACACAAATCATTTGAAGTTGTTCCTGCCTCAGTAGCCGTGCTAGTCTTTGCCAGGTGTCTACATTTTCAGGGCTGCTGTGTGGTTGTGTAAGCTTTGGAACACTCAACTCCAGGGGTTGCCATTCACATAGACCAGGAGTAAAATTGTTCAGATAGTAAATATGCCAGTGGGCATAGGCTTCTGTGATAATTACTCAATTCAATAGGTGCAAATATAGTTGCAGCCCTAGCTAATATATTAATGAGTAGACATGTCTGTGTCCCTCCACATTTTATTTATTAAAACAGGCACCAGCCCACGGGCTGCAGCTTGCCAGCTCCTGACATACACCATGGTAGTTTGTCAGTAACCCGCCTTGAAAAGCTGTGAGAGAATGGAAGTAGGGTCTCATCATGTACATCTCTCTTTCTTTGGTTCTCCTACTTGCTCCTCAAAAAACACGATTTATCTCATTACCATCTAGCATAATTTTCTCAAAAGCCCAGTCTTTTGAAAAGAAAAGACAGAACTGAAGATGTTAATAAATATTGCCTTGGTCCCACAATGTCTCTGAATCAAAGGACTGGAATACTGGCCACCTCAATGGAAAAGGAGTGGAAAAATACAAGATCAAATTGCAAACTGAGATCTCAGTAAGCTATCCTGTCACAGAGATAAAAACCTATATTTTTTATAATAACTAGTTTTTTAAACTTTCTTACTTTTTGTGAAATAATTCAAAGTTTTCAGAGCACTTTTTAAGAGATACACAGACAGAGAAAGTGAAATATGAAGAGCTAAGTCAGTGGTGTTATAGTGAATGTTTATCAACTGGCTGAAGACATGCTAGGTCAGAAAAGGCCAGTTGGCTTCTGCCTGGTGCTTCTGGTGTGTTTGCTCAGAAGAAAACTGGCTACAATATAGGAAATCTGACTACCCTGAGTCCACCTTGCTGGAAAGGACACATGCAGGTGCTTTGGTAGATGGACACTATCAACTGCCAGCTCTGTGGGTGAGCTGTCCGGGACTTGAAAAGACATTTCTCCAAAGATGGCCAACAGATATATGAAAAGATTCTCAACATCACTAATCATCAGGGAAATGCCAATCAAAACCGCAATGAGGTATCTCCTCACACCTGTCAGAATGACTATTATAAAAAAAAAAGTAACAAGTGTGGTGAGGATGTGGGGAAAGGGAAATCCTCATGTACAGTGAGATTGTAAATTGGTACAGCTACAGTGAAAAACACTATGGAGGTTCCTCAAAAAATTTTTAAATGGAATTATCATACAACCCAGCAATTTCCACTTCTGGGTATTTATCTGAAGAAAATGAAGACACTAATTTAAAAAAACATATGTGTCCCCTATCTGCATTGTAGCATTATTTACAATGGCCAAAATATGGAAGCAACGAGGTGTCTATTATATTTTATTGATTTTTTACAGAGAGAAAGGGAGAGGGATAGAGAGTTAGAAACATCAATGAGAGGGAAACATTGATCAGCTGCCTCCTGCACACCTCCCACTGGGGATGTGCCTGCAACCAAGGTACATGCCCTTGACTGGAATCGAACCTGAGACCCTTCAGTCTGCAGGCTGACGCTCTATCCACTGAGCCAAACCGGTCAGGGCCGTAGGTGTCTATTAATAGATAAAATGGATTAAGAAGAGGTGACATATAGATATAGATGATATAGATATAGATATATAGGTATATTTCCAAAAATATATACACACACTTTGAATAATTATAAAGTCAGTGTTTATTAAAATGCATTTTACTTTCAAAATTGAGCTATCAGCTGTTAAAGTGTGTATACATTTTGGGGGGACAACCTGTATATATTACTCAGCCATAAAAAAGAATGAAATCCTGCCACTTGTAACAATAGGGGTGGACCTAAAGATTATTATCCCAAGTGAAATAAGCCAATCAGAAAAAGATAAATACTGTATGATTTCACTCACATGTGGATTCTAAAAAACAACAACAAACAAATGAATAACAAAACAGAAATAGACTCATATATACAGAGAACATCTGATGACAGCCAGAAGGGAAGGGGGTGGGAGACATGGGTCAAAAAGGTGAATACAACAAGTAAGAGGTACAAACTTCCAGCTATAAAATAAATAAGGCACAGGGATGTAATGTACAGCTCAGAGAAAAAAGTCAATAATATCATTAAGCTTTATATGGTGACAGATGGTTACTAAGCTTATTGTGGTAATTACATCATAAGGAGTAAAAATATAAAATCACTACTAATATAATATGTCAACTATACTTTGATAAGTAATAAATTTTAAAAAGATATAAACAATGTAAAATTTTTTTTCCTAAGTGATTGAACAAAGAAAGTGTCTTTTGTTTTTTCAAAACAATCCCCTTTCAACCACACCTCAGTTAATGTCAATGAAGTCACTTTTGGAAAGCCCCTAAGTTTGAGGGCTGGTTGCCAGGAGAACCAGTCATGTGATTAGAGGGTTGCAACTTTCAGCTCCACCTTCCAACCTCAAGGGAGGGGAGACGGGGTAGAGTTTGGATTAATCCCCAGTGACCAATGATTTACTCAATCATGCCTACATAATGAAGCTTCCACAAAAATCTCTAATGTACTAGTACAGGGCTCAGAGAAGTTCCGGGTTGGTAAACACGTGGAGGTGCTGGGAGGATGGTGTGCTCAGAGAGCCTGTGGACGTTCTGCTTCTCTTCCCACATACCTTGCCCTATGTATGTCTTTCATTTGGCTGCTTCTGAGTTACATAATTTTATAAAAAACCAGTAAAATAATATGTTAAATGTTTTCCCAAATTCTGTATGCCATTTAGCAAATTAATTAAGCCCAAGGAGGGAGTTGTGGGAACCTCTGATTTCAGTCAGAAGCATGGTAACAACCCCTGTGTTGTTGTTTGAAGTAGCGGCAATTCTGTGGGAATGAACCCTTAATCTGTTTGATCTGACACTGACCCCAGGAAGTTATTGTTAGAATTTAAATTGTTGGACACCCAGTGGATGTCTGCCAGAGAATTAGAGAATTGCTTGGCATGGGAAAAACTCCACACATCTGGACACAGGAGTGTTCAGTGTGAGTAGTAGAGAAGAAACACAGGAGTGTTTTTCCTCTTTTAGGCACTAATCACATTCATGAGGGCTCCACCCGCATGACCGAATCACACCTTTCAAAGACCCTACCTCCTACTAACATTACTTTGGAAGTTAGAATTTCTCTCTTTTTAAAAAATCTTTATTGTTGAAAGTATTACATATATCCCGCTTTTTTCCCCCTTCTAGCCCACTCCACCTCCGCCCCAGGCCTTCACCACACTATTGTCTGTGTCCATGGGTTATGAATGTAGGCATACAAAGTTCTTTGGTTGATCTCTTCCCACCCATTCACCCACCCACCACCACCTTCTCTCTGAGGTTCCATAGTCTGTTCCATGCTTTTACAAGTTCTTTGGTTGATCTCTTCCCACCCATTCACCTACCCACCACCACCTTCTTTCTGAGGTTCCACAGTCTGTTCCATGCTTCTATGTCTCTGGATTTTAATATGTGAATCTTAGGGGGAGACATAAACATTCAATCCATACCATGATGTGTAGAAAATAGTGCATATGTTCACAAAAGTATTTGTACAAGAATATTCATGTTAATCAGATTATTTCCAAACTAGAAACAACCCAAATATGCCTTAACAGGAACATGTCTGATATCTATATTATTAAAGGAAACAATTTTCTTTAATATTAAAATAAACAATGTTGATGTAATATTCTATTTCCTTATTAAATGTTTTTTTTAAAGAAAAGAGAATACATGAATAAAAAATAAAACAATTGTGAATCAACAGGCTTTTAAAAACATTAAAAGTAACTAACACTATATTTGCATTGAGCTGCTTTTCAAAGAGAAGAGATTGCAAAACACGAAGCTTGGAAGCTGAGAAAATGACCTGAAAGTCACTTAAATGAGTACCTCTTAAATGACTCACAGTGGGCCAGGCTTCATTTTGAAACTTTTAATTATTTTAATGTAGTTTGATCTATTGTTTTATTTGGGTTACGGGTAATCTAATCACATATAACCATTATGAAATCACTAGATTTCAGACATTTTATTTTCAGTATTAAAAAACATTTTCGAATAAAAAATTTTCTTCTTGTTTTTAACATATTTTCAAAGCTCATTGTGTATTAGGGGCTATTAATTAGGATTCACTTAGTTGTAAATTAGTCTGTTGCCCAGTAGAAAAGTGTTGGCCAATCGAAGGCACATGGGGACCAGTGAATGATGCATGGTGATGGTTAAGTCAGAGCTCTCTTCCCAATAATTCTAAAATATTTTGAGGGCTTTCAGTTCTAAAATAAGCCTGTATTGAACTATAATTATTATAAACACACCCTGTTTATGAATGAATAATTAAATAGCATACATTTATTTAAAGGTCAGTGTAACAATGACACAGAGCATTCTTAGATTTACAATAAGATGTTATATCTGGCTCCTAAAATAGTGAGTTAGTTTGGATCTGTGCCATAAGACCCATCTTAGTCTTAGGTATTTGCTTCCATCACTCCATTTCTAAAATAAATGAGCAAAGATGGAATGTTCAAACATTTAGGTACATTTTGGAGCTTAAAATAAAATGGTATATTTGTTTATGATACAGCCTTTGTTCCATCAGAAAGATCTACGTTTCTTAGGTTGAGATCAAAGTTTGCAGGTCTGCAGAGCATCCCAGAGACCGAAGATTTAATTTTCTCTCATTCGGGGTGTTAAAAGCAGGATTTAGAGTTCTTTGTTCAAATAAGGACAAAAAGCTGAGAAGCCATGCCACTACAACCCTCACAGAAGTCAGCGAGTATGCATGTGCTGCCCAAAGAACAGTGAGGTTACAAATTGAATTCTCCTCTCAAACAGCCAGTGCCCAGCAGGCCTTGCATTCCAGCAAGGAAAGAAACATTTCTTCTCTCTTCCACTGCAGCTGCCACTGTCATTCTGTACTGATCTCCAGGTGGCTGAGTTTCCTGCACAGCTTCTGTGCTACCAGGCATGACCATAGACCCCAAGTTATACTCTCAGACTCCAGGTGCTGCCTCATATCTCCTTACTTCAGAGGCTTAATAGAAGTCATAATTTAGAGGCCATGCTCTCGATGAGTTCAGAGACTGTAACGTTAGCCTGTAACTGAGTCACAGACCATTGGGTTCCAGATGTTTATAATCCACTATTCGATGGAGGCTTTATACTTGGTAAAGCCTGATATTTTAAAAGATATGAGATTTAGTCTCCAGAGAAAATCTTCTACTAATATTCATTTTGCTATTTGTTTTTATCCAAACACCGAGGAAGCATAAAAGTGTGTGGCATATCTAAAAATATAAAAACGACCAGCAAATAGATTGAATGAGATGATAGATCAGAGATACTTAAGCAAGGAAGGGGTAAGTGGATAAGGAGAAGAGTGATCCAATGCTACGTACTTGGTATGGGGTATCTGCTGACCCAGAAGGACACAGCTGAGATCTTTGCTGCATTTCTAAAAATTCAAGTTGACATGCCATATATGGTAGCACCTCTGCTTATACATCTTTATCAGGAATGGCACAGAAGTGATGCAGTTTTTCTCATTAGCCCTGTGAGGTGGCACAAAATTTCAACTTATTACATTATTAATGACCAGAGGCCCAGTGCATGACATTTGTGCACTGAGTGGGGGAGTCCCTCAGCCCGGCCCGTGCCCTCTCACAGTCTGGGACCCCTCAGGGGATGTTTGCTTGAGCTGGCCTAAGCTGGCAGGCAGACATCCCCTGAGGGGTCCTTAGTGCTGCTGCTGAGGTGGGAGAGGCTCCCAACCCCTGCCACTGTGCTCGCCAGCATGAGCCTGCTGGTGAGCCCAGCTTCTGGCTCAGTGGCACTCCCCATGTGGGAGTCCACTGACCACCAGGGGGCATCTTCTGCATTGAGCGTCTGCCCTCTGGTGGTCAATGAGCGTCATAGCAATGACTCGTTCCACTGTTCGGTTGATTTGCTATTAGCTTTTTTATTATATAGGACTAGTGGCCCGGTGCATGAAATTCGTGCACATTAAAAGGGAATTAATTAGAGGAAATATTTTAATATTGCTATTTGCCCTTTCTCTATAATAGAAGTGTCAGAGATGAAAGAAAATTAGTAAAATGTATATGAAAATCTTCTTCCTGTCAGAATCTGGGGCATGCCGCAGGACCCAGAGTCAAGTCCCCGCCCACCCGCGTACACCTTGAAATTGCGCAAGACCCAGACCTGGCTGGCCCCACCCCCATTGGATGAGATCTAGACCTGGCCTGCCCCACCCCCGTCAAGCCCCACCGGGCAGGGGGCACAGCCTCAGGTCCTCCGTCAAACCCCGCCAGGTGGGGGGCGTAGCCTCAGGGCCCATGTCAAGCCCCGCTTGATGTGGGGGGCACAGCCTCAGGTTCCCCAACCCAGTGACATGTGGAGGACGCAGCCTCAGGTCCCCTGGCCTGGCGCCAGGGCAAGGGGCAAGGCCTAAGGTCCCCCTTCAAGCCCCACTGTGTGGGGGGCACAGCCTAAGGTCCCTTGTCAAGCCCTACTGGGCCGTAGGTGTGGCCTGAGGTCCCCCGTCAAGGCCCGCTGGGTGGGAGCTACAGCCTGAGGTCCCCCAGGCCTAGCGTCAGGATGGGGGTGTGGCCTGAGTTCCCCCATCAAGACCCACCAGGAGGGGGGGGCACAGCCTCAGGTCCCCTGCCCTGGCTCGGCGCCACGCAGCCTCAGGTCCCTGCTGATTGCTTGTTACAGCTCGTTACAGGAACCCCGCCTCTGCTGTGGGCACAGCCATCTTGTGACGGCGTGATGGAGTGAGGGTCAATTTGCATATTACCTCTTGGATATTTACTCTGATTAGATGATTAAAATTGTATCTGCCATGTTTCTCCATTATAACATTGCATTCTTCTCCTTTGTAATCAGAATGTATTTTTGGGGAGATTTATATCTATATACTATAAATATCTCTTTATTTTCAACTTATTTTTCATTTGTTTATTTATTTATGTTTAATTTTCCTATTTAGTTCAGTGGGTAATAACTTGTTACTCTCATGCTGTTCACAGCTTTTTCCAGAGTCACATATAAAGCCATATATTTATAGGTACCTTTACACATTGACTTCTCTATATTTAAAAAAAATCAATGTTATTGAAGTATAATCTACATTCAATAAAATGCATTCATTTTAAATATACAGTTAAATGAGTTTTGACCAATGTACACAACCTTGTAACTATCTCCCCAATCAAGATACTTTTACATCATCCCCAAAATCTCCCCTGTGCTCCTTTGCATTCATTTCTCCTAACCCCAACACAGGAAGACACTGAGTTGTATAACCATCATCTGTTCTAAACTTGTATAACAGAAAGGATCTCGGCTTCCATTCCTGTTCAAGGGCATATACCATGGTTGGGGTTCGGTCAACCATTCGATGTGTCTTTCTCCCCTCCTTCTTCCCTTTCCATTCCACTCTCTCTAAAAAAAAAAATCAATGGAAAAAATATAATCCGGTAAGGATTAAGGAAAAAAAATTGTATAACAGAAGCATATGGTTTATGTTTATTTTGTGTTTGGCTTTCTTTGCTCAGCATGTCCTTGAGATTCATTCATGTTGTTAAATGTATCAGTAGTTTGTTTCTTTCTATTGCTTGGTAGTATTTTGTTGTATGAATAAACCATATGTTTATGTTATCATCTCTTCATGAACATTTGGGTTGCATTGAGTTTTTTGCTATTGTAAATCAAATTTATAGGAATACACATAAGAGTGTTGTTTTGTGGACATACTAGTATATTTTCATTCCTGTTTGAGTAAATTCCCAAAATTGGAAGTACTGGTCATACAGGAACTGTATGGTTAATTTTATGAGAGTGTCAAACTCTTCTCCAAAATGGCTGTGCCATTTTACATACTCCTGCAAATAATGTATGAGTTTCAGTTGCTTCATACCCCACACTTGCTGATATGTAGAAATGTCAGCGTTTTTAATTTTAGTGTGTGCTGGTATCTGATTGTAGTTTTAAAATTCATCTTGTTGATGACTAATGCTATTGAGAATTTTTTATGTGTTTTTGTCATTACCTTCTTTTTACATGTTCAAATATTCTGGATATTTTTTGGAAGTTGTTTGTTTTTTCTTATTGAGTTATAAGAGTTATTTTATATTTTGAATGCAAAACCTTTGTCAGAAGTATGTATTTAAAATATTTTCAGTTTTATTAATAATGCCTTTTAAAGAGCAAAACTTAAAAAAAATTTGGAATTTAATTAATCATTTCTTTATTATATGTTTGGTGGTTTTGTGTCCTGAATAAGAAGACAACTAAGAACTTTGCCTAAGTGAGGGTCAGAGAGATACTTCCTCTATGTATTTTTCTAGAAGTTTTATAGTTTAACTTTCTGGGGTATCTTTAAAATCCATTTACTTTCAAGCCAACAAAGAGAACAATTATATTGTATCACACATTTGAAGTTTCATAAAAGTTCTAATAAAAACATTGGATCAAGGAAGATGCCTTCCTCTTTAAGCCAAGGGAAAGGAACTTTGGGATTAAGCCATGACTGGGGTTCCTTTGTCGGCTAGGTGAAAATGTTTTGAGCAAATGCATGTAGAAATTAAATTCTTGGATGTTCAAAATTTGGTTTTATTGAAAAAAAAATAACCCCAGAGAAATAAAAACATATTTAGCCCCCAATTGGACTGCTTTTATTTTTATAATTGTCTTTTCAGTGACTTTACAGCCCAGAAGAGAGAATGTTAACTGCACTGGCCCATCAGCACATATGTCTAGAGAATGATTTTCTCCACTGAGTAATTTTTAAAAAATTTTTATGGGGAAGCAAATCTATTTCCCCTTTCCTTCTGTTTGCCATTTCAATGGTAGAGATTAGCCAGCTCTTCTTTCATTCCCATAAATGCTTTTCTCAGGACTATTTTTGTATATCATAAACCAGAGTTTTTTGACCTTGGCATAATTGACATTTGGGGCTGGGTAACTGTATAAGTTTGCTAGGGCTGCCACGGCAAAATGCCACAGACCAGGTGGCTTCAACAACAGGAGTTCCTTTTCTCTCAGTGTGGAAGTTCAAAGTCAGGTATTGGCAGGGGGGGTTCTTCTGAGGCCTCTCTCCTTGCCCTGCAGGTGACTGCTTTCCTACTGTGTCCTCACAGCCTCTTTCCTCTGTGCAAGCACATCACTGGTCTCCCTTCGTGTGTCCAAATTTCCTCTTTTATATGGACACCAGTCAGATTGAATTAGAGCCCACTCTAAAGGCCTTATTTTAATTTAATCACTCTGTGAAAGGCCCTGTCTCCAAATCCAGTCCCATTCTGTGGTACTAGGGTTTGGGCTTCAACAGATAAATGTTGGAGTTATATGATCCAGCCCATCGCAATAACTCTTTGTTGTGGGGGCTGCCTGTGCATTGTCAATATTTAACAGCATTCCTCACCTTTACCCACTGGATGCCATTAGCACTCTTCAGTTGTGACAACCAAAAATGCCTCCAGACACTGCCAAATGTCCCTTGCTGTTTGTTTACTTTCTGTACCTAAGTTTTAATCATGATTTCATGAGATCACTCAGTGGGTGACATCATTTTGAATCCAGATACTACTTGAAACTGAATCTAAAAACCACATCCTTTCCATTATATCATGTTCTTCCCGCAACCTATATATTAAAATTGTTGAAGTAAATTTGGGAACATAAATTACTGAGCACTTAGCTAGTTTTTACTCTTTCAACATGTGTGTTGCCCTTTATTGACCGTGAGATCTCTCTCTCTCTCTCTCTCTCTCTCTCTCTCTCCTTATATATATGCCTGTTGTGTATGCACATATTTATTTGTCAGCCTCCCTATATGTATCTAATCTCTCATTGCCATTGTCACCACTGATGTCCCATTCAAGATGTGCATGCCCTCCTTGCCCTGCTGGGCTGCTCCCTTGCATAGACACCCTTCTCACCACCTTATGAGCTGTGCTGGTGTCCCTGCACAGGTATCCTCCTCACCCTGCATGGCGATAACCTAGTTGTTGAAGTAAATTTGGGAACATAAATTACTGAGCACTTAGCTAGTTTTTTCTCTTTCAACATGTGTGTTGCCCTTTATTGACCGTGAGATCTCTCTCTCTCTCTCTCTCTCTCTCTCTCTCTCTCTCTCTCTCTCTCTCTCTCTCTCCTTATATATATGCCTGTTGTGTATGCACATATTTATTTGTCAACCTCCCTATATGTATCTAATCTCTCATTGCCATTGTCACCACTGATGTCCCATTCAAGATGTGCATGCCCTCCTTGCCCTGCTGGGCTGCTCCCTTGCATAGACACCCTTCTTACCACCTTATGAGCTGTGCTGGTGTCCCTGCATAGGTATCCTCCTCACCCTGCATGGTGATAACCTAGGGTGGTCTGCCTTCCCACTAGGATGACTTCCTCATCCTACTTAAGCTCTGACACCTCCTGCTGGGCTTCCCCTTGTTATCGACACCCTCTGTACTCCTCTCAAGCTCCGGCATTCTGCCTTAAGCAGCCCTCCTAACCTGGATGCTCTCCTCCCCTGCATGGCTCTGATAGCTCCGGCTGGCCTGCTATCCTATGTGAACACCCTTTCTGCCCTTTCACTCTGCTCCCCACACTCATGCATGGCCATCTACTTTATTCAGCCCCATCTCAGGGCTTTGGGTTGATATTTTTCTTCAGGAAGGATATAGAGGTAAAAATACTTTCAAAGAGGCCATATGGAATGAAAAGAAGTTTATCAGTAGAGGCCTTGTTCAAATCAAGATTCTTCATCTTTGCTCCAGGCCAGCCTTTCCTCCTTTGGGGCATTCTCCTAACCAGTTGTAAGCTCTTTTGTGAAAACATAAAATTGTAGTCAGTGAGCATCTGCTAAATACTAGTTAGAAAAGAATTTTTGTGATTTTTTCCCCCCACACCAGGGGGTTTCTTCATTATCTTAAGTACCTTGAAACCAGTTTTTTTGGGGGCCACAAAAGTTTGGGATTATAATGAAAAAGAAAGACTGTCATAAGAAATGTCATAATAATGCCAATTCTCCAGTGTCTTTGACCCCGAGGCAGGAAGGCTAGCTTCATGTTGGACAGGACTTATATTCTGGCATCAAAAATCCATTTAAACATTGCAAATCAAATGTCCTGATTCCTCTTCAAAGAACTGTCATTAATTCATTGTTTCATTAGACAAGTCTTGGACTTTGGCTTCTCTTTTGGTAAAGTGAGAATAGCATTTCCCATTGGCCAAGATAAGCAGACATCAGTTCAATACAGAATTTAAAGCCAAGACATGCTGCACTCTCAGGTGAAAACTTTTATGTAAGTACGAAGTATTGATTTATTTCTAAAATTTTATCATCTTTATTAGAAACACTCCAGAGGGCAAAATACTTTCATTGCGTTGGAAATTAAATGAAAGTACCAGCAAATGTTGGCTTTAAATGTAACTAACTGGGCCATTTCAAAGACAATCATTCATGTCACTGACATTTGAAAAAAATAACCATGCAAAAAAATGAATGTTTGGTTATTTGTGATGGGAAAGTACAGAAGTTGGCTTCTTGTTCATGGAGCTTAATTTAGTCAATAGGAATTTGTGGATGCTTGGAGTCAAACAGATTGACCAACCTACTTCTGGAATACTTGTACTTGATAAGTTTTTCCACAAATATTTTATTCTCTCATGAAACAAAATACCAGGGTATTTAAACTTTAAGTTTATGCCAAGTAGCTTTAATTTTAAAACATTAATTTTACTCCTAAGAAGTTGTTTGCCCAGGTTCTCTCTGTATTATATTGACTTGAATGACTTTAGTTGAATTACATTCAGATGAAGTTATCAATTTTTATAGTTGGCCTGAAAGACCAGATGTTCAAGTGGAAAGCATACCGGACAAGGAGTCCTGAGAGTTGGGTTCATGCTCCAGATCTGGGGAATCTTAGCTAAGTTATTTTCCTCTTTAGGTCTCAGTTTCATTTGTCAAATCGGAGATGAATATATTGCATCAAAGCACCTCAGGTAGCTTTGTGTCACAATCAATAAGGGTGAAAGCAATTTTGGAAATTCTACAGTGCTATTCCCTAGAAGACAATAATTTATATTTAATTTCCTCTATGATGATCTACACTCATCAATTGAATTTATCTTCAGTGACTCATCTACTCTACTTTTCAATCACTCCTTTTCTGTCATCAGTGGTACTACTCTTTCTCTAATCATATAGGCTGGAGATTTCACAGGCCCATTCTATTTTTCCTTTACCCTTTTCTGCTTTCTCCAATTTTTCCTCAAGCCTCATTATTTCTTCCTCCATTTTACACTATTGTTTTGCTCTATCATCATTGCTATAAGTTTACGTTGAACCTTTTCTTCTTTAGTAATAATAAGTCAGGAGATATATAGAAAGAACACTTTTAGTTTCATTCCTACCTGGAAGTCTTACTTCACACAAGAGCCCTTAACTAGCCACATTTTGACCAAATCTGTCCCATAGAAAGCAGATAATAGCTTTTATGCCTTTTATATGGAAACCTGTTTTAGTGCAGGATTTTTGGAACACCTGAACTTACATAAAAGGAGAACATAATATCAGATGGTATTGATATAGACTGTATGTAGAAGAGATATAGGGAAAAAGTTACACTTACGATTGAGGAAAAGGTTCTTCAAAGAATTGATGTCCCATTCATGAACAAGGTTAAAGAATCTAGAAGTAGGTGCTATTTGGAAATCTGGAGTGGGAAATAGTCAGCACCTAGGAAATCTGTTATCAGGGAACAGAGGCTCAGGCAGTGAGCAGAAGTCTAGACCCTGGGAGAGAGACTGAGAGCTGGTAATGTCTCCAGCTCTGGATGAGGGACTGAATATACAAGAGTTTGCCAGGTATTAAGAAACAACTAGATTAGAGGTAGGGATCAGGCTGTTGAATCAAAAAAGAAGGTAGGTTATCAGAATGGGGGAAATCATCAAGCCCCTTCTTTAATTCAAAGTGAATGATGTTAAGTTCCCGAGTTTCAGTTAAAGCTGATTAAATCCTTTTAACACAAAGTCAATTTGTCCTAAGGATTGAAATGTTGCTGAGGCTAATTTATCTATGGAAAGAGGAGTTCTCTAGAGATTGGGAATAAGGTAAGTCTGGCTGACAGCTGCATTGGCTTTGAAATCAATATACCTACATTCTAGTCCAATCTCATACAACCTTGTGACTGAGCAAGTTATTGATTTTTCTGAGAATCAGTTTTCTTATCTATAAAGTGGGTATGATATTGTTTATGTGATAAGGTTATTGTAAGGCTTAAGTAAAATGAAATATAGTTTTTAGAATTATACTGCGCTATACATTCATTGATCTCATTGACTTTAATAATAATATTTCTTCTACTTTCATGTGTGAGAAAGAGGCTTAGAAAAAATTTTAAACTATGTGCAACGTATGCTTTGCTTCTTGGTTCAATTTACTCCCTTTGGGAGTCAGTTTCTTAAGCAAAATGAGGATATTTTATTTATTTATTTTTGGAGCAAATACTATAAGTCATTCTTTCATTCAACAAATATGTATTGAGTATCTATTACACATAAGGAACTGTTATAACTGTTGGGATATTTTATAAATGAATCAAACACTAATTTTTGTTATAATGGAGCTTACATTTTTGTGGGAGGAAGTAGATTATAAACAGTGAACATAATACTATATTAGAATATGCTAAGTGTGATGGAAAAAGAAAGCAGAAGAAATTAAGAGTTGAGATTCTAAATGGAGTAGTTAGGATAGGCCTCATTGAAACAATGATGTTCGAATAAGGACTTGTGGAGATGAGTGAGCAAGCCATGTGGGTGTTTGGAGGAAGAGTGCTCCAGGCAAAGGGAACAGCTTGCCTGCTGTGTTCTAGATCAGGTATCAGAAAACTATAGCCCATGAACCAAATCTGACCCACCAACTGTTTTTGTCAACAAAGTTTTATTGTTGACAAAACACAGCCATGCTCATTGTTTACATATAATCTATGGTTTCTTTTGAGCTATGGCAACAGAGTTGAGTAGTTTCAATAGAAACCTTATAGCCTTTAAAGCCTTAACTATTTAATATTTGAAAAAAACTTTACGAAACAAGTTTTCCAACCCTTGCTCTAAAGACCAGTGTTGGAGAGGAGTGAAAAAAAGAGTAAATTTTTATTTTTTTATTTTTTTGCAAGGGAAGGGATTTTTTAAATATTTATTTATTCATTATACTTCCTTATGAGTTATTTTTCAGCTTACTTAGACTATATCTAGAGAAAGCACATTATTAATACATAGATCCATATTTTCAACAGACCAAAGAAGGGGCACCACTGCCTTATCTTAATTTTCCCTAATAGTGGCAATCATGCTTTTATTTATTCTTTAAATGTTGTTTATGAAAGAAAAACACTCAGCCTTTTTGCAAAGAACATTAAAAAACAAAGGATGACCAGAGAAGTGTGATACAAACAAAGTCCAACAGGTGGCTGTATTTCTCAAAGTTTCAAAACCAGACTGCCTGTTGCATGCAAATTTCCATCTGAGTTTGCAGTTACTGCACATAATTCAGTAATTCCAGGATCATTCATTTTATGGCAAAGGGCTAAGCAATGGGAAAACAGGAGAGGTCACCTCATCACCAGATATTATTTCATTGACTTTATCCAGATCAATGCTTCTATTGCTCATTCAACAGATTCCTAACCAATATTTCCCCATATCCTCAGTCTGGTTAAGCACTCTGTGTACCTCTTACATTACATAGGAAATATAAAAAGAGTTTAGAATCTGTAGCCAGAGATATTGAGCAGAGTCCTGGATGCATCATAGGGCAGCTAAGTGAATTTGGAAGTTATTTGGTCCCTTGGAATAATTTAATCAGTAAAAGATGTTAATAGCAATTCTTACTTTATAGGATGTGAGAAGGTTTTACACAGGATCTTGGTAAGAGTCTTTAATTTTTATCATAAAGTTTTATACTAAATGTTATGATTACTGTTCATTTCTCTTCTCTCAAACTTTTTTCACATTCTGTCTTATTCGCAAAGAACATTAAAAATAATCAGGAAATGTCTATGCATAGTTCTCATCTTACCAGTTTTGAATGATCTCTACATGATTGCTTTGACCTTGTTGTTTAAAAGATTTTGAACTCATTCCTATTCTCTTTGCACTGGCATGTGGACACCTGAAGTCATGTCATTCGCCAACATTTCTCCAGGTATTTTCTCCTAAATGTTTCTGTACTTGTGTTTGTCACCTACAATGCCATTGTCCAAAACAGAATCTAGTTTTACTTCAAATTCCCGACTTAAAATCTTTTGTTCAGGTTAGCATTCCCCCCCCGCCCCACCCCAGACATTGTCTTTCCAGTCCCTACAAAACATTGCTATCCCCAGGACATAATTTTGATACATAACTCAATGTGCAAAAAACAAAATTTAGCAATTCAGATATTATTATATATAAGACAGTGAGCTAAAAGTTTTAATATATAAAATTCTCACCCAGGAAGGCTATACTCAAATGTGAGATATAATAAGAAAAGACATTTTCTATGCTACAAGTCAGAATAATCTTCTTTTCCCTACCGATTTCATTACCAGATATCCATTTCCATATTACTCCCTCTCTACAGGAATAGTAAATAGTAAAGAGGGACGTGAAAAATGTTTGCAGACTCTGTATCTACCTCAGATACATGCCTCTATCTCCAGATTAACCATGCCAAGTCACCACAGAACTTCCATGTTCCTCTATACCCCCGGACCTGAAGGATTCATTCTGAAAGAGTTTTATTACCCATTTTATGGGGAAGAGATTTCTACATTTTTTAGTCTTTACAGCACTGTCATCCATTCTTAGCATTTTGCCTAACACACAATTTAAAAAAGTACAAAGAGTAAAATAATCAAGAGCCTGTATTGTTTAGAGAAGGTCAATGGAAAAGATGATCATTTCTTCTCAGTATTAATAGGTACTGGCTGAGTTGACATAGAAGTTTCTATATTTATAGCAAATGTAAAAAACAAATAGGACCTCTATTATTTACTAAAGTTTACTTATTAAAGTATGGAGAGTTATAATAATGCAATAATTCAACCAACATTTTCTTAATGCCTTTTAAATGTCAGGCACTCTGGTAAATGATGAAATAATGAAAAAGGAGACAGATAAAATCTTTGTCTTCATGGAGTGTATTTGTTTTCTATAGCTGCTGTTACAAATTACCACAAACTTTGTGGCTTAAAAACAATTCAAATTTATTATTTTACAGTTCTGTAGGTCAGAAGTCCAACTTGGGCCTCACTGGGCTAAAATCAAGATGTAAAAAGGCCGCATTGCTTTCTGGAATCTCTAAGACAGAATCTTTTTCCTTGATCTTCAAAGGCTGGGGTTGTGAACCCCTTCCTCTATCTTGAAAGCCAGTGATGTCCTGATATTTCTATGACCACAGCTGGAAAAGGTTCTCCACTCTTAAGACCTCATATGAGGTCATGAGTGGGGGGGTTGGGGGACAATGGGGGGATTAGGACACATTTGTAATACCTTTATCAATAAAGGGAAAAAATAAAAAAGACCTCATATGATTAGATTGGGCCCATTTAAAAATCCAGGGTACTCCCCATCTCAAGCTCTGTTCCCTTAATCTCATTTGCAAAGTCTTTTTTGCCTTGTAATATATTCACAGGTTCTGGGGCTTAGGAAGTGGACATCTTACGTAGGTGCCATGATTCTTTCTGCCTATTACATGAGGCCAACTCGAAAGCCAACAGGGCAGGCAGGTGACTGAAATGAGTGAGATGGGCAGGTGAAGGCAGTGGTGAACCTGAGCATTTACACTGATTGTTAACACATGAGAATGCTGGCTCCATGTTGCCAGATCTTCCCATATTTCAAGAAAAGCTAGAAATCTGGATTATGTGAAACATACCAATTTTTAAAATTGGTGAGCAACTGTGTTAGGTTGGTTCCCCTGAAGCAGACCCTGAGTTGAAACTCGGTATATAAATTTATTTAGGAAGTCCTCCAGGGAAACTGGGAAGGAGTGGGAGAATCAGGACCAGGAAGGGGAAAAATCTTAGCAAGCGCACAATCTTAGGCAAAGTCCTACAGCCTGATCCCACAGGGGAATTCTGGAGTCTAAGTCATATCTCACAGCTATCCCCATGCAGAGCAAGGGAGCTGGGGCTTTCATAAGTGTGCACTGCTCAGCTATTGGTGAAGAGAAACAGACACCTGAGGGGCCTGTAAACTAGCTGGCATTACTTGGATGGTCATGAATAATAGTGCCCATGTTATTTTCTTTCTTGGCCTGATCTTTATATGCCCCTAGACATCAGAGTAACAACAATTGTTAAAAGTGTCTGTGTGGCTAGATGAAAATCCTAATTCTAAGTGCCCTTCTAAATCTAGGAAAGTGTACATAGGAGACTATAATAATATCAGTAAAAGGCTTTATAATTTAGCCATTTGAGTTAATGTGTTCCCGTAGAGAGGGCCTGGGAAGTAGATCCGGCCATTGTTGATGATAAAAATTTATTCCACTGTCTTTAGTCCTTTCTTGGAAACCACCATCCAATGCCTGAGACTATATCTGAGACTTGATTTTGCTACTCAAAACAATGTCATTAGCACCTTTGCAACAGTTTCATGAAGTAATCTGGCTTTCTCTGGAACAATAGGTTTTCTGGGGATCACAAAAAAGATGCCAGTTTTTATTTTTATATGTTCCGAAACACTAAAACAACAATACCCAGATGTATTAAAAATAATCAGATGTTAGTTAAGACACCCAGGTAAATTGGTCACTTTTTCAGAACTCAAAATATTGAGTTGATATTTTAAAAGATATTTAAGAATATTCGTGACTCCTTTGTCACTCCTTTCTGCAAGAGTTTTGTAGGAATTTTGAGGATAAATAAATTTGGTGAACACATTTAGTTATAAGTAAACCTACTTGTAGGTCATTTTTGGATGTCATGAAGAGGATGGAAATGGTATTAGAAAGTAATAATAAGGCAGCTGAAAAATTTGGAAGCCAATGTTTTAATTATCATATTGTTTACAGAGCTGACTAAAATTGGAAAAAGAGAGCAGTTGATTTTTTATTGTGCTCAAGAGAACATGTGGTGTTACTCTAGGGATAATCTCATGAGTCTTATTAAAGTAAGATTATATGACT
The DNA here is from genome assembly GCF_000412655.1 of Myotis brandtii. Taxonomy (NCBI): domain Eukaryota; kingdom Metazoa; phylum Chordata; class Mammalia; order Chiroptera; family Vespertilionidae; genus Myotis; species Myotis brandtii. Next base: position 514,191 of record NW_005372021.1, on the reverse strand, counting down.
GTGCATTGAAAGCTTTGGCTCAATTCTGATCATCTACACTTAACCCGGTCATATTTATATCCTCACAATATTCTAGATGTTGCAACCACTATCAGTTGCCCAACTGAACAATAGATTCCATATGGACACATTTGCCTTTTGGAGTTCACATCACAATTTTTCATTCGAAATTTATTTTAATTGGTTTAAGGCACCAATACCATGTACTAAAGGCTACTACTGCATTAATTGGAAGACCAACTCACAGAAAACGAGTCAGAAATATTTGTATGTCTTCCACGAGGCCAATAACTTGGATTTGTTTTTATAGAGTCTTGTTGTGTAAATTGCATATATAATTTGCTAGTGTTTCTTACCTTATGTTTCATCTTTACACTGTCATGTGTTAGGTCTCAAATATTATCTACAGAACAACCATGGTGAAAACAGAGGTGATTTAATCAAGTGCACATGGGGTATAGGCTATTTATCCAAAAATGGTGATGGGATCAAAAGAACACCAGTTTGGCAGTGGGATGGCTTGGTTTTGATTTTTACTAGTGTGTGACAATCCGTGAGTGTCTTAGCCTCTGCATATCTATTTCCTCACCTCCAAAATGAGGAGTGTAAATTTAGACAACTTTTGAAGTCTTTTCCAACTCTGACATTTTGCTCCATTTTCTGTTCCTTCATTCAAACAGGCTAGAGACAAGTCAGGATGACATCACTGTCTCCTCCCTTGTTCAACTGATGTATCCTACACTTTGGTTATTTTCCTTCTAATCTTGAAGTCCAAGCTTAGGAAATCCCAGCTGTTCGAAAGTGGCTGGCCCTGTAAAGGGAGGTACTGGACTTTCTCCTAATCACTCAAGCCATTTGTTCCCTCCACTAACACCATAGAATTCATCTTTGTGTTTCCATTCTTTTTGCTTTGACTCCAGGGCAGTGAAAAAAAAATTGCTCCCAAGATACCAGCCACATTTCTTTTCTCCCGCTATTTTCAACTGGTGGTCCTGGGAGGATATGACAAGCTGGTCTCTGGAGGAACCTCGGCTTTATGACTTCTACCTGCAGCATCTACTCTACTTGACAGACCTTGTTGAAGGCTCTCCTCTGGGATCAGGTGTTAGGGCCATTCTTATCTTTGGAAGTAGGAACATTCTTTTCCGGGTGAGCACTCTTTCTTTCCTGTACTTCAGGGCTTGTTTAAATAGTTCAACAATGTTCACACTAATTACATGTGCTAGTTGTACCCCTGCCCCCATTTATTTGGTTCTGTACTTTTGCTAGGACAATCTGTAAGTTCCTTTAGAGCCTGATATTTCTTCTTTCTATGAAGGAAATTCTGTAGTCTGTACAGAAGGGAAGGGAAGGGAGAAGATGGGAGAGGAGAGGGGAGAAAATGAGCTACTTTCACTCCCTTTCTAGTTTCTCTTCTTATTTTGGAAATTTATATTATGAATGACGTAGGGAGAGAGACATGGAAAGAGACACCTATTTTTCTCTTAGGTCCTATAAAACATATTTTTGTCCAAAGAGCCATATGTGGTTAGAAGAGACTGAGAGTATAACTCAGAGAATTTTGGAGTTTACAGCCTTGACTCTGCTTGTAGGCATGCTTCCCTTGGGGCCAGGTATCCAAAGGCTATATGAGACTGTATATTCCAAGAACCCAACACAGTTATTCAGCACCTGTTTCCTATCCATTGACTCATTCTAAGTATTTCCTAGGTTCAAAAAAAAAAAAACCCAAAACAAAACACAGTCAATTGAAATAAAAATCATTCTTAATTATAAGATTGTGTGATGGGGACACCTACCCCAAATGATGTAGAGAGTGTAGAAGAGATTTAGACGGAGATATCTTTTGTATCTCAGGGTTTCTCAACCTTGGCATTATTGACATTTTGGGGGAGAGGCGGGAGTGCCCTATGCATTGTAGGAAGTTTAGCAGTATTCTTGGCCTTTACCTGCTAGACACAATAGCATCCCCATTCCCTCAGTTAGGACAACAAACAACATCTCCAGATATTGCCAAATGTCCACTAGGAAACATAAACTTCTTTGGTTGAGCAACTGCCCTATACTAAATAATTCTTTGTTTTACACTATTCTATTATGTGACATAATGTTCTCTGCTATATGGAAACTAGTTGTTTCACTCAAAATCAATTTTACAAAAGCTGACAAAGGCCAATTTCAAAAAATGTCATTTGCAAAATGATCAAATACCAAATGAGTAATTCACAAAATTTACCATGTTTACTCAATTCATAAAAAGTTGTTTTAAGGAATATTAAATGAATTTTCAAGAAAAAATATGTTCCTAAGGAATCTATACTCAAATTCTTTGAATATATTTTAAAATATTATTTTTTAAAAAACATGTTTTTTATTGATTTTCAGAGAGGGAGGAAGAGAGAGAGATAGAAACATCCATTAGAGAGAAACATTGATCACTGCCTCCTGAATGCCCCCCACTGGGGATTGAGCCTGCAACCTGAGCATGTGCCCTGACTAGGAATCGAATCAGTGAATTGGTTCAACCACTGAGCAACACTGGCCAGGCAAAAATATTATTCTTAAACATGTTTTTGGAAAATCAACAAAGCAGGTAAGCATAGCAAATTATTTTTCAGTGAATTTGTTTTCAGAGAAGTAATGTTAAGAAACAAACTTCAAGTTTTATTATATCTGTCTTCATGTTGTCAGAGTGGTATCTGTCCTTAGAAGTGATCCCAGTGACCATGAAGGTAACTCATTAGACAAGTTTAAAATGTGTATCTCTTGAGAAGGATAAAACAATTATGTTGGTGTCATTTCTCTTTGTAGCAAAGAAAACCAAAGGTATATCATCTTGGGTTCACAAAATAAGCATTTTTGAATTAATACCATGATTCCTCTGCTTACATTAAAATAGTAACTTGGCCTTTAAGCTAAGGTAACATATAGTACCTACCCAGATAGAGCTCTCCTTTGTTTGACCTTTTTAATTGACATAATTTTTATAATTTTCCAATATTAGTTATAAGAGCAGCATCTGGATACAGGTGGGCAAGAGAAATGATGCTATGGTACATCTATTGTATTCCACCTAATGTGTGGAGGTTTGATTTAAGAAATTTATGGGGACAGGAGAAGTATAGTTGAAAAAATGTAGGGGAGAAAAAGAAATATTCTTAGACTCTGTTTGCCCTGAAGAATCCCTATTAGATTTATTCCTTTGGATTAAGTAGAAATATTGAGAAGAGCAGAAGGGGAAAGGCATGGTCTCTAAAAAAGTGGTGACATTACTAAGAAGGTGGAAGGATTCAGGGGATGCCACTAGATTTAAGCATCCTTTAAATTTAAGTAAGGCTGAATGTTATCAGTTTACATAGCTTTCACTTTAACAAACACTTTCAGAGGGGTTATAGAGCATACATGATATGCCCTATATGTTGTGGAGAACCCTAGGAGCATAAACCGTAATTCAAGAAGTATCTAATTGGGTTACTAGAAGTTAGAGATTCAGCCAACAGACATGGGTGCTGAAGGCAGAGAGAGAACATTTCAAGAGAAAGTATTATAAATAGGTTCAGATCAAATCCTTTCTTGTGATATTTATCTTTTAAACTAAGGTTAGCCTGGTTGGTAAAACTTAGAAAAGATGCTTTTTGGTGTTGGAATGATTATCGGTTTTATAACTCATCAGCATGTTACATGCTTAGAACTGCCATAGGAAATATGCTGTTGATTTCTATCCCTAATGGACGTGATTGATATGGTACTTCTGTCTTAATAGCTTAGAAAAAGCTTCAGAATCCTTCTCATCATAGTACTTTTAGCAGTCACTACCAAATAATTAGAGTTGGCACATGAGTGAAAGCTCACTTTTATCTCTGATTTTTGCAGGTTGAGTTGTATACCCATTATTACTAAGTTATCTCTAAGATAACTTCATATTATAGTACTCACAGAATGTTGGTCAAATCCAGATCCTTGTCTTGTTAGTGCCACTTTTTGGCATATAATAGTACTTTGGAGTACACTTGGCTGGAGATTAAATAACCTGGAAGATTTCCCCTGATATAGCACTTTGTGCCATTCTTTCATAGTACTTTGAAAACATCAAGTCTTTTATTTGAAGGCAGAGAACTTTAAGCACTCAATAAATACTTGTTATTTTGAGTTTTTCCAATTCTCACATCATCACCAATGATAAGTGGTATTCTGAAAGTACAGTTCTGTATAACTCAATCCCCATTTTATTTTATTTTGAAAGTTCATTAAAGCTGGGGACAGTGAAACAATGGAAGGGCTTAAGGTAGAAGAACCAACAGGAGAGAGACTAGGTGGTACTGCTTTGGCTCCCTAGAAACGTTGTAGAAAAGAAGTGAGCTATGGTGGAGCTGCTGCTAGCTCACTAAAGGTCAGAGTAAAGGGGACCTTGGAGAAAGGCTCAGGGGGTTTCCTGGGACAAGCTGCTGCTGCCCACTGCTCCCCTGGTTGCAGATCTCATGGGGACCCTCAGAGTTTAGGAGAGGAAAGTAAAGATGCATGCCAGAGAGGAAAGGAAGGTGTGGGCATGCTCCAATGAGCCCCCTCACTTCCCATTTTAATTAGACATTTTGCTCCCTTAAGGGGAGGTTAGGAAACCCACCTCAGTGGACAGAGGTAGAGTTGAATGCCACGTAATTGTTCCTATGCAGCTTTGGAGTAGTTCTACCACGCTACATTGCCTCATTATGTTTGGCTCTACAAAGGCCAAGTTTTTCTTGGAACTTAGAAAAATAGCCTTTATCAGCTTCAATTACATTGAAATCTCTCTTTGAAATAAAATTTGTAACTTTGGCCAGAATAGATATACTCATGTCTTGCTAATTCTTATATTCTGTTTCCTCAATTGCCTTTGAAAAATTTTCTTAAACAAATCAACTGCACTTGCCCATTTTGTAACCTTTTTAAAAGAAGGTTAAAACCTTCTTTATTTTTACACATATTTATTATATGTACACATATTTGCAATACTGAAATATTTACAACTTCTGGGAGATAATTGTGTTCTCAGTAGGTTTGGCTGCTATCTCGCCACCTGTTCATTTATTAATTTTTTTCAAGCAAAAAGTATTGAATTTCTACTGAGAGCCAGGAACTTTGATAGGAATAATAGGAAAGATGATACTGGGAGGTTGTGGCATTTTTCCTTTGCTGGTAGATGCAGAGCCAATGCCATCTCTCTTTTGTTAGAATAACAACAGGCTAGTCCTCATCTCTTAACTTAGGAAACATCAAATTACTTTTGTATCTTCTATACACAAAACAATTAATAATATTTTAGGGTAGCTTTAGATTCTATTACGTAGGTAATGTCATTGGTCTATATTAGTTTCCAGGGGTGGGCAAACTTTTTGACTCGAGGGCCACAATGGGTTCTTAAACTGGACCGGAGGGCCGGAACAAAAGCATGGATGCAGTAGGTTTGGCTGCTATCTCACCACCTGTTCATTTATTAATTTTTTTCAAGCAAAAAGTATTGAATTTCTACTGAGAGCCAGGAACTTTGATAGGAATAATAGGAAAGATGATACTGGGAGGTTGTGGCATTTTTCCTTTGCTGGTAGATGCAGAGCCAATGCCATCTCTCTTTTGTTAGAATAACAACAGGCTAGTCCTCATCTCTTAACTTAGGAAACATCAAATTACTTTTGTATCTTCTATACACAAAACAATTAATAATATTTTAGGGTAGCTTTAGATTCTATTATCTAGGTCATGTCATTGGTCTATATTAGTTTAGACTTTGTTTACTAAGATTTTTTCCCGTTCTCATAAATGTTGCTATTAAGCCACATTCTTTCTTTCCCGACCTTGTACAATTGATTTTATTCTTATTCTAAGTACAGGTTACTTTATTCTTATAAAACTTCATGTCAATATTCGTCATATTTTAAGCCCAGAGAGAGTGTTTTGAATTTATGTCCTGTTGATATAGATCTTCAAAATATTGGGGCCCGCGGGCTGTAGTTTGCCCACGGCTGGTTTAGACTCTTCGTTTACTAAGATTTTTTTCCATTCTCATAAATGTTGCTATTAAGCCACATTCTTTCTTTCCCGACCTTGTACAATTGATTTTATTCTTATTCTAAGTACAGGTTATTTTATTCTTATAAAACTTCATGTCAATATTAGTCATATTTTAAGCCCAGAGAGAGTGTTTTGAATTTGTGTTGTCCTGTTGATATAGATCTTCAAAATATTGCTTTTCTAAAGATTATATAAGCATGTGTTTGCCTTCATATGAATAACTGATAAACACATGGACTAGGACAAGGCCAAAAACAAGTCTTAAAGCACAGTATCTCTTCAGTCAGGCACAAATCCCCCTTACTCTGCCAAAACCTAGCTTACATTTCTTCAGCTTATCTATAAACTTTTTGAGTGAGTTTGTCAAACATTTTAAGACATTCTTTCTTATCTACAAACTTTGTTCCTCCAACTTGTAAATGAAATTACTCTATAATACCTTCAATTTAGAACTGTGGATAGGCCATTTTCAGTTCTAAGATGAGGCAAACTGTGGAAAGCATCTCTCTAAGAAAGATAAATTAGTTAATGCATCTGACACTGGATTGGAGATGGAAAGACAGGAAAAAGGAACACAGCAGAGGAAGCCTTAACACAATCAATGCAATAGATAATGAAAGCCCCAGCTAAGGTGTGAGAAGTAAAGATGGAAATGATGGAAGAAATCCAATGCATATTGGAAGGAAAGATGAATAGAGTTTCTTGACTTTGTGGAGAAATCAAGGATGACTCTGGGCACCCAAAATGAGGAAATTTGGAAGGGGGTATAGTATTCTAATATGCACAGGTTGTGTACAGAAATATTTGAGTGCTTTTTATTCTGTTTTGTTTTTTTTTTAAAAAAATAACATTATATCTTATGTAGCATTTGGTATAGAACAGGAGTCATTGTCTTTGTCAATTTAATCTGAAATAACAAGTATAAAGACAGTCTATTCTTTCATTCATGTAATGTCATTTCACACCATTCCACTTAGCATCCACCCACTTTATCTGAAGCTCTTCAAGATGTTTAAATCAAGTGAGTCCACAACTCAATGTATGATAACTGAAAGGTTAGAGATAGAGAGAATGTTGGAAATCCTATAGGAAGAGAAACAGAGGTGTGTAGATCATCCTTTCAGTGAAGGGAGTAAAAGAAGAGGGCTGAAACAAAGAGTAATTGATAGGGATGGTAGGATAAACAAAATAAAATAAAATAAAGCCAATATGTCAGTTTCTGGTAAGAGAGAATGGTCAGATATATAAATGTTACCCAAATAAGACATTTGTATTTGTTTAGAATGATATTGGTAACTTTATAGATTAATTATAAAAGATTTGATAGGATAAATAACAGATTCCAGGGAATGCCTGGTTAAAAAAAGAAATGTATTATGAAGCTAGGTGGGTTGACAGGAGGCACATCTGCATCAAACTGCTATACTAGGTGTACCTGTTAATTCGGATTTTGTAATCAAAGAAAACAAGATAGTATCAAGAGAAACATCAAAAGTGCTTTATTCAAAGTAATGTCCATTGCTAGCTACACATTTCCCCCATTTTTCAGGTAATTTGTGGATATCGTCCCAATAGAACTTTTCTTGTTTTGAGGCAAACCATTCAG
>NW_005372021.1:490278-506038 GCF_000412655.1 Myotis brandtii | reverse complement strand
ACGTTCTTTGTCTTTAACATAGAAATCATCACTTTTAATGCATTTAAACCAGCGTTCACAAGTATCTTGAGATGGAGCATGTTCACCATAAACTTCCTGAAGTATACAATAACTTTCAGCAGCACTTTTCTTCAAATAAAAGTAATGAATTAAAACTTCTTGCAAATGTTCTTTTTTTTGGGGGGGGGAGGCATGAAATTCAACATTTTTAAGCATAAAAATATCTGTGATGTTAACACCTTCAGCAAATTTGACATATGAAGTTTTGAAGCTTGCTGTCAATACAACAAAATAGCATACATATCCTATTGAAAAAAAATCCGCGTTATTAACTGGTATACCTAGTATTTTTAGATGGGAGAGATGGGAGCGAGTTTTAAGGCAGGAGGAAAGAGGGTAATTTAGAGAGGGAGACTAGAAATGCTAGTTTTCTTGTAGTGTTAATTGCAGGAAAGGTATTTGTGGAGACAGAAAGAGGAGAATTATCAAAGGACAAGAGGAAATCTTATCTTTAGGACTATGGGTGACTTCTTTCTCTGAGACTGAGGGAGAAAGATAAATATAAAAAGGGCACTCATTCAGTGAATGCCAGAGAACTTGAACTTCACACTTTCAGGACTTCTCAAGAGTAGTTCTACTAATTTGAAGTTTGACTCTCAGTATTCACTTGCTCATCTCCTTGGTACCTTGATTTAAGATTTTGCTAGTTTATCCTCTGTTTGGTGATTAATTTCTTTAATCTCCCGTCTTCAAGTCTTCTGAAAACCCCATTGCGGAGAGGTATGAATAGGGAGCCCCAGGCAGGGTCCCATTTACTTGGGCTCATTTACTTTAGGGTACTAAATATAAGGTGAGTTATGGGTCATTGCTGGAGCTTCTTGACCATGAATAATTGCTCTGCCAGTGAAGTAAAGAAGCTGGCATTTCGCTTTTATGAATTTATTTTTTTTGTGTTACCAAATGTTTTTTAAAAATTCCTTGGGGTTTTCACCATTTAAGATTGTCCACAAGTTGTTTTTATTTTAATAAACATTTACTTAGGGTTGCATTTCTCTTAGAATCTTTTTTCCTTTGTTTCTTTCTCCCTAGTTCTTTTTCTCTCATTCTTCCCTCCCTTCTTCCTTCCTTCTATAAATAATGAGTCCTTATAATGTCACAAGTACTATGTGAGGCTGGAGATGCAAAGATGAATATGAGTCCTCGAGTACCTCAGAGTCTAAAGAGGCATGTGGATACCAACCCAAAGATAGCATATGAAGTAAATACTAGGTGTGCTGAGATCAATGCACTAAAGCTCAGGAGTTTTACTGGTGGGTAAGCAAGAAGGGTTATGTCATTTGGAACATACAATAATATCTAAAGAAAGGAGGCTTGAGAGGAGAATCCTAGCAGGTAAACTTGGCAGTAAGAAAATAGCATCATGAGGTAGAAAAACATTAAAGCCACAGAATATGTCTGAGTCTATCCTGAACGCAGGAATGGGCAGACAGATCATAAACCATGATGATTAATTCTTGAGCTTCAGTGTTTTTGTTGCCTATCAATGAGCAATTAGCAAACGACGGTATGTGAATCCAACCCAGGGTAAGGATAGAATGTTTTATTAAGTTATGTCTCTACTCTCAAACAATAGTGTCATAAATTTGCCAAGCTGATTTTGGAAGCCAGAATAGCTCCCATAAATCAATTTTAACTGGGAAGACTTAGATGTAATCTCAATTAATAATGAACTTCACTGGGATGTTGTCTTTCCTGTAGCAGTTACCCAAATAAATATGGATAATTTATATTTTGACTTATCCCCATGACTCTCATTGTTAGGACACTGGAATTATTGTCAATGGCAAAACACAAAAGGGGAAAGAGAAGACGGGGACTGGGAAAATGAATTTAAGTCCAACTTTTTCTTACCAAACACTTCTCTTCTGTACAACTTTATTATTATTTTTACAGAGCTATTAAATGTCATGTTTGGAGTAAATGTCATTAAAGATCCAGAGGCAAATTAGAAAAATAACATCTGACATTAATAAGGAAATATCTTCCTAGAACTACACAAGCTGGTGGAAGGAGACCTCTCTGTACCACCACCACCTTCACATGTTTCCAACTCAACCCCCATCCATCCTTAATCCTTTCTCTCCAAAAGGACATCTAGTGACAATGCATGTAACCAATGAAAGAAACTGTCTCACTGCCTTAGAATTTTATTAACTCCTCTAATTATGAAGAAATAATAGTTTATTTTCCCAAAAATGTTCTGCTTAAGACATGATGCAAACCATCCCTCAAAATGGTGGTTTGAGAAATTGCACATGATAGTGAGCAGCGCATTCTTTTTAAATGTCAGCAATATGCCAGCCAATACTCAGATTATAGAATTTGAGAACTCTCACTTTAGAGGCTTTTTCAGTGGAAAATTTTTGTTCCAAACCCACATTAACCTATGCTGAGAAATGATTTTCAGTTGTTTTCAAGAGATTATTTCAATGTTCAGATGGCCTGCTTAATGATAACAATTAGGTCACCACCACATGATGGCTCTTTGGGAATACTGATCTAATTGTGCTGCACATCATCATCGGTTTAGAAATGTCTAAGATACTTCCCTTCTGTTATTATAGCTTGTCTACAAATTTATTTTAATAATGATTCTACCTAATTGTTTTAATTCCTCCTTCAGATCAAGGATTGTCATAACCTTTAGAGTAGTGGGGAAAAGTTGTAAATATTCATTTAATACTTTGTCTTTTCCAGAGACTTGAAAAATAACATATCTTAATATATTTATTTCATCCTTGTTATTAATATAATTTATTAAGCACCTAATATTTGACATATTCTCTGCTGAGAATACTCCATGTATTATCTCTAAACCTCTCAACAGCTTTTTTAGAAGTGAAGTAGCTCAAATAATGGCAAAGATAGATTTTAAGTTTAGATTCAGTGAATACAAGGCCCTTCTTTAATTAGATCAAATTGGTATCTCCCGTGCAAGAAATGATGACTTCACTTAGTTTTCTGTTCACCTGTGCAACACTCTTCCACCAGTAACACCCTCCATTACACTACAGTAAATGTCATTTAAAATCCAGAAGCAAATTAGAAAATTAACATCTGAGTCTAATAAGAAAATTTCTGTTTAGAACTGTACAAACTGCTGGAAAGAGAATTCTCTGTACTACTACCACATGGCGCGATAGACATCTAGTAAGAATGTGCTTATCTGCCTTGCCGGTGTGCTCAGTGATTGAGCATCGACCCAGGAACCTGGAGATCAGGAATCAATCCCCAGTCAGGGCATATGTCTGCATTGCGGGCTCAGTCTCCAGAAAGGGCCTTCAGGAGGCAGCTGATAGATGATGTTTCTCTCTCACTGATGTTTATGTCTCTCCATCCCTCTCCCTTCCTCTCTCTCTAAAAAAAGAAGGGGGAAAAAAAAAAAGAATGCACTTATCTAATGAAAGACAACTGTCTTATTGGCTCTGTGAGAGGGCATACATGTCGTTTGAAAGATGCCCCCAACAAACCAGCAGCCCTTCATGTAGCTGAGAATCACTGCTATCTAGACATCTTTATAACATAATGATTCTCTAATTAATTATGCACCTACATAAAAAGTGACACCTGAAAGACATTTATGTACCTCCATAAGATTACTACTGAAAACATGATGCATTGTAATTTAGTGTTTCTTAAGAATCATTTGGATGTATTCTTCTTAGAGTTCAATTCCAGAAAAAAAATTTCCCAATGAAATAAATAAAAAAATTAAGAATATTAACAACAAAATAACTCAGAAGAAAATAGCATGTAGTGTGGTGATGTTCTCATCAAGATGGAACCCAATCATATTTATGTTTTGCTTTGTGTCTTGGCTCTCAGAAAACTCAGATTTATATTTGGTATTAAATGACAGCACTTATCTTTATCTTAGATTGCTGGAAAATGATTTATCTTTTGACTGCTCTCAATATTTGATACTTAATCTTTTGTTCTTAATTTAATGTTCTGTTTTGCCGGAGGCTGGTCCATCCTTGTTGCTTGACACAGTCGCTGCAGGGAAGAAACATCTGCACAGCATATGTTTCAAGGTACCTGGCATATATGGAATACTGTTCTTAATATGTTTGCTCCCCCTTTTTTAGCACTATGTGTTATAACCAGAACCACCTCCCTAAGAAATGTTGTTTCCCCAGGTGGGGATTTCTCCCTGGAGTTAGGGATTAACAGGACTAAGGAAGAGACTAAATCAGTAAAACCCCCTAGTGTTACAGAAATACCTTGTACTACTTATGAAGAACTTGGACTAAGACTGTTGGCAATAAATTTGGGACTTGTTGGGCCCACATCCCCAGGGGTCTGCCCACCAGGGAAAGCACCGAATGGATAGGATTAAAATCAAATGGTATAAATACAGATGTAACAGGAGAATAAAGAGAGAACCTGGCTGGAGAACCTGGCTAGAGAACCTGGCCATGCTGATCAACTGAACACAGTCTCCGTGTCATTCCTTCTTCGCAGACTCCGTCCACACCTTTGGGAACCCCTGGACCTGCTGGGGCTGGACCCCAACACTGTTTTATGTCTTTGATTTCAAGCTGTCTCAAATAACCTTTTATATAAAAAACAATAAAGCAGTTCCACTGAAGATTGCCTAAGTTTCTAAGTTTTTTCTCACTTTACATTTTTATTAACCACTTATATCTAATCATTCACATGACCTTTTTATTCTTTCTTAAAAGAAAGATTCTTTCTGTCCTCTTACTCTCACCGTTTCCACCTGCAGCAGTCTAATCCAAACTTTCCTCATTATTGAATTACTGAAACTTCCCCAACTGATTTTCCTCTCGCCAACCTCTTTTCTTGTCAATTTATCTTTTCTACATCCCGCCTACATATGGGCATTAGTCACCATTGTGTTCCAGTTGCTGTATCCTTGTGATTTAATAATGAACAAGATAGACATTAAAGATAGACAGTCAGTAAATAATAATATAAATGTGATGAATATTGCAAAATTAATGCACAGGGGCTACTATGATCTATTAAAGGGTGTCCCAAACTTGGCATTTTTGATATTTTGTGCTGGATAATTCTTTGTTGTACAGGCTGTATTGTGTGCTTTATAGGATGTTTAGCCGCATCCCTGGCCTCTATTCACACATGCCAGTCCCCAGTTGTGACAAGCAAAAGCGTTTCCAGACATTGCCAAATATCATCTGGGGCAAAATTGCCCCCCTAGTTGAAAATCACTACTCAACTCTAGTCTGTGTGGGTTGAGGGCATGTTTATTGTGGAAATGTTGCCTTTAAAAGGACATTTGGATTAAGAGCTGAAGGTTGCAAAGGAATTAGTAGAAATTAGGGTTGTGGAAGGAAAGGGTATGAAGTTTTGAGAGATGGGCAGGTCTTAGTGTTCTAGGAGGGAAGCCCAGTATATACAAAACCCCTGAGGTGAGAATGAACCTGGAATATTCCAGGAACTGAATAAAGGCCAGTATGGACTAATACAGAATGGCTTGAGAGAGCGGCTACTGCCAATGTTGAGAGATACACCAATTTGGCTAGCCTATGTGTAGACCATGCTCAGAACTATAAGCAGTGAGAAACACTGAATGATTATTAGCAGGAAAATGATACTGATTGATTTCAAGTAGGATAATGGCAGAAGTTGGGATGAAGGGGAAGATTGTGCCTACAACAGTATCTTCTGTGAATGTGGATGGGATTAGGCAAATGTGTTGATGACACCAAAGAGGAGTGTAGCAGGAAAATGGATAATTGGTTATGGTACAAGCCTAGTGAGCTAGTCTATTTGTACATATGTATGATCTAGATTTCTATTTAACAAGAGGTCAATGTTGAGAGTCTTGGAAGGGCTTTGTAGGATGATACCAGTTACCCCTCCCAACTTTGTGTAATCCTTAGGCGGGGGGAGGTGGGCATGGTGCAGAAGGTGCAGCTTGCACTAGAAAGAGGCACAGAGGAAGCAGTTTTAAAGGAAACAAAGGAAGAGAGAGAACATCTGGTGAAGAAGTTGAGAATATAGGCAGTTTTCTCCTAATGAATCTCTTGAGGATACTGTTTGAGGCAGGGAAGAGAGAGGGTGGAGTCTGGGGTTAGAGGATTTTTCTAGGGATGACAATCTGGCACAGTTTAGATGTCTGGGGACCCTGTTACAGTGGGAAATGAAAAGGAATGTGGCTTATAGTAGATTAGTTCTGAGTATCTCAGGGGGATAATGAGCACAGAGACCTAGAGGTTTTGTATCACATCATAAAATAACTTTTCCCAAATGCTCTTTTTAAAAATATATATGTATTTTTATTGATTTCAGAGAGGAAGGGAGAGGGAGAAAGAGATAGAAACACCAATGAAGAGAGAGAATCATTGATCTGCTGTCTCATGCATGCCCCATATTGGGTATTGAGCCCACAACACAGGCATGTGCCCTGACCAGGAATAAAGATGTGAACTCCTGGTTCATAGGTCGACGCTCAACCACTGAGTCATGCTTGCCAGGCTAAATGCCTACTTTTATAATGTTACATTCTAACTTCTTTTTCCTTGACCAATCCAGAAACCTAACAAACAAGTAGGACTTTTCACAGCTTATCTTTCCAACTTTGAGTTATACTTTTGCTCCACATGGGCCTTGCTCTGCCTGGCCTAGTGTTATTGTTCTCATAGCATGCCCTGTTCTCTTTGCCACCTCCATGCCCCAAATCTGTTTTTTTTTTCTCTCTTCAAATCCTATCCATTTTTAAATGCCTGGTTCATATTTATCTTTTCTACATCCTGCCTCTTTTATGGCACCTTTCCAGAACACTGTGTCCACAAATGTTTCCTGCTCTTCTTAATTGGCACTTAATTAAAAACTGCCTTGGAGCTGTTTTTGTACTGGTACCTTATATATTGTTAACTTTTCCTGGGTATGAATTTGTTGTTTCTAAAATTAAGTTGCAAATTTCTTGAAAGCACGAATCAGGCTCTGTGCCTCTTAATAAACTCCAAAAGGTCTAATACAGGACTTGACACACAAAGGCCATTTCACTATTGGTTTAATAAACACATTGGCTAAGGTACCCATCACTTTTCTGTGATAGGTGCAGAAGAGTATTGGAGTTAGTGTTATGTTGCATGTAGACTCAAGGTGTGAATCTGCCTATGCATTGAATTCTTTTTCCCTTCTGCACAAAGGCTCTGGGAAGAATCTAACTCATTATTTAGCTCATCTTACAGAAAACACATTGTCTTTTATCAAATGGCTCTGGAGTAGACACAGATTGGCAAGTTGAAGTCTTCCATTTTAGCAAAGAGGAGGCAAGAGCAGCTCTGGGCATGGATGAAGTTGTCAGGAATACAGGAAAGGAAGTGACCAAGCCAGACATTCAAGGGAGGCTCTAAGTACATTGAGGCCCGGGGGGAAAATTGGGGGCTCTTCCATTTTAGCAAAGAGGAGGCAAGAGCAGCTCTGAGCATGGATGAAGTTGTCAGGAATACAGGAAAGGAACTGACCAAGCCAGACAGTCAAGGGAGGCTCTAAGTACATTGAGGCCCGGGGGAAAATTGGGGGTGGGGGTGGTGAGGATGTGAGAAGAGATGAGAAATAGTCAACTAGTTGCCTTAAGTTTATGTTCTAAAGTTTAATTTGTGAACTACTGCAAGGAATACTTCAGAGAGAATGTGCAAAATTTCAGTTATGAATGAAAAGGCTTTTACCTCAATAGTCATAGTTGGAGTATACCCCTTTCCCAAATTCACATTTCCAGACCATGAGGTGAAAGCCATGGGTGTGAGGAAGAGTTTGTTCTAAGCAAAGAAAGGAAGAGTGGTGGTGTGTGACTGATTATCTGAGCACTTCCAGCATTCTCAAACAAAAATGTGGCTTTAACTATGTTTTGTAAAATAATGAGATCTTTGTCAACTCTCCTCTCCATCAGTACAGACAATGGTAAATCCATCTCCCACCCTGTCTTTGGTTGGTTACTCTTTGGCAAGTGACAGATTTCCCATCTTTCTCTGGGTTAGGGATGGGGCAGTGGAGCTCTAAACTGGAACTCCCGAACAAGGGTCTAATGCCAGCCTGATGGGAGGGTAATAGCAGCATCTTTCCCTATTACCTTTCTTTTGTTGTAGCTCAGGTTTTTCACCTTTAAAAATACTATTGATGCATGGTGAGTCTGCTTCAGCACACCTGAAACTGAGAACTCACTTGTGTTTAGACTTGGAATTAGTTTTCTAGGTCTCACTGCCTCATTTGGGTAAGTTTAGTTCCAAATCTAAGCTCACAGGCAGTTCCAAAATTCCTACCAATTCCTATAGTGCATTAACCATCTCTTTTATTTTCAGACTAGAGGCCCAGTGCATGAATTTGTGCACCAGTGGGGTACCTTGGCCTGGCCTGTGGGATTGGGCCGAAACTGGCTCTCCAACATCCCCTGAGGGGTCCCGGATTGTGAGAGGGTGCAGGCCAGGCCGAGGGACCCCACCGGTGCACCATCAGGGCCAGGGAGAGGTGTGGGAGGTTGGCCAGCCAGGGAGGGACTGTGGGAGAGCTCCAGGGTGTGTCTGGCCCATCTCGCTCAGTCCCAGCAGCAAGCTAACCTACCAGTCAGAGTGTCTGTCCCCTGGTGGTCAGTGCACATCATAGCGAGCAATTGAGCAGTCTTAGCATATCATTAGCATATTATGCTTTGATTGGTTGAATGGCTGACCAGTCAACCAGACACTTAGCATATTAGGCTTTTATTATATGGGATGCTTTGACATCTTAGGGCCTTAATGACTTTGAAGGGACTGTTTCTCACAAGATTAGCTAATTTCTAGAGATACCAAATTTCTAGTGTACTTTTCATATGCAAATCAACCAATCTGGAGCTCTTACCACCCCCTAACCACCTCCTTTATAGGGCTCTCATATTCTGGAACACTATTCATCTGTCCCATTCACCCCAGGACCAGGCACCAGCCAAGAAGGGACAGCCTTTATGCCCTACAGTTTGCTGAAATTATTTGAACTAGCCAACCCTAAGCTTGTTTACCTTATCTTACCTTTTTCTTTCCACAGAAACCACAAGTTAGGCTCTTGCCCACATTTTCCCTGGCCCCTCTGACTCCTGACTGATGCTGGTGCTTTTCTGTGTGACCCCTCATGGTGACACGTCCCTCTTCTTGAGACCTGTGAGTAACAAATTATCTTTTCAGTGGCAATTGTGTCCTAATCTGTTTTCATCACCACACTTTAATAATAATATTTTAACATGCGGTAATGATATCAATCCCAATTTGGCATAATCTTATAAACAGTGTGGCCATTGATATTAGTTGACCAAATTTTTATGGATTGTATTCATCTTTCCTGAACTATAAATATTAATATTAGTAAACTTTCACTGCACAAGCCAGTCAGATAACCAGGATGAATGTTTTGTTATAATCTATGCCAAGTTTATCTCACTAAATAGACCATTAACATTATGTTCTCTACTAGAGGCCTGGTGCATGAAATTCATGTATGGGTGGGGTCCCTAGGCCTGGCTGGGATCAGGGCCAACTGGGGCCAGGACGATTGGGACTGGGCAGATTGGGGCCCAAAGGGCCCAGTGGGATTGGGAGAGGAAGCAATGGTCACCGGGCAGGGTGCGGAAGGAACAAATGCCAGACACTGACACCGCCATCGTCGGGGCCCCACTACCACCTGGTTCCCCACTTTCCCCCTCCTCCTTCCCTCACTGCCGCACCACCACTGTGGCAGGTGGGTGGTGGGCCAATTGGGGCCTGCCGGCCAGGGGGAGGGACAGTGCATGAGAGGTTGACCACTGGTCCCAAGAAGGGAGCTGGCCCTCGGCCCCCTGGGAAAGGGGCCGCATCTGCCACCACCCACCCCTGGTTCCCTGTCCCAATCTGGGGCTCCGCCCTGATCAGGCAATCAGGGCCTGTCAGCTGGGGGGAAGGACCGCGGGAGGTTGGTCTGCCGGGGGAGGTTGGTCAGCCTGGGGAGGTTGGCTGTCGGAGTGCACTGACCACCAGGGGGAAGCTCCTGCATTGAGTGTCTGCCCCCTGGTGGTCAGTGTGCATCATAGCGACTGGTCTTTCCAGTCGTTCTAGTCATTTGGTCATAAAGGTCTCTTGGGCTTTTATATATATAGATTATTATATTATGAGGTCCTTGAGGGAGGAGGCAATGGCCATATTGTGTGTGTGTGTGTGTGTGTGTGTGTGTGTCTGCTGGAGAAGGATGATAACTTCTTTGGCATTTATGGCAGAAGGGCAGTGAAGTAAAACTAGTGCGTACTTTTGGCCAAATAGTACTAACCCTTTACCTGAAAAGTTTCTTCTGAATTGAGTGGGCAGTTTTGGGAGGAATACAGGTAAGGTGGTAAGAAAGGAAAAAAACAAACACAAACAAACACAAAACTTATTTAGTCAATGAGAGAAACCAGTTCATTCTTGTTGTCACTTAGATCATTGTTTTTTTAAATGTTAGCCATAGTAGTAAGAAACCTTGTAAGTCATTAAGATAAGTTTTTTGTTGAATTTTTTCCCTTGTGTTTTATGTGTAGAACTTGTATGTTCTAAAATAGAAGTCACATTAACTTTTAATCCCTGCTCCTATAATAGGACCTCAAAATAGCCCCAAATATACCCCAATTACTTCTAGGGGTCCCCAAGGGTTATCTCTCAGCAAATCAATGTATCAGCGACAATTAACAGTATCATATGGCTTTTGTTCTGTGGTCCCCCTCTAGTCTATGTATGCTGTCTACAAATATCCTGAGAGAAGCCTCATGGCTGGCTTGTCAAATAGTGCCCATGACCAGCATCCTCATGGGGATGCCAATGGTGCTATTCCCAACCTGGCAGCTGACCCTGACATGCAGGACTAGGTTCCAGTGAGAAGCAGGGTGAGTCACCTCTACCCTACTTCATTACTACATTTCCATAGGGCTCAGAATTTCACAGAATTTCTTGTGTATTAAGTTATGGGCTTCATCACTCTAATCATGGAGATTTAAACCCAGTTCAAGGGACCAGAGATTGATAAATTTACTATGTCACCTACTCATTCACCTCTCTCTCTCTCTCTCACCTCAGCTCTAACCTATCCCTCTCTCTATTAACCACCCTAATTTACTCCAAATGTAACACACAAAACAGGTTTTAAAATATTGGAGTCCACACATTTCTATTTCACTAGGGAGATTTTATCTTTATATGAGACTTCTTGAGATGGTTTTCTCAGAGCAAAGGAAAACCTCTTCCAAACATGAATTTAAGCTCCCATCATTTGCAATAAGACCAACTCAATGCTTTCAAAATGTAGTTTTTTAAAAAAATCTTTATTGTTGAAAGTGTTACATATGTCCCCTTTGCCTCCCAATTGACCTCTTCTAGCCCATCCCTGCCCCCTGCCCCAGACCTTCACTACTCTATTGTCTGTGTTCATGGGATATGCATATATGCATACAAATTCTTTGGTTGATCTCTTCCCACTCACCTACATATTCCCCTCCTTCCCCCAGGCCTTCCCTATGAGATTTGACAGTCTGTTCCATGCTTCTATGTCTCTGAATCTATTTTATTCATCAGTTTATTTTGTTCATTAGATTCTACACATGAGTGAGATAATGTGATAGTTGTCTTTATTTCTTCTACTCTATCCATCAAATTTTCTAAAATCATAGGACTAATTTAAGGCTCTAGGCCAAGAAATTCTTTCTCTTCAGTTGTATTTGCAATAAGGAAGCTTCTACTAACCCAACAGTTTGCAATCTTGGCTACACATTAGAATCACCTGGTAGAGATGGTGGATGTGGTGGTGGGGGGTGTTAAAATGTAGGGTGTCCCTAAAATGTATATAACACTTTGAATAATTATAAAGGCAGTGTTTATTAAAATATATTTCATTTTCAAACCTTAGAGAAAATGGCAAATAGGCTGCAGTGTTGTGCACCTCCTTAGAGGGCCAGGCCAGAAAAGCAATTAATCAGAGAACATCCACCCTGAGTTAACAAATTAGACACAGTTGAGGAGACAATTTTCAATAAGGAAGGGCAGAGGATGCCTAGAGAATGCCATTTGCCAGCCATAACCCACGTGATACCACCACCGTGCCCTGGCAGTGAGTGGCACAGTATCTCCCAGCAGGCTCCCAGATGTCTGCAGGGAGCGAGTGCTGCCAAGGTGAACTACTGCACCAGGCCTACTCACAAGCCCGCTGGGACCCAGTGTCCCATGATCTGGCTCCTAGACCCTGCAGTGAGTGCAAGCCAGGTGGAACCTTGTGACCACCCCTGCAACAGACCCCAGAATCGTGCTGCTAGCCTGACCCAGAGCCACCCAGCACCCACTGCACCTCCAGCCTTGGGACCTGCTGTTGGGGTAACCTGGAGCAACCCAGAGAACACCCCAGTCTGGGCCACAGGGGAGCTCTGACTGTGTGACCCAGAGCAACCTGCACCTACTCCACCCCAGCCCCCAGGACAGTCCTGCTGGAGCCATCCAGAGCAACCCAATGCACAATTCACTCTGGGTGACAGGGGAGCGTGGACTGAGCGACCCAGGGCAATCCGCCCCTGTTCCACACTGAGGGGTGAATGGGACCATTCCAGTGCATGTCTCACTCTGGGGTACAAGAAAGCAGGGACTGTGCGACCCAGAGCAACCTGCACCACTTCTCCACAGCCCCTGGGACAGTACTGCAGGGGCTACCTGGAGCAACCCAGCACATGCCTCACTTCGGGCCATGGGAAAGTACTGCCGGGGTGACCTGGATCAAGCCGGTGTGCCAACCAGGGGCCACAGGACCACACCACAAGTGCATTGCCACAGGGACCTAGGGTGCCACCCTGCCACAATGCTGGGACCGCACAGTAAATTGCATGCCAGAGGGCTCTGGGTCCTCACAGGGAGTCACACATCAGAGGAACTGTGCACATGCTGCCACAACCCCAAGCATCAAAAGCAGACAACTGAGGGACTAGATTCCTGGGAAAGGGGGATACAACTCAGAGTAGAGACAATGAAGGAGGGATACTCAAGGCAGACAGCCTCTGGGCTAATGATTTCCAAACCATTGCCCTGATCTGGTCTTCAAACTCTTAAACCCCAAGTAGGATGCCCAGGGCCAGAAAGAGACATCAAAAATGGGGAGATAAATACTTCCCCTCCTCCCCCCCCCACAAAGAAAGAAAAGGAGGAAGTGCCAGAAAAGGAACTAAATGAAATGGAGTCATGAAATATGTCAGAAAAAGAATACAGAGTAAGGGTCATATATTTCATAAACAGGATGGATGAGAAAATCAACAACTTATGTAAGAATCAAGAGGAAATAAAAAATGATATGGCTACAAAAAATATGGAAGCTTTCAAAGGTAGACTAGAAGAAGTGAAGGACTGAATACATGAGTTAGAAGATAGGGCAGTAAAACACACCCAAGCTGAACAGCAAGTGGAGAAAAAAAATTAGAAAGCAGGAAGAGAGCCTAAGGGAGCTTTGGGACAACATCAAGTGAAGTAAAAAACATATAATAGGGGTACCAGAAGGACAATAAGAGGAGCAAGGATTAGAAAACCTATCTGAAGAAATAATGACAAGAAACTTCCTTGATTTGGGAAAGAAAACAGTCACACAAGCACAGAGAGTCCCAAACAAGATGAACCCAAAAAACCCACACCAAGATAGATCATAATTACAATGGCAAACATTAATGACAAAGAGAGACTCTTAAAGACTGCAAGAGAGAGATAGTTACCTACAAAGGATCTCCCAATAGATTGTCAAATGATATCTCAACAGAAACACATCAGGCAGAAGGAAATGGAATGAAGTATACAAAAGTGATGCAAAGCAAGGGACTAAATTCAAGAATACTCTATCCAGCCAGGCTATCTTTCAAAATTAAAAGGGAAATCAGGAGCTTCAGAGACGAAAAAAAAAAAAGGCTTAGGGAGTTTATCACTACCAAGCCAGCAATGCAAGAAATGATAGAGGGACTGTTGTAAAAAGAAGAAATAGAAAGGGAAGAAGGAACACAGGCATAAAGAATAGAAATGGCTACAAACAAGTACCTATTCATTCATAATAACCTTAAACGTAAACGGACTAAATGCTCCAATTAAAAGACGTAGAGTGGCTGAATGGATAAGAAAACATGACCCATATATTTGCTGTCTACAAGAGACCCACCTCAGAACAAGGGACTCACACAAACTGAAAGTGAAGGGATGGAAAAAAATTTTTTTCAGGCAAATTGAAATGAAAAAAAGCTGCGGTAGCAATATTCATATCTTACAAAATAGACCTCAAAGTGAAGGCCATAACAAGAGATAAGGATGACCACTTCATAGTACTAAAGGGATTGATACAATAAGAGGATATAACTCTGGTAAACATATATGCACCCAATGCAAGAGCACTCAAATACATTAAAAAAAATTCTAGAAGATATCAAAGAAGAGATTAACAGCATTTAATACCCCATTGACATAACTGGATAAATCCTGTAGGCAAAAAATCGGCAAAGACATAGCAATCCTAAATGACTCATTAGGTCAGATGGACATAATCGACAACTTCAGAACATTTCACCCCAAAGCTACAGACTATACATTCTTCTCAAGTGCACATGGGACATTTTTCAAGATAGACCACATATTGGGTCACAGGCAAAGTCTCTTCAAATTCCACAAGATTGAAAACATATCAAGCATTTTCTCAGATCAAAATGGCATATTAGAAATAAACTACGATAAAAACAATAAAAAATTCAAACACTTGGAGGCTAAATAGCATGTTATTAAACAATGATTGTGGTACCAGAAAGATCAAAGAAGTAATAAAAAGCATATTGAAAATAAATGAAAATGAAAACACAACAGTCCAAAATCTATGGGACACAGTGAAAGAATTCCTGAGAGGGAAGTTCATAGCTCTACAGGCCTACCTCAAAAAACAAGAAAAACTGGTAATAAATAATCTAACTCTACAACTTAAACAATTAGAAAGAGAGCAACAAGAAAAGCCCACAGTGAGCAGAAGGAAGAAAATAATAAAGATCAGAGTGGAAATAAATGACATAGAGACCAAAATACTATACAAAGGATCAATAAAATCAAGAGTTGGTTCTTTGAAGAGATAAACAAGATTGATAAACCTCTAGGTAGGCTCACCAAGAAGCAAAGAGAGAGAACCCAAATAAACAAAATTGAAATGAAAGAGGCGAAATAACTACAGAGCACACAGAAATACAAAAGGTTGCAAAAAAAAAATACTATGAACAACTCTATTCCAACAAACTGGTCAACCTAGAACAGTGGTCGGCAAACTCATTAGTCAACTGAGCCAAATATCAACAGTAATTCTTCAAAATAGACTTGCCCAGGCCGAAAACCGACTTCTGCACATGGGCCACAGTGTCAATCGCACTGTACATGTGCCTGCACGTGGTATTTTGTGGAAGAGCCACACTCAAGGGGCCAAAGAGCTGCATGTGGCTCATGAGCCGCAGTTTGCCGACCACGGACCGAGAAGAAATGGACATATTTCTAGAAAAATACGACCTTAAAAACTCAATCAGGAAGAATAAAATAATCTGAATAGACTAATAACTATGGAGGAAATTGAAGCAGTCATCAGAACACTTTCAACAAACAAAAGCCCCGGGCCAGACAGCTTCACAGGGGAGTTTTATCAACCACTCAAAGACGAACTAAAACCTATCCTCCTCAGACTATTCCAAAAAATTCAAGAGGAA
>NW_005372021.1:488627-489422 GCF_000412655.1 Myotis brandtii | reverse complement strand
CAATGGAACAGAACTAAGAACCCAGAAATCGACCCAAGCCATTACGCTCAATTAATATTTTGACAAAGGAGGCAAGAGCATACAATGGAGTGAAGACAGTCTCTTCATAAATGGCGTTGGGAAAATTGGACAGATACATGCAAAAAACTGAAACTAGACCACCACCTTTCACCATACACAAAAATAAACTCAAAATGGATAAAGGACTTAAACGTAAGATAGAAAACCATAAAAATCTTAGAAGAATTCACAGGCAGCAAAATATCAAATATATGTCGTAGCAATATCTTTACTGATACAGCTCCTAGGGCAATGGAAACTAAGGAGAAAATAAACAAAATAAAAAGCTTCTGTACAGCCAAAGAAACCATCAACAAAACAACAAGTAAGCACACAGCATGGGATAAATTATTTGCCAATGTTATATCTGATAAGGGCCTAATATTCAAAATTTATAGGGAATTCATACATCTTAATAAAAGGAGGATAAACAATTCAATCAAAAAATGGAAGAAGGAATAGACACTTTTTGAAAGAGGACATACAGAAGGCCAAGAGACATATGAAAACATGTTCAAAGTCACTAAGCATCTGAGGGATGCAAATCTAAAGTACAATGAGATGCCATCTCACACCTGTCAGAATGGCTATCATCAACAAATCAATAAACGACAAGTACCCACGCGGATGTGGAGAAAACAGAACCCTTGTGCACTGCTGGTGGGAATGCAGACTGGTGCAGCCACTGTGAAAAACAGTATGGAGTTTCCTCAAATAATTAAAAAATGGAACTCC
>NW_005372021.1:478965-488372 GCF_000412655.1 Myotis brandtii | reverse complement strand
TAAGCCAGTTGGAGGAAGAGAAATATCACATGATCTCACTCATTTGTGCACTATAATGAACAACATAATCTGATGAACAAAAATAGATCCAGAGACAGAGAAGTACAGAACTGATCGTCAAACCTCAGAGGGAAGGCAGGGGAGGAAGGGAGGGGTTTGAGATCAACCAAAGGACTTTTATGCATGCATATACTAGTAAGCATAACCAATGGATACGGACACTAGGGGGTGTGGGCATGTGATGGGGGCTGGGGGTGGCCTGGGAGAGTTCAATGGGGGGAAAGGAGACATATGTAATACATATGTAATATGTCTTTTAACAATAAAGAATTTTAAAAACAACATTTCATTTTCAAAATTGAGCTATCAGCTGTTAAAGCGTGTATGCATTTCTGGGGGTACACTCTGTATATTGGTGACTAGAGACCCTTCAAGACAAATTAAATTAATATCTGTGGGATTAGAGCTCAGGCATTGATCGTTTTTCTTTAAAGCACCCATATAATGACAGTATTCAAGCCAAGAACCCCAGTTGTAAACACAGGACAGGGACACTGACTGGGGCACGTGTACTCTTCCTCCCGTGTGAAACTTCAGGAATTAGTATTTTTTATTTATTTTTTATTATCTGATTAGTAGAGGGTAATTCAATCTTGTTGTTGATAATTGTTATTCCCTGTGATGTGTGCTGATTCTTGAAATGTTTGGAGTTGTTAGACCAGCAGTTTGAGGTTGTTTTCTTCCAGGCACTTTATTGCTATTAGGATTCATGGTCTCCAGGTGGGATTCTGTTCCAAACACCTTGGTTTTGCATAGGTGTGGTTAATAAAGAGATCAACACAGGTTATTTTTTCCTTCTGCATTCTCTTAAAAAGAGAATAAATATCACATGATCTCGCTCATTTGTGGGATATAATGACAACATAAACTGATGAACAAAAAATAGAACTAGAGACACAGAAGCATCAAACAGACTGTCCAACCTATGAGGGAAGGCGGGGGTGAGGGGATAAGAGATCAACCAAAGGACTTGTAAGCATTCATATGAGCATAACCAGTGGACAAAGACTTTTGGGGGGGGCAAGTGCTGGGGGCTAGGAGCGCCGGGGAGAGGTCAATGGGTGAAAAAGGAGACCCTGTAATAGTTTAAACAATAAAGAATTTAAATAAAAAAGAGTACTTTTTTTGAATTGAGCAAGTGTGTATACACAAAATAAATTATATACACATTTAGAGCAAGGTTTAAATACATTTAAGACAAAAACCCAGAATCATTTGATTCTGTATTCCTTATCTCTGAATTGTTATTAAACATTGATTAACATAGTTATGTTTTCTCATGCTTGCACAGAATTAGCTCACTGTGAATATCTTACTCAGAGCAGTTTTATATACTAATCACAGATGCTTTTCAAATTTTGATGTCTCCATAAGGAGTCAAAACTCCTGTAGTCCTTTATTCAGGCTTTAATTCTTTGAACAACCATTTAATACTTTAATAGAAAAGTCATATGTTTGGCTTTTTAGTTTCTTAGCATTTTTTTCCTGTGTGATTTCAGTTGGAGAAAGCAGAAAACCACAGAAAAAAGTTATATAGTTTTTGATTTTGGTAAAAGTAGTCACTTTCCTGCTCATTAAAATACTTTTTATTTGAGTATCCTTCCCAGTTCTTGCTCCATTTCATCTGGTATTTGCCATGCATTTATGTGCCTTGGCACTCTTATCAATCAGATCAAACCTAGAAGCATAGACACTCTCTAGGCCATATTTTTCTGCTTACAGCTTTAATTGCAGAAGTCTCAGTTTACCAGGATATGATAATTAAATAGAACATGTGTTCGAAGTCTTTAAAAATATATACAACAGCATGGTTTCTCCATAGCCCAACATAAATAGATTCTTATTTTTAAAAGAATAATTAAGATTTTTTAACATTCTAATATAAAAAATCCCACATTTTCCAAGAATATCAAGACTTGTTTTTTCCCATTCTTTGGACCTTACTTGAAATATAATGCTTTCAATGATAGGATCTAGGAATTAATTAGATGTTTGTAAAAGTTATTTTAATTGTCAAAGAACATGTCAAGAATTTTCCATTCTATTGTATCATTAAGAATTGGTAAGTGTCCATATTGATAATGGAATATTGTTTAGTACCTGCAGAAGAAAAGTATATCTTTCAAGAAAGTATAAAAAGCACCACTGAAATTACACATATAATGAATCTATATATATAAAAGGCTAATATGCAAAGTGTCCCCTCGGGAGTTCAATGGTGAGACCTGGAGTTTGGTTGTTCGCTATAACATGAGCTGACCACCAGGGAGCAGCACAGAACATGGTGGGTGACCAGTGGTGGTGGTGGGGCGCTGAGGGAGTGAGGGAAGGAGGAGGCGAGGAGGCGAGGAGGCGGGGAACCTGATCGGCCCTCATAGCTAGCCAGGACTAGGGATTCTACCCATGCACGAATATTGTGCAGTGGGCCTCTAGTATAAATATAAAAGTTTTGAAACAAGGAACTAATGTTACCCATTATCTTTCTAATTTTTCCACTCAAAAATTGTACAGGGCCTTTCACATACTGAACAAAAAGATAAATTTTAATTTGTGAATTTAGAATTTTAAATACATGAATGCACAAGGAAATATAAACATTTAGTATATGCAAATCATTAAAATAGGTTGATGTGATGGAGAGCGTATAGGTGACTATATTAGATCGGATCATCAAAGCAGGTCTCTGTGGAAATGGCATTTAAACTTAGATTTGCCTTAGGGAAAGAGTATTTCAGATAATGGTAACAGAAGACCCTAAGATGGGTGCCAACTTAACATGGTTGAGATGCAGCAAAAACATGAGTGCAGCTGTAGCATATCTGTCAAAGGGATGGTGGTAGAGGATAATGTTGGAAAGACAGTTGGAGTTTTGATCTTATAGAACTTGTAGGTCACAGTAAAGATTTAAATTTTTTTTTAATTATTATGAAAAACCATTGAAGAGATTTAACTAGGAACTTAATGAACTGATACATATTTTAAGAATGCCTGGTGGTTTGTGAGAGAATAGATCATAGAGGACCAAGAGTAGAAGTCAGAAATACAGTATGGGAGTTCTTACAACAGTGGAGCTGAGTGATGATGGTGATATGACCTAGGGCAGTGATTACTGAGATAGGCTGAGGTGGACAGAACCATTATTGGTTCTGAAGATAAAAGTTAATAGGATTTGTTGTTGGAATAGTCATGTGTGGTCAGAAAATCACAGGAATTAAAAAAATAACTCATATATGTAGATTCTACTACATATTGAAAATGAAATGTACTTTAATAAACACTGCCTTTATACATATTCAAATTGTATATGTATTTTGGGGGACAGTATATACACACATAGATATATTTTTGCTTGAAAGCTAGGTAAGGATGACATTTTCTGAGGTCATAAAAGAGATGGGAGGGATTAAATGAGACCCAGTTGATATTAAAAAGAGATGTCAATTGAATAGTTGGATACATAATTCAAGAGTCTTGAGGAGAGCTTAGAATTAGAAACACAGATTTAGGAGTTTTAGGCATATAGTCAGGATTAAAGCTATGAGGCTGGATAAGGTAATCTAGACAGAATGTGTGGCTGGAGAATGGTACCAGTGTACATCCCTGAAGAGTCCAATGGTTAAAAGACTATCAGAAAAGCCGAAACCAGCAAAGAAAAAAGAGAAGAAAAGACATTGCTCTAATCATCAATTATCATATTAAACTGCAATGTTGTGATGTTCTCAGAAGCTATCTATACTAATAAAAGGGTAATATGCTAATTAGACAGGGAGACCTTCCGGGAGACTGGCCCGGGAGGGCAGTTGGGGGCCATGAGGCCAGCTGGGGAGGGTAGTTGGGGGTGAGAAGGCTGGCTGGGGTGGGGCAGTTGGGGCGAGGAGGCTGGCAGGCAGAGTGGTTAGGGGCAATCGGGCAGGCAAACAAGTGAGCGGTTAGGAGCCAGCAGTCCCAGATTGCAAAAGGGATGTCTGACTGCTGCAGTCGGACAATCCTCTGAGGGGTCCCAGATTGGAGAGGGTGCAGGCCAAGCTGAGGGACACCCCTCTGTGCATGAATTTTATGTACCAGGCCACTAGTTCTATCTAATAAAGAGGGAATATGCTAATTGACCCTCACATCATCACAAAGATGGAGGCACCCACAGCCAATAAGGAGGGAATATGCTAATTGACTGCCCCACCCTCAAAGATGGTGGTGCCCACAGCCAATAAGGAGAGATATGCTAATTGGATGGTGGCTACCCAGCCACGCAGGGCTGGCCCGAGGTGCAGGCAAACCTCAGGTGGCAGCTGCCCAGCCACCCAGGGCACCCAAGGCTCAGGTAACCAGGGCTGGCCGAGGCTTGCACTGTCAGTGGTGGCAGCAACAGAGGTGTGATGGGGGCATTGCCTTCCCCTGATGGCCAGGTCACCTCCCACCAATGAGGGCTCCCAGACTGTGAGAGGGGGCAGGCTGGGCTGAGGGACACCCCCTCCAGAGCATGAATTTTCATGCCCCGGGCCTCTAGTCCTATCTAATAAAAGAGTAATATGTAAATTAACTGTCACTCCATGACAAAGATGGCGGTGCCCATAGTGGCCGGGGTGGGACGCTGGCGGTGTTGCCCCAGCAATGCGAGCCCAGCATCTGCATCCTGGCCGCATGATGAGAGGGGAGGGGCTTCTGGCCAGAGGCCTGGGTGCAGGATGCTGAGCTGGCCTCACCCCCAGCGACACGAGTCCAGCGTCTGCGCCCTGGCCATTCAGAGGGAGGGCAGGGGCCTTGGGCCAGAGGCTGGGGTGAGGGATGCTAGGCTCATGGCAACACAAGCCCAGCATCCCCACCCCAGCTGCACGGTGGGAGGGGAAGGGCCTTGGGCCGGAGGCCAGGGCGAGGGATGCTGGTGTCGTTGCAGGCCAGGCTGAGGGACTCCCCCGTGCATGAATTTCGTGCACCAGGCCTCTAGTCTATATAATAAAAGCCTAAGCAACCATTACAGCGAAACAACCAGAACAACCAGTCACTATGATGTGCACTGACCACCAGGGGGCAGACACTCAACACAGGAGCTGCCCCCTGGTGTTAAGTGCACTTGCATAGGGGGAGCGCCGCTCAGCCAGAAGCTGGGCTCATGTGCACTGGGCCTCTAGTTGTAAATAAAGAGAAATTTTTATCCTGTTGTGTCTCTCCCAACTGACTTCAGACTGCTATACTTCTCTGATCACTGGTCCTCATTCAAGATGTGAGTTCTTAATTTCCTACTGCTAATTTACAGTGTGTCAATTGATTAGATTTCTTGTTGAATTAGAGTGAAAAGATTTAATTAGATAGAGATTCCCACTCTTACAACTTCTATTCAACATTGTACAGTGGATCCTAGTTAGTGTAAGAAGACAAGGAGACAAATAAAAGAGGAATTGGGTTTAAAAGGTATAATTGGATAAGATGAAACAAACTATTACTATTTGCAAATAATATAATTGGCTAGCTAGAATATACCACATAATCAACAAATTACTAGAATCTATAGAAGAGTTTAATAGAATAATTTGACACAAAGAAATATACTAAATATACAAAAATAGAAATATGCCAGAAGTGCATTTCTATGTAGCAGCACAAACTAAAAATATATTTAAAAAATAGAAAACTGTCACTCCATGACAAAGATGGCGGTGCCCATAGTGGTCGGGGTGGGACGCTGGCGGTGTTGCCCCAGCAATGCGAGCCCAGCATCTGCATCCTGGCCACATGGTGGGAGGGGAGGGGCTTCTGGCCAGAGGCCTGGGTGCAGGATGCTGGGCTGGCCTCACCCCTGGTGACACGAGTCCAGCGTCTGTGCCCTGGCCATGCAGAGGGAGGGCAGGGGCTTTGGACTGGAGGCTGGGGTGAGGGATGCTAGGCTCATGGCAACACAAGCCCAGCATCCCCACCCCAGCTGCACGGTGGGAGGGGAAGGGCCTTGGGCCGGAGGCCGGGGCGAGGGATGCTGGTGTCGTTGCAGCCCAGGCTGAGGGACTCCCCTGTGCACGAATTTCATGCACCAGGCCTCTAGTCTATATAATAAAAGCCTAAGCAACCTTTACGGCGAAACAACCAGAACGATCAGTCACTATGATGTGCACTGACCACCAGGGGGCAGACACTCAACACAGGAGCTGCCCCCTGGTGGTAAGTGCACTCGCATAGGGGGAGTGCCGCTCAGCCAGAAGCTGGGCTCACGTGCACTGGGCCTCTAGTTGTAAATAAAAAGGAATTTTTATCCTTTTGTGTCTCGGCCAACTGACTTCAGACTGCTATACTTCTCTGATCACTGATCCTCATTCAAGGTGAGTTCTTAATTTCCTACTTCTAATTTACAGTGTGTCAATTGATTAGATTTCTTGTTGAATTAGAGTGAAAAGATTTAATTAGATAGAGATTCCCACTCTCACAACTTCTATTCAACATTATACAGTGGATCCTAGTTAGTGTAAGAAGACAAGGAAACAAATAAGAGAGGAATTGGGTTTAAAAGGTATAATTGGATAAGATGAAACAACCTATTACTATTTGCAAATAATATAATTGGCTAACTAGAATATACCACATAATCAACAAATTATTAGAATCTATAGCAGAGTTTAATAGAATAATTTGACACAAAGAAATATACTAAATATACAAAAATAGAAATATGCCAGAAGTGCATTTCTATGTAGCAGCACAAACTAAAAATATATTTAAAAAATAGAAATCATTTATAATAGCAACAAAAAAGATGCTTAGTAATAAATCTAACAAAATATTTGAAAGATTTTTATAAGAACTTCAAAATACAGATACCATTTCTCCCAGATTGATCTATAGATCCCATGCAATTCTACTCAAACAATCAACTGGTTGTGTTGAGGAACTTGATTAGTTGGTTCTAAAATACATAAGAAAGAACAGATGCCCAAGATAGCCAAGCAATTCCAGAAGAATTTATCCTACTAGGTATTAATATTTATTATATAGCTTTGCAATCAGTATAGTGTATTAAGGGGGCAAGGATGGGCATACTTGCCTGAACAGACCAGCTAACCCAGAAAGAGATGCAGCACATATGAGAAATTGATACAGGATAGAGGCAACATGATATATTGTGGGAAAAATATTGAAGTATTACATATAAAAAAAAGCACAAAAACACAAAATCCCACTTAAGAGGGATTAAAAGAGTTGAAGTTACTGGGCAAAACTTTAAAATGTAGTAGGAAGTACAAGAGAATATGTGCACTTTGGAAAAGGGAAAGATTTCTCAAATATGACAGAAAACACTAACCATAAAAAAGAAAAGTAAGGGCACATTAAAATTAAAAACTTTCAAGCCTCAGAAGCCACCAAAAATACGGCTGAAATATGGGCCATAAACTTGGAGAACATATTTGCAGCATAAAAATGGATAAAATATTAATATCTAGAATTAGGATGGTGGCATTGCACAACTTCAAGGTGGACAATCACATTCTAAGTAATGGCACCCTCTTGATTTGAAAATATTCTTTGCAATTGTTTAACTTCAGGATACTGTCTAAAATATATATAATTCCTACAAATAATAAAGGACAAAAAACTAAATAGAAGAAGCTAAAAGATATAAGCAGATAGTTCACAAAAGAGTAAATACAAATGATCTAAACACATTAAAACAAGATGCTAATTGTCATTAGTAATTAGGAAAATGTAAATTTAGATCACAGATATATTAATTTATATTGAAAATGGAAAATTTAAGTTGACCGACAATCCTAAGGTAAGGGTGCAGAAAAATTAGAGCCAGACTTATTCTGTATATGTCTATTATCAAGTTTCCGACACTTGACTTTCAAACCCTTTTCAGGAATGTGTTATATAGGAGAGTGGGTTCTTCCTAATAATGTACAATTTAAAATAAAATACCTGTGTTCCAAGCAGCTTAATTTATAGGGCAATATGGAAAATCACTGGAGTAAATAGGATGTATAAGTATATGGGTCTAACAGATAACTAACTCTGAAAATGCCTTTGAATTTTCTTTGAAAGTAAAAGATATAATGCACATACTCCTCTGTTGAGCATGGAATTGGGCAGTTTTCTACAATTCTGCTGTGGAATCCTATATAATAAAAGCCCAGCAACCAAACGGTGGAACGACAGAATGACTGGCTAACCAGTCGCTATGATGCGCACTGACCACCAGCGGGGCATACATTCAATATAGGAGCTGCCCCTTGGTGATCAGTGTGCTTCCACAGTGGGAGTACCCCTTGGCTGACCAGAGTGAGAGCAGCCACTCAGGGGGTGGGTCCACAACCTTTCGGCTGACCAGGATAAGCAGTGCTCCCACAGTGGCTGACCCCCGCAGGCCATGCCCCCACCAGTGCACCTATCCCGTGCACTGGTCCTCTAGTCTCATATAAGCTGGCTAAAATGTAAATAGCCCATTTTCTTCCCTTGTCCACAGGGCCTTGGTAACTATGAGATATATTCAGCCTTGGGATAGAAATGATCTTCTGAATTTTCCAAACCTCTCCAGAGGTTGGCTGAGTAGCAGCCTGAAAGAAAGTTGTTCTCATTTGAGAGGAATTTAAATTTCATTTAAAAAAGGGATTCTTTCTAAACAGTCTCATGATGGGAGCTTTTTGTTTGTGGTACATGTGGGTCTTAAAAGAGGCTCAGCTTTATAATATGTAAAAAAATAATATTCCAAGGAAAATAATAAATGCATTTCTAATTTTGTCCTTGTGGAATTATTCCATTTGAAAAAATTATGTGACACCCTCGGACAGGCATCCAAAAACAGCTGCCAGTCCAGAGCCTGGGTGTTTTATCTGCAGAATCTGAGCTTCTTTAATTGTATTCCTTCTAAGTTTTATTTGAGACATTTATGTCTTCTCTAACCTCTCCCTGAAGAAATTTATTTTTTTAAATTTGGTCAAGAATTATTTTTATGGGCCTGCCCTATAGGGTCAATTGATATAGAAAATGTTTTTTACTACTATTATGTATTTGCCCAATACTCTACTACAGTTGTTCTTAATATTTATTGGGCCATATATGTCTTTGATAATATGATGAAACTATGATCTATATCCCAAGAAAATGTTTTTATAGATGCATGTAAATTGAAGGCTATTGTAGTCCTCAGATTAAGCTTCTATTTTTTTCAGCTTTATTGAGATATAATTGACATATAACCTTGTGGAAGCTTAGGTGTTCATTGTGTTTATTTGTACACTTATCCTATCTAATAAAAGAGAAACATGGTAATTAGCCATAACTTCGCTACCCTTCCCATTGGCTAATCAGGGCGATATGCAAATTAACTGCCAGCCAAGATGGCGGCCGGCAGCCAGGCAGCTTGAAGC
>NW_005372021.1:476970-478370 GCF_000412655.1 Myotis brandtii | reverse complement strand
CATCATCCCTCATCCAGGCTGGCCAGGCACCCCAGTGGGGACCCCCACCCTGAAGGGGGTGTGACCAGCTGCAAACAGCCATCATCCCCTCATCCAGGCTGGCACCCAAGCTGGACCCCCACCCTGATCCAGGACACCCTTCAGGGCAAACCAGCCGGCCCCCACCCATGCACCAGGCCTCTATCCTATAAGAGTAAAAGGGTAATAATGCCTCCCAGCACTGGGATCAGCGGAGCAGCGAGGCCTCCCAGCACTGGGATCAGCAGAGCCGCGAGGCCTCCTATCCCCTGGAGCAGTGTGACAGGGGCCAGCGCCCAAACCCCCTGATCGCCCTGCGGCTCTGTGTGTGACAGGGTGCGGTGCCCCAACCCCCCCATGGGCCCTGCTCTGTGTGTGACAGGGTGGAGCCACAATCTCCCCATCGGCCCTGCCCTGAGTGTGACTGGGGGGAGTGCCCCAACCCCCTGATCGGCCCTGCTCTGTGCATGACAGGGGTTGGTGCCACAACCTTCCCATCGACCCTGCCTTGAGTCTGACAGGAGGCGGCACCCCAACCCCCCAATCGGCCCTATCCTGAGTGTGACTGGGGTGGCATCACAACCTCCCGATCCGCCCTGCTCTGTGCATGACAGGGGGAGGCGCTCCAACTCCCCAATCGGCCCTGCTCTGAGCCCAACCAGGGGCTGCACCTAGGGATTGGGCCTGCCCTCTGCCACCTTTTCCACCAGGGAGCAGGCCTAAGCCAGCAGGTCGTTATCTCCCGAGGGGTCCCAGACTGTGAGAGGGCACAAGTGGGGCTGAGGGACACCCCCCGCCCCCGCCAGTGCACAAATTTTTGTGCACTGGGTCTCTAGTACATTATAAAATGATTGCCACCATAGAATTAGCTAACACTGCTCTCATGTCACATAATTAACATTTCTTTTTTATGGTAAGAACCTTTATGATCTACCTTATTAATCAACTTTAAAATATACAATACAGTATTATTAACTATAACCACCATGCTGTACATTAGATTCCCAGAACTTATTTATCTTATAACTTGAAGTTTGTACTCCTCGATCAACTCCCATTTCCTCCACTTCCCAGGCCCTGATGAACATCCTTCCAGTTTCTATCTCTATGAGTTCATATGTTTTAGGTTCCACATATAAGAATCTTTCTAACTTATTTTTCTTTTTCTAAATTATTTCACTTGGCATAACACCCTCAAGTTCCATCCATGTTGCTGCAAATGACAGGATTCCATTTTTTATCCTGGGTGAATAATATTCCATTGTATACAGTGGGGCCTTGACTTACGAGTTTAATTCGTTCTGTGACGGAGCTCGTAACTCAAAATACTCGTATGTCAAATCAACAGTGAACGAGTGAGACACGTGATGCTGGGCTGATGT
>NW_005372021.1:468465-476942 GCF_000412655.1 Myotis brandtii | reverse complement strand
CCAACTAGCTGTGGGGTATCTGAAGCTGGCTCGTAACCCGAATTTTAGCTCGCAACTCAAAGCAAAAAATCAGCCGAGAGACGGCTCATATCTCGAAAAACTCGTTAGTCGGGACACTCGTAAGTCTAGGCCCCACTGTATATCATCTTCTTTGTCCTTACTATGTTAAAAAACACATTGTTTCCATATCATGGTTATCCTATATAATAAAAGGATAATATGCAAATAGACTGAACAGCGGAACAACCGAACAATCAAACAACCAAACAACCAGTTGCTATGACATGTGCTGACCATCAGGGGGTACACGCAGAACATGGTGGTCATTGGCAGAGTGTGGAACATGGCGGGCATCAGCCATGGCAGGATGGTGGAGCAGGTGAGTGGGGGCACCAGACCAAGTTGGAGTGCCAGTTGCTGTCGTCAGGGCGATCCTCTGGTGGTTAGTGAAAATTCTTTGTTCTTGTACGCTGTGGTCCTGCCCAGTGCTCACATCTGCTGCTGGCATCGTCCCCACTCTCACCTGCTACTGGCGGGAGCTGCCACTCACACCCATTGCCAGTGCTGACTCCGCTCGCAACCACAACTGGCACCAGAGCCACCACTCGAGCTCACCTGCTGCTGGTGCCTACCACTGGTCCCGATTGCTCAGCACTGTCAGCAGGTGCGAGCAGCGCTGCTGGCCCCAATCATCCCTGAGGGCTCCTCCATCTCCCCCTGCTCCTGAGGGGCAAGTGGGGCAGCAGCTGCCACTCACACCCAGTGACAGCACCAGCCCCAATTGCTCTGTACCATCAGTGAGTGCGAGCGGGGTCAGCACCTTCAGCGTGTGGGAGCAGTGGCAGGGGGAGTGGGGCTGCTGGCAGACAGGGAACCACAGCAGGAGGGGCCAGGCAGAGGCACTGAGGATGGGCAGAGACTCACCCCTGTGCCCACCACAGACTCATGGCCCACAGTTCCTTTCAAGGTGCACGAATTTGTGCACTGGGCCCCTAGTTGTAAATAATATTGCAATTAGCATGAGTGTGCAGATATATCTCCTAGATCTTGTTTTCATTTTCTTTGGGTATATACCCATAAATGGGATTGCTTACCCATATGGTAGTTCTACTTTTAATTTTTTGAGGATCCTCCATACTGTTTTCCATTAATGGTTGAACCAATTTACATCCTCACCAATAGTGCACAAGAGTTTCTTTTTCTTCACATTCTCACCAACACATATCTCTGTCTTTTTTATAATAAAAGGTGTGAGGTAATATCTCATTTTAGTTTTGATATGTATTTCCCTGATAAGTAGTGATATTGGGACATATTTTCATGTATCTGTTGGCCATTTGTATATCTTCTTTGAAAAAAAAATGTTTACTTAGTTCCTCAGTTCTTTTTAAAATCAGATTTTATTTTGCTATTGAGTTGTATGAATTATTTATATATTTTGAATATTAGCTTAACCAGATATGTGATTTGCAAATATTTTCTCCCATTCTGTAGGTGAACATTTCATTTTGTTTATTGCTTTCTTTGCTATGCAAACAAATTCTAGTTTGATGTAGTCTGACTTACTTATTTTTGCTTTTGCTTTTGGTGTTAAATAAAAAAAGAAATCATTGCCCAGATCAATGTCAAGGAATATACCCTTTATTGTTTCTTCTAGGATTTTTGTGGTTTCAGGTCTTATGTTCATCTTTAATCTACGTTGAGTTGATTTTGTGTATGGTCCAGTTTTGTTCTTTTACATATGGCTGCCCAGTTTTCCCTATACTATTTATCCAACAGACTATCCTTTCTATAGTGACTGTTCCTGGCTTGCTTTTAAAATATTAGCTGACCGTACGGTATATGCAGCAGTTTATTATGTTCCACTGGTTTGATGTGTCTATTTTTTTTTACCAGTACCATACTGTTTTGATTATTGTAGCAATGTCTTATATTTTTCAGTATTTTTCATCTCCTTGGTAAACTTATTCCTAAGTATTTTATTGTGGGTTTTTTTTAATGCTATCAAAAATAGGATTGTTTCTTAATTTCTCTTTCTCATAGTTTGTGTTAGTGTATGAAAATGCAACTGACAATTACATGTTGATTTTGTATTCTGCAACTTTACTGAGTACATATATTAGTTCTGATATTTTTTTCTGGGGTCCTTAAAGTTTTCTATATTTAATATCATGCCATCTGCAAATAAAAAAAATGTTACTTTGTCCTTTCTGATTTGGATGCCTTTTATTTCTTTTCTTTCCTACTTGCTCTGCTAGGACTTCTGGTACTATGTTGAAGAAAAGTAGCAAGCATGGCCATTATTGTGTTGCTCCTGATCTTAATGAAACAAGATAGCCAAGCAATTCCAGAAGAATTTATCCTACTAGGTATTAATATTTATTATATAGCTTTGCAATCAGTATAGTGTATTAAGGGGGCAAGGATGGGCATACTTGCCTGAACAGACCAGCTAACCCAGAAAGAGATGCAGCACATATGAGAAATTGATACAGGATAGAGGCAACATGATATATTGTGGGAAAAATATTGAAGTATTACATATAAAAAAAAGCACAAAAACACAAAATCCCACTTAAGAGGGATTAAAAGAGTTGAAGTTAATAGGCAAAACTTTAAAATGTTGTAGGAAGTACAAGAGAATATGTGCACTTTGAAAAAGGGAAACATTTCTCAAATATGACAGAAAACACTAACCATAAAAAAGAAAAGTAAGGGCACATTAAAATTAAAAACTTTCAAGCCTCAGAAGCCACCAAAAATACGGCTGAAATATGGGCCATAAACTTGGAGAACATATTTGCAGCATAAAAATGGATAAAATATTAATATCTAGAATTAGGATGGTGGCATTGCACAACTTCAAGGTGGACAACCACATAAGTTATACCTTCAGGATTTCACTGTTGAGTATGACTTTAGCTGTGGTCTGGTCATACATGGGCTTTATTACGTTAAGGTTTGTTCCCTTATACCCAGTTTGTTGAAAGTGTGTGTGTGTTTGTGTGTGTGTTTATCATGAAAGGATCTTTAATTTTGTCAAACACATTCCTTTGAATTTATTGAGATTACATGTTTTTTTATTTTTTAAATTTAAATATTTTATTTTTCCATCGCCATTTATCCCCTCTGTATCTTCTTCCACCTCCTTCTTCCTCTCCCCGCTGCAATCACCACACTGTTGACCATGTCCATGAGTTCTCTCTTTTTTGCTCAGTCCCTCCACTTTCCCCAATACTGTCCCCCTCCCCCCAGAGTTGTCTGCTTACTATCTATCTATGAGTCTGTCACTATTTTCCTTGTTAGT
Source organism: Myotis brandtii (assembly GCF_000412655.1). Classification (NCBI taxonomy): domain Eukaryota; kingdom Metazoa; phylum Chordata; class Mammalia; order Chiroptera; family Vespertilionidae; genus Myotis; species Myotis brandtii. Next base: position 473,635 of record NW_005372021.1, on the reverse strand, counting down.
TCAGTTTATTAATGAAATTCCACATATGAGTGAAATCATATGGTACTTATCTTTCTCTGACTGGCATATTCACTTAGCATAATGTTCTCCAGGTCCATCCATGATGTTTTAAAGGGTAACATTTTCTTCCTTTTTACAGCAGAGTAGTATTCCATTGTGGAAATGTACAGCTTTTTTATCTACTTATCTATGATGGACACTTGGACTGCTTCCAAATCTTGGCTATAGTAAATAACGCTGCCATGAACATAGGGATACATATATTCTTTCAAATTAGTGTTTTCGGTTTCTTCAGATAAATTCCCAGAAGTGGAATCGTTGAGTCATGAGGTAGTTCCATTTTTAACTTTTTGAGGAAATTCCATACTGTTTCCTAGAGGAAAACATAGGCAGTAAAATCTTGGACATTTCTTTTAGCAATATATTTTCTGATATATCTCCTCAGGCAAGGGAAACAAAAAGAAAAAATAAACAAATAGGACTATATCATACTAAAAAGTTTTTGCACAGCAAAGGAAAGAATCATCAAAATGAAAGAAATATATTTGTCTGTGAGAATATATTTGCCAATGATACATTTGATAAAGGATTAATATCCAAAATTTATTTAAAAAATTTATAAAACTCAATGCCAAAGGAAAACAAATGATCCAATTAAGGAATGGACAAAAAATCTGAATAGACACTTCTCCAAAAAGGACAAGCAGATGACCAACAGACATATGAGAAGATGCTTAACAACACTAATATCAGAGAATTGCAAATTAAAACCACAATGAAATATCACCTCATACCTGTCAGAATGGCTATCATCAAGAAATCAACAAACAACAGTGTTGGAAAAGGATGTAGAGAAAAAGGGACCTTGTATACTGTGGGTGGGAATGCAGATTGGTGCAGTCTCTCTGGAAAGCAGTATTCTTCAATTTTTTCATGATGTGTATTACATTGATTGATTTGCAGATGTTGAATCATCTTTGCATACTAGAATAAATCCCACTTGATTATAGTGTATTATTCTCTTAATGTTGAATTTAATTTGCTAATTTTTGTTGAGAAGTTTTACAGGTATGTTCATCAGAATTGTTGGCTTGAAATTTTCTTTTTTGTACTGTCTGTCTAGTTTTGGTATCAGGGTGATGCAGGCCTCATAAAAATGAGTCTGAAAGTATTCTCTCTTCTTTTTTTTTGGAAGAGTTGAAAAGGATAGTGAAATAAGCCAGTCAGAGAAAAATAAATATCACATGATCTCACTCGTTTATGGAATATAATGAACTTAAACGAATGAACAAAAACAGATCCAGAGACAGAGAAGCATCGATCAGACCATCAAACCTCAGAGGGAAGGTAGGGAAGGGTGGAGGTAAAGGGGAGAGATCAACCAAAGGACTTGTATGTATGCATATAAGCCTAACCAATGGACACAGACACTAGGGGGTGAGGGAATGAGTGGGGAAGTGGGAGGCAATGGGGGGATAAGGACACATATGTAATACCTTAATCAATAAAGAAAAAAAAATATTGATATTACAAAAAAAAAAGAGAAAAGGATTGCTATTAATTCTTTTTCAAATGTTTTGTAGAATTCACAAGTAAAGCTATATAGTTCTGGACTTTTGTTTTTTGGGAGGTTTTTTATTACTGACTCAATCCCCTTACTAGTAAATAATCTGCTAAGATTTTCTATTTCTTAATGATTCAGTCTTGGTAGGTTGTAAGTTTCTAGGAATTTTTCCATTTCTTATGGGTTGCCAAATGGTTGGTGTATAGTTGTTTATAGTGGTGTCATGATACTTTGAATTTCTGTCGTACCAATTGTAAATTATTAATATCTCCTATGTCGTTGCTGATTTTATTTACTTAAATCCTCTCTTTTTTTTTTTTCTTGGTGAATATAGTTAAAGCTTTGTCTATTTTGTATTTTTTTTAACTGCTCTTAGTTTTATCAATATTTTCTATTGGGCTTCCTGGATCTGGTTATTCATTTTCTTTTCCCCCGTGTTAAATTTTTACTCTATTTTTCATTTATTTCTGTTCTTATTTTATTTCCTTCCTTTTACTAACTTTATGCTTAGTTTGTTCTTATTTTCCTAGTGACTTTAGGTACAAAGTTAGGTTATTTATTTGAATTTTTTTTTGTTTTGTTTTTTTTTTTAGTTTTCTTGATGTGGGCATTTATTGCTATAAATTCCCTTTTAGAACTGCTTTTGCTGCATCCCATAAATTTTGGTATATTGTGTTTCCATTTTCATTTGCTTCAAGATAATTTTGATTTCTATTTGTTCTTTGACCTATTGTATGTTCAGAAGCATGCTGTTAAATTATATTTGTGAATTTCCCAGTTTTCTTTTTGTAATTGATTTCTAGTTTTACACCTTTGCTATTGAAAAAGATGCTTAGTATGATTATAATCTTCTTAAACTTATTAAGACTTGTTTTGTGGTCTAACATATGAGCTACCATGGGGAATAATCCATGTATATTAGAGAAGTATGTATTTTGCTGATGTTGGATAGAATGTTCACTAAATATATGTTAAGTTCATCTAATCTAACATATTACCTTTAAGATCAATGTTTCCATTTTTTATCTTCTATCTGGATAATCTATTGTTGAATGTGATTATTAATAGACATGAACTTACTATTGCCATTTTGTTAATTAGTTTCTATTCTATTTAGTTCTTTTGTTCCTTTCTTTCTCCCTTGCACTCTTCCCTTGTAATTAAATAATTTCCTGTAATGCTGTGCTTTGACTCTTTTTCTTTTGTGTATTTACTTTGAGGCTTACAAAAATGCTGATTTTTATTACAAGCTATTTTAAGCTCACAACAACTTAACTTTAAAAGCATAGAAAAGTTCTACATTTTTACAGCTGCAGTCCCCTCCCCCCATTTTATGTTTTTTATGTCACAATTTACATCTTTTTATATACTGTAACAAATTATTGTTGTTAAGGTTATTTTTAATACTTTTGTCTTTTAACCTATATGCTAGAGACATCAATGATTTCCACCACCATTACGACATTAGAACATCCTGAATTTAACTATATATATTTACCTTTACCAGTGCAGTTTAATATTTTCATATATCTTTCTGTTACTAATTAGTGTCCTTTTCTTTCAGACTGAAGAAGTTCCTTTAACATTTCTTGTGAGGTTGCTTTAGTGGTGATCCATTTCTTCAGCTTTTGCTTCTCTGGAAAATTCTCTCTCTTTCAAATCTGAAAGACAACTTTGCTGGGTAGAATAAATTTGGTTGGCAGTTTTTCATTCTTTCAGTATTTTGAATATATCACTCTACCCCCTTTTTGCCTACAAATTTCTGTTGAAAAATCTGTTTATAGTGTTATGGGGGTTGTGCTGTATGTAACAAGTTGTTTCACTCTTGTTATTTTTAAGATTTCCCCCTTTTATTTCACTTTTTTAAAAAAAATATATATTTTTATTGATTTCAGAGAGGAATGGAGAGGAAGAGAGAGACAGAAACATCAATGATGATAGAGAATCATTGTAGGGGGCTGCCTCCTGCATGCCCCCTACTGGGGACTAAGCCTGCAACCCAGGCATGTGCCCAACCAGAATCGAACCCAAGACCCTTCAGTCTGCAGGCTGACTCTCCATGCACTGAGCCAAATCAGCTAGGGCCAGTTTTGACAATTTTTAATTTTATTAGTTTCATTATGGGTCTCTTTGCATTCATGCTATTTGCAACTCTCTAGGCTTCCTGGATCTGGATATTCATTGTCTTTTCCCCCAGGTTAAGGTACTATCTCTTTACATAACTTTTTTGTCCCTTTCTCCCTCTCTTCTCTTTCTGGAATTTCTATAATGTGAATATTGGTCAGCTTGATGGTGCCCTGTAAGTCCCCTGAGTTATCGTCACTTATTTTCTTTTTTGGTGCTCTGCTGTGTGTGTTCCTCAGCCATGTCTTTTAATTCACTGATTATTTCTTCTTCCTGATCTAGTCTCCTATTAAAACCCTCTATTGATTTTTTCTTTTTAAAAAAATTATCCTTATTGTTGAAAGTATTACAGATGTCTTCTCTTCCCCCCCCCCAGTGACCTCCCTCCACCCTTCACCTGTCTCCGCTATAGGCATTCATTGCACTATTGTCTATGTCCATGGATAATGCATTTATGCACATATGTTCTTTGGTTAATCTCATCCTGCCATCTTTCCTTCCATCTGAGGTTCATCAGCCTGTTCCATGCTCCTGTGTCTTTGGATCTATTTTTTTCATCAGTTTGTTTGTTAGTTTTTTCAGTAGATTCCACATATGAGTGAGACCCTCTATTGAATTTTTCAGTTCAGTTATTGTATTCTTTATTTCTGTGATATCTTTATGGTACTTTTTAATATTTTATCTCTTTGTTGAAATTCTCAATATCTTTTAGGTTTGTTCTATTTTATGTAATTCTCTTTACATTTCCATCCTTCATTGGAACAATTGTTTTGCATTAAAAGTACCTAGCATGAGTCATTGGTGTTAAGAATACAAACAATTGAAGGCAGCTTAGGAACCTGGATTCCAATTCTAGTTAGTGAAAGTACAATGAGTCACATTCTTTAATATTTCTGGGTCTTGTTTTTCAGCTGTGAGAATATTGAATTTGAAATAGGTGATCTTTATGACTCTAGAATTTTTAATAAATTATATTTTACTATTTCAATTACATATCATCTATAGAAATGGCCTTATAATAAATGTGAGAGTTTACATTTTTATGTGATTCATTTATTTATTCATCAAATATTTAATGAGCAATTACCATTGAGTGAATGACTTTTATCACTCTACAAGGCTCTAGAGATGAAGTGAATAAATTAAATAGATCTACAACATAAATAAGATCATGCTCTAGATTTAAGCTTCATAAGATTTTGCTAGTTAAATGAATTCTAAAAGATTAGACCACAATTATACCAAAAGCCTGTTTTCTGTTGAGATATAATAAAAGTTGACTACTGTGCTTGCTTTGGCAGCACATATACTAAAATTGGGATGATACAGAAAAGATTAGCATGGCCCCTGCAGAAGGATGACATCCAAATTCATGAAGTGTTCCATATTTTTAAGAGGAACAAGGGTTAGAAAACCTATTTGAAGAAATAATGTCAGAAAACTTCCCTTATTTGGGGAAGAAAAAAGTCACACAAGCACAGA
>NW_005372021.1:464997-466592 GCF_000412655.1 Myotis brandtii | reverse complement strand
ATGAATGACAATGAAAACACAACAATACAAAATCTATGGGACACAGTGAAAGCAGTCCTGAGAGGGAAATTTATAGCTCTACAGTACCACCTTAAAAAACTAGAAAAACTGGTAATAAATTATCTAACTCTACAACTTAAAAAATTAAAAAGAGAGCAACAAGAAAAGAGAGTGAGCAACCAAAAAACAACAACAACAAAACAACAACAACAAACAATACAAAATATCAATGAAACCAAGAGCTGGTTCTTTGAAAAGATAAACAAGATTGATGAACCTCTAGCCAGGCTCACCAAGAAGCAAAGAGAGAGGACCCAAATAAACAAAATCAGAAACGAAGAGGCAAAATAACAACAGATCCCACAGAAATACAAAGGATTGCAAAAAAAAAAAAAATACTATGGACAACTCTATTCCAACAACTAGACAACCTAGAGGATATGGACATATTCCTAGAAAAAGACAACCTTCCAAATCTCAATCAGAAAGAATCTAAAAATCTCAAAAGGCTGATAACTATGGAGGAAATTGAAACAGTCATTAAAAAGCTTCCAGCAATCTAAAGCCCCAGGCCAGACGGCTTCACAGGGGGAGTTTTACCAAACATTTAAAGAAGAACTAAAACCTATCCTCCTCAGACTATTCTAAAAAATTCAAGAGGAAGGCACACTTCCAAGCTCATTCTATGAAGCCAACCCTAATCCCCAAACCAGATAAAGACACTACAAAGAAAGAGAATTACAGACCAATATCCCTGATGAACATAGATGCTAAAATTCTCAACAAAATTCTAGCAAATCATATAAAGCATTAAATTAGAAAGATCATACACCATGACCAAGTGGTATTTATTCCAAGGATGCAAGGCTAGAACAATATCTACAAATCAATAAATCTGATACATCACATAAAAAAATTGAGAGACAATCACATAATCATATCAATTGATGCAGAAAAGGCATTTGACAAAATCCAACACTCTTTTCTGATAAAAACCCTCAGCAAAGTGAGAATAGAGGGATCATACCTCAACATAATAAAAGCCTTATATGACAAACCTATAGCCAACATCATACTCAATGGGCAAAAACTACAACCATTTCACCTAAGGACAGGAGTAAGACAGGGATGCCCACTTTCACCACTCCTATTCGAGATAGTACTGGAAGTGCTAGGCATAGCAATTAGACAAGAAGAAGAAATAAAAAGATATCGGACCCCTGGACCTGTTGGGGTTGGACCCCAACAGTACTGGAAGTGCTAGGCATAGCAATTAGATAAGAAGAAGAAATAAAAAGATATACAAATTGGAAAAGAATACATAAAACTGTCATTATTTGCAGATGACATGATACTGTACATAGAAAACCCTAAAGACTACATAAAAAAAATATTAGACTTAATAAATGAATTAGGCAATGTAGCAGGATACAAAATTAATGCCAAGGAATCTATGATATTTTTATACACCAATAGTGAACTTACAGAAAGAGATATTTAAAAAACAATCCCATTTACCATTGCACACACACACACAAAAGATACCTAGGAATAAACTTAACTAAGGAGGTAAAAGACCTGTACTTAAAAAACTA
>NW_005372021.1:444536-464036 GCF_000412655.1 Myotis brandtii | reverse complement strand
GCCAAGAGACATATGAAAACATGCTCAAAGTCGCTAATCATCCTAGAGATACATATCAAAACGACAATGAGGTACCATCTCACACCTGTCAGACTGGCTATCATCAACAGATCAGGATGCAGAGAACAAGGAATCCTCTTGCACTGCTGGTGGGAATGCAGACTGGTGCAGCCACTGTGGAGGACAGTATGGAGATTTCTCAAAAACTAAAAATGGAACTCCCATTTGACCCAGTGATCCCACTTTTCGGAATATATCTCAAGAAACTAGAAACACCAATCAGAAAGGATATATGCACCCCTATGTTCATAGGGGCACAATTCACCATAGCTAAGATCTGGAAACAGCCTAAATGTCCATCAGCAGATGAGTGGGTTAAAAAACTGCGGTAAATCTACACAATGGAATACTATGCTGCTGTAAAAAGGAAGAAACTCCTACCATTTGCACCAGCACGGATGGACCTGGAAAGCATTATGCTCAACATAATAAGTCAGTTGGAGAAAAATAAATATCACATGATCTCACTCATTTGTGGAATATAATGAACAACATAAACTGATGAACAACAGATCCAGACATCAAACCTCAGAGGGAACGTAGGGGAGGGTGGGGGTTAGGGGGAAAGATCAACCAAAGGACTTTTATGCATGTATATAAGCATAACCAATAGACACAGACACTTGGAGGGTGAGGGCATGAGTGGGGAGATGGGGGGGCAATGGGGGGAAAAGGACACATATGTAATACCTTAATTGATAAAGAAAAAAGTTGACTACCAATAATACATATTCAAGATAGTGGGAAGATTCCATTTAGATGACTGGGATAAATAAGAACTTTTGTTCTCAACAACTTGAATAACAGCTTGCTGTTGCTATCATATCTGAACAAGGTGAAAAGTATATGTGAGTCTTTAAACTGGCAAGAAATTGCCCCAAGAAATTATGAATTCATTTTCTATTAAAGAATTAAATGTGCCCTGTCCACTATGGCTAAGTGGTTAGAGCATCAGCCTGTGCATCAAAGGGTCTCACGTTCAATCCCTGTTCAAGGGCATGTACATGTATTGCAGGTTTGATCCCCAGCTCCTATCAGAGCTCCTGTGGGAGGTAACCAATTGATGTGCTCTTTCCCATGGATGCTTCTCTCTCTCTTTCCCCCTCCTTCCTACCCTTCCACTCTCTCTCTTTAAAAAGCGGGAGGTAACCAATTGATGTGCTCTTTCCCATGGATGGATGCTTCTCTCTCTCTTTCCCCCTCCTTCCCACCCTTCCACTCTCTCTCTCTAAAAAGCAATGGAAAAAATATCCTCTGGTGAGGATTAAAAAATAAAAAAGATTTAAATGTAAGACTTAAAACCACAAAAATTCTAGAAGAAAACACAGGCAGTAAAATCTCAGACATTTCTGGTAGCAATGTTTTTTTTCCAATATAACTTCTCAGGCAAAGAAAACAAAAGAAAAAATAAATGGGACTACATCAAACTAAAAAGATTTTGCACCGCAAAGAAACACCATCAATAGAATGAAAAGACAACCCATTGAATGGGAGAACATATTTACCAATGATACATCTGATAATGTGTTAATATTCAAAATTTATAAAGAACTTATACAACCCTACACCAAAAAAAAACAAACAATCCAATTAAAAAATGGGCAAAATATCTGAATAGACACTTCTCCAAAGAGGACATCCAGATGGACAATATACATATGAAAAGATGCTTAATGTCACTAATCATCAGAGAAATGCAAATTAAAATCACAATGAGATATCACCTCACACCTGTCAAAAAGGCTATCATCAATAAATCAACAAACAACAAGTGTTGATGAGGATTCAGAGAAAAGGAAAACCTTGGGCACTGTTGGTGGGAATGCACATTGGTGCAGCTACTGCGGAAAACATTACGAAGTTTCCTCAAAACGTTAAAAATGGAACTGCCTTTTGACCAAGTGATCCCACATGTGGGAATATATCCAAAGAAACCCGAAACACTAATTCAAAAGAATATATGTACTCCAATGTTCATAGCAGTGTTATTTACAATAGCCAAGATTTGGAAACAACCCAAGTGTCCATCAGTAGATGAATGGATAAAAAATCTGTTGGTACATTTACACAACAGAATACTATTAGGCTGTAAAACAAAAGGTACTCTTGCCCTTTGAGACAGCATGGATGGACCTGGAGGGTATTATGCAAAGTGAAATAAGCCAGTCAGAGAAAGACAAATATCATAAGATTTCACCTATACATGGAACCTAATTAACGAAATAAAATAGAAACCGATTCATAGATACAGAAAACAGACTAACAGTTGTCCGATTGATGGGGTGGAGTGTAGGGGACGGGGTTCTGGGGCTGGGTGAAAAAGGTGAAGGGATTTAAAAAAAAACATTTACAGACAGACAACAGAATGGTGATTACAAGAGGGAAAGGGGGTGGGGGGAGGTACAAGAGGGTAAAGATGATAAATGGTGATGGAAAGTGACTTGACTTGGGGTTGTGAACACACAATACAATATACAGATGATGCATTATAATTGTATGAACCAAAGAAGGACTTGTATGTATGCATATAAGCCTAACCAATGGACACAGACACCAGGGGGGTGAGGGTATGAGTAGGGGGTGAGGGGCTAATGGGGGAATAAGGTCACATATGTAATACCTTAATCAATAAAGAAAAAAAAGAATTATACACCTGAAACCTATATAATTTTATTAACCAGTGTCACCCCAATAAATTCAATAAAAATTGTAAAAATTATTAATCCATTTCAAATAATGAAGCAAAATTTGCCAGATTTCATATTTAAACACTTGTAAAAATGTTTTTAGGGACACAGAACTAAGAAATTTACAATGGCAATGAGATGGCATTGCTAATAAAAGAAAATGTTCACATTTCAATTTTTAAAATAGTTAATCATTTTAATTATATAATTGACTTTGATGATAAAAAGAAAATGGCTCTGATGATTAAAATTAAAAGAAAAACTATTCCTTGACTTTACATAATTGAAAATGTTGGGTTTGGGAGATGGGAAGAGCATTTTGCCAGGGAAGTAATTACCAAATGCTTGGGATTTGTTTTTATGAAGGAATATGAAGGGAGGTGCTGTACTCTTGTTCCTAAGGAAACTTCATGGGATTCATGCCATTATTGTTCCATGTCAAATCTGTTTCTGTTAACCTTCTGTATTACACTGCCTGAAAGAGGAGAACACTGCCTGAAAGAGGAGACTCAGCTATCCCACCTCTATATTTTCTCCCTCCTGGAGAAGATAAAGGCAGACTCTAAAAATGGCTTGGAAATAATTGCATTCTTCATGCTTTGCAATTCAAGAGTGAGGTACTTTCAGCAGCTTACCAGTAAAACCAGGGCACAGAGTGTTTGATTTAGAAAAGGGCTCAGGAGCAGGGTTACTCCACACCTGTGCAGGGAGAGCAATGCTCCTCAGCCATGTTAGGATCAACCTTCCTTTGCTTCTTCCACTAACCCAGCTTAGGTCACTATCCTCTCTGTGTGTATTATGAATCTTATATGCATGATACATATACTACACAGATGCTACATGGAGTAAAACAGAGAAGTAGCCTCCACTCCATCCTGGATTCACTTACTAATTCAGCAAATATTTATTGAATGTCTACATGTACTAGAAACTAGACACCATTTGAGGCACTGGGGGAGTCATGCTGAACAGGACAAATATGCACAGAAAGACAATCTAGAGAGAAAGGCCAAACCAAAATCCAATAAGTAGATAAATTAAGTCATTTAAAATGTTGATAAAATTGATGAAGGAAATAAACAAGTTTCTGAGATAGAAAACAATAGGAGAGAGGAGCAATGGTTTTGGTAGAGACAACAATGAAGGCTTGTCTGTGGAGGTTACACTTTGTGATAATATTTTAGCTGAAACCCCAGGGATGAGAAGGAAACTGGGTGGAAGAGTGTGTCAGGCAAAGGGAAGGGCATATGTAAAAGTTCAGAAGTAGGAAGAACAAGGTGAGTTCTTGAAACTGAAAAGGGACCAATGTAACTAGAGCACTGTAAGGAGAGAGAATGGCAGGGAGAGGTGAGACTGAGTGGTGGGCTGGGGCTGTCATGAAGGGATTGCAGGTTGTTTTATAGGGCATTTTGTTCTAAATGCAATGGGAAGCCATTGAGGGTTTTTAAGCTGGAACTTAACGTAATTCAACTTCTGTTTTAAGATCACCTGCTTCTGTGTAGGAATGGAGTGGAAGGGGATAAAAACGGAGGGCTATAAAACTGTTAGAAAGCTGTTGTGTCATCCAGATTAGAGATGATATTGGCCTGGAGTGGAAGGGATGAAGTGAAGATAGACAGAAGTGAATAGATTTTTTTAGTGTAAAAGACTATACTATGCATATGAAAAGAGATATGAAGATTACATCAGGAAGTATAAATGCAATTCTTGCATAATAAACAATAACAGATCATATAGTCCAATATTTTTATTTTATAGGTAAGTTTGACACCATGAAAGGAAAAGAATAGTTATGGGAGTCTTATTTTCAAAACACCTCTTTTGATATCCTTTTGGGTACATTTTTTACTTAAAGAACTTTTGAATTATAAGAATAAAAGTATGGTTATTAACCCATTTTAACAGATTATATTTTACAATTGTAAAAATAAAGATGATTGTACCATCAGGTAAAACCTGATGTGATCTATTTGTCTTGAATATTGTTTCATACAAAAAACTGGTTGAAGATAAACATTGGGTGTTTTGGAGGGGAGGTGGGGGAGAGGATGGGGAGAACAAGGACCAACCTTAGAAGTATTTAGATGGTTTAGAACAGCACATTATACTTTAAGCTTAATTTCTGAGTACCAAGAAAAGAACATTTATTGGGTTACACATGCAGATCTTTAGCATTTTTTGCAATGTACCATCCAACTTAGCAGAACATATGAATAGGTAGAAAGGTGAGGCAAGTAGAGAAAACTGCTTCCTTTACTGGGACCCAAGCTATCCTTAGCTATTCCCTCCTCCTGGTTACTAAAGTTTGACTAAAGTAATCAACCATCAGTAAGTTGGGGAAGTAGCTCAATATGGATCATAGATGTAGTGAGTACATCATGAAATCATAGAGGTAAGGCTAGCTTCTCTCTGGGCTAACTAGCTAAATGGATGGGGGTTTGGTATTTTTCCTCACTCTCCAAATGACAAGGAACATCATTTGAAAATTTCATACCAGTGGTCATATTGTGTTCTTAATCTACCAATGTCTGCTTGCCCTACTCAAACACTTTGCTTTTCTGTAAGTGCCTGATTTAATTAAACTAATATCTTCCTTTAACTCGGGATGTAAGTAGAATCATGTACAGTTTGTCTCTCTTATAAAATGCAATGAATTAGGCAAACAGCAGCCTGGCAAAGTGAAAAGGAAAGAGGAAAATAAAATCAAAGCCTGAATCATTTTTTATTCTGTGATTTGGCTATGATCTTTGTTGTCCAAAGAGTTTTTGGTCAATCACCTGCTCATCATTTTCAGAGATTATAGGTCTACATTGAGCTGCTTTCTACTCAACTTTGAGTAACTTAAATAAATGCAAATTCTTAGGTAACTTGCATGTTAAGATATATTCCTATTTTCTTCTTTTCTTAACTCATCTCCCTCCTTATTTTTTTCTTTCTAGTATACCTAGTGCTTTATTTATTTTTTAAATTTTTTTCTTTATTGATTAGGGTATTACATATATGTCCTTATCCCCCCATTGCCCTTCACCCCCACCCCCACTCATGCCCTCACCCTCCTGGTGTCTGTGTCCATTGGTTAGGCTTATATGCAGGCATACAAGTCCTTTGGTTGATCTCTCCCCCTTACCCCGACCCTCCCCTGCCTTCCCTCTGAGGTTTGACGGTCTGATCGAAGCTCCTCTGTCTCTTGATCTGTTTTTGTTCATCAGTTTATGTTGTTCATTATATTCCACAAATGAGAGAGATCATGTGATACTTATCTTTCTCTGACTGGTTTATTTCGCTTAGCATAATGCTCTCCAGGCCCATACATGCTGTTGCAAATGGTAAGAATTCCTTCTTTTTTACAGCAGCATAGTATTCCATTGTGTAGATGTACCACAGTTTTTTAACCCACTCATCTGCTGATGGGCACTTAGGCTGTTTCCAAATCTTAGCTATTGTAAATTGTGCTGCTATGAACATGGGGGTGCATATATCCTTTCTGATTGGTGTTTCTAGTTTCTTGGGATATAAAATGGGAGTTCCATTTTTAGTTTTTTGAGGAAACTCCATACTGTTCTTCACAGTGGCTGCACCAGTCTGCATTCCCACCAGCAGTGCAAGAGGGTTCCTTGTTCTCCACATCCTCCCCAGCACTTGTCATTCGTTGATTCATTGATGAGTAAGTTCCAGGCAAGACCAACTAAATGCATCTAAATTTTTATGAAAAAAAAAAGACATGGTGGTAGTCTGCAGAGTAAATAATTTAACCTCTGTTTTTATGTCAATCAGACCGATAGATATATAAGCATGGGATAAACCACAAAACTTAACCTAAAACATTCAGGAAATGTGTGATAATTTTTTAAAAGCCTAATGGAACAGTATAGTTCTTCTAGAAGTGACCTAGTGACAAATATTATTGCTAGATTGAGGCTTTTGCAGGTTTATTTGAAGTAAAACAATTGCAGAAGTTATAGTAAAAATATGGTGTGGCTTGGTTTATAAAGCCTTTTAATATCTTGGTTAAGAGGCAGGCTACACCTGGAAAACTAGTGGAAAAAGGAGGAACTTGACTGTGTTTGCAATGATTTATTTCTTCAGAAAAAGGGAAAAAACCTAACTAACGCAAGTAAAGCCAAATGTTGACATCTTTTTTTATCTCGCTGATGGCTACATAGGAGTCAATTCTTATTTTTCTATTTGTTTAAAATTGTTATTAAAATTTGTAAGGGTGGGATTGTTGTCATCCTCATTTTTTTCTTTTTAGAGATGCATATTGAAATTTATTGGGATGAAATGACATATCTGGGATTATTTAAGATATTTTAGCATTAATAAGAAAATAAAGAGTTTTAAAATTGTCAGATGAGTACTAGACTTATCAGGGTAATCACTTTGTAAGTTATATAAACGTCTAATCACTATGCTGTACACTTGAAACTAATATAATGCATGTCAACTCTAATTGAAAAATTAAAAATTAAGAAAATAAATAGAACCAGTGTGCCACAATTTTGATATACATTGAATCCAGATGAATACACATGCATAAATATTTTCAAATTCAGAACAATACATTATCTTAAAATTGTTGTGATAAGGATGCTTCGGTGAACAACAACAGAAAAAGGAATTAATGATTAATTAAGGAGGTTAATTAACATGCATTCTTTTCACCAAATATGGGTTTCTAAAAATTTCAATTATTTGCTTATATCAAATGTTCAAAAAGTTTGGCTGGCTTATTTTTGATGAGAACAGAGTAACAGTAGTAACAAGTTAGATTCCTGGGAAATTCTCTTTGCTGTGTAATCCCTATTGGTTCATTGTATAACCCTTTAACCATTGCTTACGTCATCCCCTCAACTCTGTTATCCATCTGCTTCCTCCAAATAAAAACTTTGACCATGAAGGTCACCTTAAAGCTCTGTTCTAGGGGAAAAAATGAATAAGAGCAGGAATTGACGGGAGTTAATTGAGGAATGTTGTGAAAAGTTCCTTTGAAATTAAAAGAACATGGGGACATTCTCAGCAGGACAGAGTCCTGGGACTGGTGGATATTTACCACATCAACAACTATGACTAAACACTAGTTGTAATTTACTTATCAGAGCTCATCTAAATAACTATTTTTTTTTTTTAGATTATGTGCTATTTCCTTGTTTCCTCATATAAAACACAGTTCACATAAAAAGTCACTGTAATGCAAAGTTAGTTCTTGGAATTTTTGTTAGGAAATTTTTGCACATAAAATGAAAAGACAGTGTTATTTGGAAATTAGCACACATCTTTTATCCTGCCCCAAAGGCAGGATAAATCCTTTATTGTGTTTCCTTAATTTTTCCTATGTCCTGTATATTTTGGACTTGTTGGCATAGCATTGTATCCTGTGTTGGTGTTTCTGTTTTGGTTAACCAGACTAAGCTCAGGATTCAGGTCTTTTTGCGCCCATCCCAATGCATGTTAAATCAATTATGGAGGCACTGGTTTGAAGTGAAAACATTTCTACCCAAAAGGCCCTGCTAAAGCTGTTAGATTCGATTAGGTACAAATTCTGTCTTCAGAATTAGAGTTTCATATTCCAAGCCAAAGCTCACTTCCCTTTGCTCTTCCCTGTGCCCACACATACGTTCTGCCACTGAGGCTGTGTGTCCCCACCATGCCGCCCAGCCCTGAAAAGACAGAGATTCACAGCCCTATTTTGAGAGGTTGATTACATTCACCAGTTGAGTTTGGAAGAATTCTGAAGGCTTTTTTTTCGGGGGGGGGAGGAAGTGAGAGAGGGCATTTTTTGTTGGTTACTACAGAAGAGATTTGGGTTTGGGGTTTTATTTTCATACTAGGGTTGGGTAGCTGAGATGGAAATTGAATTAAAACTGGCACGTCTCTGTGGCTTCATTTGCTTTTCTTCTCGCCATGGGACAAGTTGGCATCAAAGTCTTGTTTTGAAACCCTGAAGTTCAAACCTTAGACAGTCAGTGCCAGTAGTGTGAGCTGAAAATGCCTGGTTTGAATTTCCATAGGACTGTGGGGACCCAAATAAAAAAGTTGAATGGGAGTTTGTCTTAGCAGCCAGTAGATTCTCTTCTTTTTATGGGATTCAGGTTTTGTCTTACAGAATATCATAACGTTAAATTTGCACCAGCCCTTCCTCTATTGTGCATAGTATCCTGTTTATGGGAGAAAAGAATCTATGTGTGAAGGACAAAAAGAGACAGCATGGGTTGTTGAGTTTTGAAGAAGAGCTTGTGGGTATTTTGTAGAAGGAATAGAGGAGATTGGGGCAGCTGAATTTGTTCAATGTGGAACATTGGGAGAAAAATGGATGAGGATTTTTAGAGACTTTTTTTTTTGCTCTATAAGTGGAATTCTCTTTGGAAACACTTTGACAAATTTAAGTAAAGGTTTAAATTGTTTGTAGATACCCGTTCCACCCCCCATTTTTCTTAAAGGTCAGACTCTTTCAAAAACAAAGTGCACAAGCACTGACATTGATTAAAAAGTGACATTAGTTTGGACTTGTTCTTATGGTAAGTTGCAAAGTTTATTTAATATTTTAACTTTATATTCAGGAAAAGTTTCAAATCTCTCTTTTTATTAGTTTTTCTTCAATATTACATTTTAAAATTGGAAATATCTCCAATTCAAGTCAATGTAACAGGAGATTTAATTATCTCTCTTTATTAGTTTTTATACAATATTAGATTTTGTAACTGGAAATATATCCAACTTCAGGCAGTATAATATATTACTGACTAATAAAAAGATCAGAATATTTAATGCTCATTATAACTGCAGTGGAGTAGACTACTTATATGCAAAAATGAAGAACAGGTAAGAGACAGTGTAAAGACACTTGCAACCTCCCTCTTGACCACCTCGGCTATATATATTGGAAATATTTTCCAACCAGATTGTTCAAAATGCCTGGGTAAAGTACAACTGAGTGAAATGGGAATGCAGTTAATATACTTTTAAAGACTCTTTTCCAGATAAAATTGCCGCTGGGTACAATATTTACAGTTTGGTTTGGGTATTTTGAGAGGAGGAAAATGAACTTTGGTATTTTCTATGGATTAATGTCTTTTTTGTTTTTTGCTTGGGGAAGGGGTGGGGTGTTTAGCCTACACAAAAGCACAGATATTATCATTTATACTAGTGGCCCGGTGCACGAATTGTGCATGGGTGGGGTCCCTCAGCCTGACTGGCAATCAAGGCCATGGTGGGGGGGGGGGTGGCCTGCTGGGAGGAGGGACCGAGGGAGGTTGGCTCTAGCAGCAAGCTAACAAATGGCCAATTCCAAGAGTAATCGGGCTCCCTCCTCCTTCCTGTCTGGGTCCCGGGTGTGGATGAACCAGATTCGGGGCTGTCAGGGCCCCAGCAGCAAGGTCTGGGTCAGTGTGCATCATAGCTCTTGGCCGGGCATCCAGTCGTTCCTGTCGTTCGGTTGTAACAGTCACTTAGGCTTTTATATATAGAGATATGTAATAAAGGTCTTTTTTTTTTCTCAAAAAATAAAATTTTCAGTTTTTCTACTGGACAATAAAATCAAGTTGAAAAGCTTGATGAATGCTGGTCTTAACGTAAAATGTGAAGCTTCTGTGAAGTGTCCCCCAGCCTATATACCTTTAATCATTATCTCTTTATTATGAGGTATATTTGAAGATAGATAGGCCAAAAAAGACAACTGATATGGATGTGAGCCTTGGACCAATGATAGCTCACATAATTTAACAAGGGTGGTGCTAAAAAAAACCTCTTAAATTAGAGAAGATGAAAGATATACCATCATGTCAGATTGGAGAAACATGAGTGTTTATAATCCCACATCAATACCTAATTTTATTAAACTTTCTGGTTATTCAAGTCTGACTCAGTGTACATTCTGGTTCTACTTCCATGCAAAGCACAGAGTTGTTGGTTTACTCTACTCTGGCTATTAGTTAGTAGCTTTTGGAAGAAAAGAGCTTAACCAGGTGCTGGAGAATGTTATTGTTTTATTTGGGGAAAAGTTGAAGATATCACTTTAAGTATGATTAAAATATGTTTTTAATCAATATATTATGAAATGTATGATGTTTAAAACTGAAATGGAGGAAGAAAGTTTCTATTTATTTAGGCATTTGTGCAGTCTTGCTTTCCACTTCAGTCCTCCCAGAGGAAATAGGAAAGGAGGGGAAGTCGCATTAATCATGCTTGGAGTGAGTCTCTGGCTAGGCCCAATTTAAATTTTGCATTTGATAGATAATATCATAGCTAAACTAGTCAACTTTTAGGTGAATTCAGACTTTAATGAATTTCAGAATCAAAAGATTTCTGAGAAGTATTAAGGCTGAAAATAAAGACCATCCTAACGAACTGGAGGAAATAAAGTCAATGAGGTCTAACTTCGAGGAATGAAAGGGACATCCAAACTCAAGATGGGCCTTGTCCCCAACTCCAGGAAACAGGTGCCTCAACTCTTACCCAGAGGGGAGCATCTGCCCAACTCTAAAAACTCCTCTTTCTGGAGGGAAGAATTCTATTCTGTTTTTCAATGAATAAAAATTATAAGGGTTTTCCCTTTCAAAACCTGAATCTCTCCTACTTTAGCCAACTTCACAGATAGGTGGTCATCCATCCTATTATGATTCTGAGACACAACACAAATAAGAACATAGAACCTCTTGGCATTATTATAAGTGTACCAACAAAATTGAATTGAGAGAAATATTTTTCAGTTTTTGAACTTCTTTTTCCTCTCGAGTTATATGTTATTTTTCTTAAAATGTTGTCGAAATAAAGAACTGTCCCACTCTGTCACCATGCCTCTCAGAGAGCTGAAAATCAAATGAGCTCTTAGATTAAAAAAAAAAAGTGCTTGATAATCCTAAAATTGTATCGGAATGTGAGAGATTATTTCAACAGCTCTGAACCTGATGAGCTGTATCATTGTAGGCCAGCCATTAAACCTCACTGGGTCTTGGTGGCTTTATAAGAAAATGAGGAGGTTGGATTAAATGATATTTAAGACTGCTTCTGGGTCAAATATGCTATGATTTCAAGATGTTTACTCTTTAGTTAACTCAAGTTTGTTGTAAAAAAGAAAATAAAAAACAGATAATCATCCCAAAGGCAGATATTTCTAAAATTATGTCAGAAAGCTGGGCTTTGAGAATAATTGTTTAGTAGGTATTAAAAAAAAACAATTCCTATTTTTATAACATGGGTTATTTAAGGTAGGCCTTAGGAGTCTTGTACACTTTCTTCTTTCACAAGAGGGCCAAACTTTCCTGGTGAAGAAATCCTAATTATACACTAAACATAATCAGAAGAATTTGGCAGAATATATTGCCCAGAGTGTCCAGAATTTTCACATTCTATGCTGGTTTGGGAGATTGGTTTTGTAAAGTATTTTCCAACATCTCATTGCTCCTAATTGAACCCTGAAGGCTTTTCCTGGCAAATGATTACAGCTTTCACTGAGTCTGAGAAGGCCCCTGAATGTGGGCAGAAGCAGTCTGCTGTGAAAGTCCTTCATTTCTCTCTCAAGACTCTCCTTAGGCAAACAGAGACCATCTCCCACTGCCTGATTGATGCCTGTGCAGGACTTTCCAAGATACAGATTGCTGGTGCATAGGGTTTAAAGCAAACCCTACAGTGCTGCCAGGGAATGCGGTTTTGAGACCGGAGGTTATATATTCACATCTCTCTATTCCTCTTGGAGTCACTTTTTCTGCTCTGTTGAAGGTGAAATGAGTTGACTGACAAAAGTGAGCCAACTAATGATTGATGGTATTTTCCCTTTTTTTGAAATTCATTAGTGTTTCTCAAGATCTGCAAGTGGATTGTTTGAAAGTTCTTCAAAGGTCTGAATGATGACAAAGTTTAGCTTCTTCTGTCTGTGATTTTCTCTCATGAGGCCAGAAGTGGCTTCTTAAGAATGAAAAAAAGTTTTGGGAAAGTGGATAAGTTTTACTTTTTATATTTGCTTAATAGTAGTAAGATATGGCACTAATGAATTTTGATTGTGTTATTGGCTAAAAATCAAGACATAGCCTAGATTATAGTGAAGGGAAAAATTATCTTAGAAGTCTTTACTGTCATAAAGGATGTGTGATACCCAGAAAAGTCATTTCAGATTCCAGAAGTAGGAATCTTATCACTAACAAATGATATTGTCAACAGGATAAGAGAAAAGTATTAGAGGTGATCTCTGGATTTTCTATAGCAGTTAAGTTGGTCAACCAATAGCAACAGCTTGTGTATTTTCAGCTATATTTTTCCTATGCATTGTAAATTATGACTATGATTATATTATATATAAAATGTTATATATTTTTTTGGTTTAATATTTTATATATTTTTCCAACTTTATTGAGGTATAATTGACATATAACATTTGTAAGTTTAAGGTACAATGCAATGATTTGATATATGTATATATTGCATCATTTAACATTTTAATTCAAGTGTTTGTCTATGTTATATAACCTCTTTATAATCATTGATATTTTAAAAAATGGCTACCTTATAGTGTGTAGTATGGATATATTATAGATTATTAAACATTTATTTATTGATATTTCAGTTATTTTAAAATCCCCACTGTTACAAATTACAAAACATCTTTGTAGCATACATTTCTACAAATTTCTCTTTTTTCCCTTATGAGAAATCCCTGAATGTTACTATTCTTCAAATTATCATAGAGCAATAGAACTTTAGAGAACCTCAGAAATGATCTCAACTAGCTCACTGATTTTATAAGTGAAGTACATGAGGGCTGGGGTGCTATGAACAAATGTTAAGGCATGTTTCTGAAATGAGTTTTAGGGATAAAATAGTCAGATTTAGGGAGTTTTAGGACTAAAGAGGGTCCATGGGGGAGGAAGGCATAGGTGAGGGCTTGGAGCTGCGAGAAGGCATACATTCATAGGAGAAGAAGAAAAAAAGTGCCACAGGATAAGGAGAGAGGAAGACATCCATTCACAGGAGATAGGGAAAAGCCACAGGGTATGGAGAGAAAGGAAACAAACTTTCACAGAGGATAGAGAAATGCTGACAAATGAGAGAAAGAGGAAAACAGATTTTCACAGGAGATAGAGAATTCTACCACTGAAGGGTGTGAGGAAGAGGAGGGCACCATATGGGGTTTGGACTTTGAAGCTGATATTCTGCAAAAGAGTGACCAATTAGAAGGCAGTATGAAGAAACAAAGAACTACAGCCTTTATAAACCTTAGCAAAAATAAATAAATAAATAAATAAATAAATAAACAAACAAACAAATGAATAAAATAAAATAAAAAGTTTAGTGGGTTATCTCCCTACATGGGACTCTGTATTTACTTCCAATAAATTTCAACCCTTTTCATCTACCACCTTTTGTCCATGGCTTCCTTCTTTGAATCCATCTGGACAAGGACCTGGGAAAGAAATAAGACATTATTTAAATAAATAAATAAATAAATAAACAAACAAACAAATGAATAAAATAAAATAAAAAGTTTAGTGGGTTATCTCCCTACATGGGACTCTGTATTTACTTCCAATAAATTTCAACCCTTTTCATCTACCACCTTTTGTCCATGGCTTCCTTCTTTGAATCCATCTGGACAAGGACCCAGGAAAGAAATAAGACATTATAGGTAAATCATAATAATCACATAATATGTTTGTTGTTATTATTTACTACATCAGGAAGAAACTAATTGGGTTATAGACTTCTATTTTAAAGTGCAAGTACACCCTAAACTTTTAAGCTGATTACTTAGAGTTCAGCTGAATTATTTTAAACATTGTATTAAAATTTTAAAACACTTTTATGTGCCAGCTATGGCACTAAGGACTTTTCTTGTAGTAACTCATCTAATCCTCAAAACAACCTTACTATATGGATAAATTATTCTCAGTATATAGATGAAGAAAATGAGTCTTACAGAGGTTATGTACCTTGTCCAATGCCATTCACATAGCTAGGGAGTGCCAAAATGGGATTTCTAACCAGTTTGGGCCATACTTCTTCTTAACAACTAACCTATAGCAATCATATTGAAAGAAAGGTAATTTTTAATGGGGCATGGGAATGAAAGTAGAATTAAAAGTCATAAATCTTAAGAAATGAAATTCTGAGTACCTTGAATTCTAAGAGATGCAAGAGAGGTGCTTAGATGCCAAGAGCAAATGCTATATGATTCAAGAAGTTAAATAATATGATTCAAGTAGTTAAACTGAGCAGTTATTGTTTTTAAGCAGGTCTCATTTCATTCGTTTGATCTGGGATTCTTGTATTTTACCGCCAAGAAATTGACAAGTTAGGTATATTATATAGGAACTGGGGACAATATTTCCTAATATTGCTTTTGTCTCTTTCTTATAAACAAGAGCTTGCAAAATTTGTATGTTTAGCTTTTTGCCTTTCTCTCATGGTCCTTCTCCTTTTCCCCTGCACATGTCCCCTACCCCCTGGTTAAGGGACATAGGTAAAGATAGGATGGCAGCTGTGCCTGAACTTAGTAGTCTTTACATCAAAACATTGCTCAGCCCATATTGTTTACTCCTGTAGCAAATGAGCTGAGAAAAAAAATCCTAAAAATGATTCAAGGAATTCCATGGCCATGAAGCCTGCATATACAATTTCAAGATAATAATTCATGTAAAACTGATATATTACCCTGGGTTTATGGTTGGTTATTCCCTCCTAAAGAATTAGACTAGTTCATTGGTTCTTTATTTATTATTATTATTTTAATATATTTTTATTGATTTCAGAGAGGAAGGGAGAGGAAGAGAAAGATAAAAACATCAATGAGAGAGAATCATTGATAGGCTGGCTCCTGCATGCCACCCCACTGGGGATGGAGCCTGCAACCCAGGCATATGCCCTGACCAGGAATAAAACCATGACCTCCTGGTTCAGAGGTCGATGCTCAAACACTAAGCCATGCCAGCCAGGCGGGTTATTGGCTCTTTAAGACCCTAGACTTTCTTCCTCCCATATATTTGTGAAGAATAAGGACTGTATGTTACAGTGTGTTAAAAAAAAGATTCAGAAATAATACAATTTAGCAAGCATCAAGAGCCTTTTAATACATGGTCTAAGTCCAACAATGCTTGAGTTTTTGTTCCTTCTGATCCACACCTTATATTCTAACCACTCATTAAAACATCCACACACATTCTCACCTGTCTCAGTTTCCTTAGCCAGCATTGCTCCTCCCAACCTAATGTGTTGTTAACTTCTACTTTTTTTTAAAGCCACCTATCTTTAGTTTTTCTTTCAAGTGTAATTAGTCATTACTTGTCATTGTACCCCCATTGTGCCATTTTCTTCATGCATTCATTCATTTACTCACAATTTGTCCATACATTCATCTATCTATTCATTTCTCTGAATGATTATTTAGTGTCTGCTATATATTTTAGTATCTGATGATACAGCAAGAATAATGCAAAGCCATTACTTTTGTGAATTTTTATACATTCTAGTATCTATAATAATAAAAGCATAATATGCAAATCGACTGAACAACTGAACAGTAGAATGACCAGAGGACCTTCCCGATGACCACGCTATGACATATACTAGCGCCATGCCAGCCAAGGCAGTGCAATACAATTGGTCGGGGGGCCGCCATTGCCCCACAATCGATCGCCCCAAAGAGGGAGGCCCAGGTCACCTTCTGTGCAGCGATCCACAGAGCCCCTGCTGGGTGGGCGGGGCCTCTCTCTGCTGGGCAATTCATTATGGAGCCTCACAATTGATCCCCCAAAGAGGGAGGCCCAAAGAGGGAGTCCCAGGCCAGCAGCCACAGAGGGAGGTCCAGGCCGCCCAGCTGGTGGTGCTGCAGTTGGCGGGCGGGGCCTCCCTCTACTGGCAATTGATCTGGGGACCCTGGGATCTTTCACTCCACAGAGGGAGGCCCAGGTCACCCGCCAGCAATGCTGTGGTGGGTGTGCAGGGCCGGCCAGCGATTGCCCCGCAGAGGGCGGCCCAGGCCTGCCAAAGGATCTTACCCCATGCCTGTCGCCTGCAGAGGGAGGCAACTGGTGGCAGAGCGGGGGGTGGGGTGGGGTGTGCAGCACTGCACAGATGGAAAGCAGTGGCAGCGGGGTGAGGCCAGCTCAGCTGCCGGAAGCCAGGGGAAGGAAAGTCCGGATAGGCCCTAATCGCCAGCCAGGCCTAGGGACTCTACCCGAGGGGTCCCAAATTGCAAGAGGGTGTAGGCCAGGCTGAAAGACACCCCCCACCCCATGCATGAATTTCATGCACTGGGCCTCTAGTGAAATACATAATAAACAAATAAATAAATAATATGATTCAAGTAGTGATAGCCCCATGGCTAAAAATAAAGCAGTTGAAGAGGCTAGCACTAGACAGTGACAGAAGTTTGGAAAACTGACTATATTAAATCAAAATGTTGGAGAATGTCTTTCTTAGGAGGTAATAATTGAGTAGAAGTATGAATTAAGTATAAGAATAATGCCAGTAAACTTCTAATGGATTGGGTGTGGGCTATGAGAAAAAGAGGAATCAAGAATATAATCTAGGTTTAAGACATAGGCATTTGACACCATTTACGGGGATGAAAAAAAATAAAAGGGCATAAGGTAGGGAGATGATAATACATTTATCATACACTTATTTTATTTACACATTTATATCTTATTAGTTTCTTTTAACACAGGTACCTTGTTTTTGCTGTCTTTGGACTAAATAAAATAGGCAAATATTTAAAAATGGAGGCCTATTGCGTAGAGTGTGGAGCTCATAAAATGTTTTGGCAAAGTTAGTTCAACTTCTTGAAGCTTGCAGAAAGAATGGTTTGGGTTATAGCTTTTATTCACTGATTTTACTCCCTCTTACAATAGTTTATTATATGTATAATTTAGTAATTGGTTGTACTAAAATTTCCCAGCACCCCAGAGGAGTCATCAAGAGGCATATTCCCAAGTTACAGTCTGATATCTCTAGCTTAATCTGATTAACTGTAGTGAGGTTGTTACAGATACAGGAAACAGTTGTGAAGTGACACACTTGCCCAAAAATTTGGTTTCTGTGGTCTTACTTAAGCCAAACTTGCTATCTGAATACACACTTTTGTGCAACCATCTCTCCCAAGTGCATCCCTAAAACATTGTGTCAATTTTTAAGTATGACTCAGCATTGGTATGTAACTTGCTTGACTCTACAGAACAGATAACTCATTCTTATGACACATTAGAAAATATAGAAAGTGACTGATCAATTGCTGGTATGCTATGATCTTTTCATATCCCTTTAAAGTCATGATACTCAGAGGATTAAAAATAACGGCAGAGTAAGTGGATGCTGTATAGACATGCTCCCAGGAACAAACTGGAATAACAACTAAAATACAGAAAAACATTCTGAATAATCAATGGAAAACTCACAGGAGAGAACTCTGATACCCAAGGACCAAAAGTGGAGACTGCATAAGACTGGTAGGAGGGGCAGAGGTGGGAAAGGGCTGGCTGGGCACCCACAGACAGCAACTGAAGTTCTGGAGAGATATCTCAGCTGTGGGGGGTTTCCACTAAGAACTCTGAGATCTAATCCCCAAGCTGGTCCCCAGCAGAGAGCACCAAAACTGAGGAGGGTACCCACATAACATCTGGCTATGTAAAGCAGCTGGGTGCTGTCTGCTGGGGAGTGACAGCTGAAAATTCAGGCACCCTCTTAAAGGGCCAGTGGACAAAATTCCTGGTGGAGCCACCCACCTTGTGCTGCAGCAGAAGACAGTGAAGTAGACTGGAGCTGTGAGAGCAGAAGCCAGAACTGGGGACTCGGGGGATAGAGCCCAGAAGGCAGATACCCCAAGCTTTCTGGGCTGAGTAATTCCCTCACACAGCAGAAGACATCTTTCTTACATAGACATTTGCCTTGCCTGGGGGGAAGATAGTTGACACACCCTATTGGAAAACATATTTCCCAGAGGCCACTTAAGAAATCCTGTTGAAAAAAACTCTTACCACACCCGAGGATGCTTGCCTGGGGGGCAATTCAAGTTGGAATCCTATCAAACTGTAGGCAGAGGCAGTCTCTGGAGGTTTTGAGTCTTTGCCTGATCTAATTATCAGAAATAGCCTTTAACACTGTCCTGAACTAGAAATTGAGAGATATAGAGGATTTACCTAATACACAGTCACAAACCCAAACAATCAGCCAACATGAGGAGACAAAGAAACAACTCCTAAATAAAAGAACTAGAGAATTCTCCAGAAGAAGAGATAAATGAAGCAGAGGTAAAAAATGTATCTGAAACAGAGTTCAGAGTAATGATGATAAAGATGCTCAACAGCATGAAAAAAGATATAGTAACTATGAAAAAACAACAGACTGAGATAAAGAATGACATAATACAGATAAAGAACACATTGGAAGGAATACACAGCAGATTAGGGGAAGCTGAGGATCAAATCAGTGAATTAGAAGACAAAGTTGAAAATATCACTCAAACAGAGAACCAGAAAGAAAAAAGCAATGAAAAAACAGGAGGACAGCTTAAGGGAGCTATGAAACAACCTGAAATGTAACAATATTAGAATAGCAGGTGTGCCAGAAGAGGCAGAAAGAGAGAAAGGAATAGAGAATGTTTGAAGAAATAATGGCAGAAAATTTCCCTAACCAGATAAAGAAAAAAGTCACACAAGTCCAGGAGGCACAGAGAACCACAAAGAAGAATGCAAATAGGCCCATGCCCAGACACATCCTAATTAAAATGCCAAAAATTAAAGACAAAGAGAGAATCGAAAAGGCAGCAAGA
>NW_005372021.1:397395-444399 GCF_000412655.1 Myotis brandtii | reverse complement strand
AAGACGGTCAAAAAAAGAGCTTCCCAGAAAAAAAAAAAAAAAAGACAAAAAAAAAGGCTAAAGGAGTACATCACCACAAAGCCAGCATTACAAGAAATGCTAAAGGGACTGCTGTAATGAGAAAAAGAAACACAGAGAGAAACCTAGCCATACAGAATTAAAATGGCAATAAATAAGTATCTACCAATAATAGCCCTAAATGTAAATGAACTAAATGCTCTAATCAAAAGGCATAGGATAGCTGAATGGATACAAAAACATGACCCAACTATATGCTGTCTACAAGAGACCCACCTAAAAACAATAGACACACACAGGATGAGAGTGAAGGGATGGAAAAACTTTTTCCATGCAAATGGAAAAGAAAAAGAAGCTGGAGTAGACTTTAATAGACTTTAAAATGAAGGCTATCACAAGAGACAACAAAGGTCACTACATAATACTAAAGGGATCAATCCAAGAAGAGGATATAACCCTGGTAAACATATATGCACCCAATATAGGAGCACAACATATGTAAAAAAACTTCTGCAGGACTTTAATGGAGAGATTGACAACAATACAGTCATAGTAGGGGACTTTAATACCTCTCTGACTTCACTAGATAGATCTTCCAGACAAAAACTTAACAGGGAAACAAAGATTCTAAAGAACACACTGGATCAGATGGATTTAATTGGCATTTATAGAACACTAGAGGCCCGGTGCATGAAATTCGTGCACTGGGGGGGTGTGTCCCTCAGCCCAGCCTGTACCCTCTCCAATCTGGGACTCCTCGGGGGATGACCGACTGCCGGTTTAGGCCAGGGATCGGGCCTAAACCGGCAGTCGGACATTCCTCTCACAATCAGGGACTATTGGCTCCCAACTGCTCACCTGTCTGCCTGCCTAATTGCCCCTAACCGCTTCTGCCTGATCACCCCCTAACCACTCCCCTGCCAGCTTGATCAAAGCCTAACTGCTCCCTTGCAGGCTTGGTCCCCCCTACTGTCCTCCCCTGCAGGCCTGATGGCCCACAACAGTCCTCCCCTGAAGGCCATCTTGTGGAAACCATCTTGTGACCACATCAGGGCGGCCATCTTGTGCGAGGGTATACCAGTCAATTTGCATATTACCTCTTTATTATATAGGATATCACCCAACACCGCAGAATATACGTTCTTCTCAAGTGCACATGGATCATTCACAAAGATAGACCACATGTCAGGACACAAAACAAGTCTCTACAAGTTCAAGAAGATTGAAATCATATCAAGCATCTTCTCATATCACAGTGGAATGAAATTAGAAATAAACTACAGTAAAAAACAACAACCCAAATATTCTAACATATGGAGGCTAAATAGCATGTTATTAAACAATGAACAGGTTACCAATAAGATCAAGAAAGAAATCAAAAACTTTCTGGAAACAAATGAAATAAACAGACAACAACCTAAATCTCTGGGACACAGCAAAAGCAGTCCTGAGAGGGAAATTCATAGCATAACAGGCATACCTCAAAAAACAAGAAAAATCAGCAGCAGAAAATGAGCAGGGGCGCCAGACCAAGGCAGGGCACTGGTCATTGTCATCAGGACAAGCCTCTGGTGGTTATTGAAAATTCTTTGCTCCTGTGCGCTGCTGCCCCACCTGGCGCTCACACCTACTACTGGCGCCTGCCCTGCTTACTCCTGCAGCTGGAGCTGCTGCTCGCACCCGCTGCTGGCACTTGGCACTGGTCCCAATCACTTGGAGGCTGCCAGCCCTGAATGCCCCTGAGGGCTTCTCCATCTCCCTCTGCTCCTGAGGGGTGATCAGGGCAGCAACCATAACACCCGCTGCTGGCACCAGCCCCAATCGCTCTGCACTATTGGCGGCAGTGGGAGCGGGGCTGCCAGCAGACAGAGGACCTGGGGCTGCATCAGGAAAGACCAGGCAGAGGTGCAGAGGATGGGCTGAGACCTGCCTCTGTGCCCACTGCAGCCTCGTGGCCCACAGTTCCTTTATTAAAATAAAAACACTGCTTAGGTTGAAAGGTGATATAGTCTTCTTTTGCATAGATGAATAAATAAATAAATAAGTAAATATAATAAA
Source organism: Myotis brandtii (assembly GCF_000412655.1). NCBI lineage: Eukaryota > Metazoa > Chordata > Mammalia > Chiroptera > Vespertilionidae > Myotis > Myotis brandtii. The sequence goes on along the minus strand of NW_005372021.1, from coordinate 442,323 downwards.
AAAATAAAGTCTTGGTATTCAGTGGATATATCATCCAGTAAGTGTAATTATCAGAACGTTTTCAGAATTGTGAATTTTGTTGTTGAGTCAGGTTGATTTGGACATGAGAAATATCATGGTGTATTGGGGAATTTTCTCTCTCAGAAGACAGGAGAATAAAATTCTGCTTTTATCTTTGCCACTAATTAGTTCAATTCTGTGGATAAACCATTTTACCTTTTGAAATCTACAATTTTTTTTACCAATCAATGAAAAGAATTTGACTGAGTTTATAATGATTCTTTCCAGCAGGAAAATTCTTTAGTGCTAATCATTTTTGCATTAATTAATTACTTAGTCTGGGAAAAGCAAGGTGTTTTGAGAAAGTTTTGAATGACAGAAGGTAGAGTTCTTGGTGACCTAATTAACAGGAGAGCATTTGTATGCTCAGAAGCAAAGCATAAGACTAGAAATTGCACTAAATGGAGTAATTAGGTGAACAAGAAGAAAACAACAGGTTTACCTGCCTAATGTTCAAATAAAGTAATGAATCCTAATGGTGGCGGGCAGATCTCTTCATGTCTTATTAATAGGTGGCCAAACTGGCTCTTTTACACCAAACATCAATGGACCCTGCCCATCAGTCTATGTGAGCAGACTAAAGAAATTTGAGAGGTCTAAGATAGAGTTGGAACTTTTCCTTTCTCTCCATGGAGGAGGTAGACTAGTGCTTCCTGTGGTCCCCAAGTCAAGAGATCCAAAAGAAACACTTCTAGAGACTGGGGGAGTCAGCTGTAATGGGAGTCTGGCATCTCATTATCTGGTGAGATATATGCCCAGAGGACTTGCTGAATATCTTCTGTGTCCAATTGAGCAGAGGACAGGAAATGGAGAGATACAGACTGGAGAGATGGGGGAATGGCTGATGGAGAGGACAGCTGTGAAGCAGGAGTGTGCCTCACTCCCACTGTTTGTCACAGCAAGATGAATGCAATACCTGAAATTCAATGCTATTCCAGGCAAGAGAAACACAGAAGTCAGATCACTATGGGAGGGAGACTGAAAACTATCAAGCTGGAACCATCATCCTATTCAGAAACTGTGCAGTTAGAAATCTCCACAAATGTCCTGTAAAGAACCATTTACAAAATAATCACGAGGAAGGAAGTAAAGCATAGGGAATATAATCAATAATATTGTGACCATTTACAAAATAATCACGAGGAAGGAAGTAAAGCATTGGGAATATAATCAATAATATTGTGATAACTATGCATGGTGCCAATTGGGAACTGGAAATATCAAGGGGAACACTATGTCAAGTATGTAATTGTCTAACCACTAAGCTGTACAATTGGTTTTAGGTGTATTGGTTTCAGGTGGGGCGGGGGGGGAGGGAGAGGTGCTACTATAGATATAGTATTTGTCAACTTTGTAAAAAAAAACCAATAAGATAAAGTTGTTGACCATCATAATGATTAGAAATTTTATAAAAATTGATATTTACAACCAGGTAAGCAAGTCACTTTTAAGCCCAGAAACTAGTATAAAGCATTTATATTTTACTTTTACCATGGCATTAACTTTTATAAATTATTTTAAAGTAACTGATAGTTTAATTTGCTTTGTATTTCTTAGAAACAGCACAGATCCTATTAGAAAAATATATTGTAATGATCTATTTTTCAGACATAAATGTCCTAAGTATTAGGTGGATGCTGTAGATTCCAGAATTATGGCCTAAACTAGGGGCATCTTGACTTTTGACCCAGATGGGTATATCTGTAAGGGCCAGTGGACAAATCATGCTTTAATGAAGATCTGGTGAGGTTTCTGACAGCGACTTGGTTGGATTAACTGGGCAGCTGGAAGTCAAGGGCCATATCCCTGACTTTTCTGCAAAATGTAGCATGGGGACAGTTGGGACATGAAAAGATAGGAATTAGAGAGGAGGGATAATTTTGAATATAGAACATCACAGTACCACTAAATTTGTCCATCTGCCTTTACCAGGAAACTTAACCCATGTCCTTAGTAAGAAAGGGACAAAAATGAACTAACTAACCCAATCAGATAATAGATGTCATCCCTTAATGAGGAGACCATGATGAGATAGAAGCAATAACACAAACTAACGTATTTTGTGGTCAAGTTGAAGTTAGTTCAAGAAACACTCAGTTTCTATTGTTCATGAGGTCCTGTGCTAGAAACTAGGGCTTAAAAGATGAATAAAGTGCCCTGGATGGTGAGCTAAGTGGTTAGAGCATTGGCCTGTGCACCAAAGTGTTGCGGGTTTGATTCCAGTCAAGGGCTCATACCTGGGCTGCAGGTTCCATCCTTGGCCCCAGTCAAGGGGCATGCAGGAGGCAACCAATCAATGTGTCTCTCTCACATCGATGTCTCTCTTTGTCCCACTCTCTCTTTCTCCATTCCACTCACTGTAAAAAAAAAAAATCGATGAAAATATCCTGGAGTGAGGATTAACAAAGTAAATAAATAGATAAAAGATTAATAAAATGAAGTTTAAGGCTGTGTGTGAGGGGGGTTTCAAGATAAAGTGTAAAGTACAGAGACAAAGAGCAAAGACTAAGAGAAGAGAAATAGTATGGTGTCCAAGGAGAACCACAAGGAGTTCAGTAATAGTAAAGCAATGGTTTTCACCTACCTTGCCTAGTTCATCAGGTTGTTATGAAGATATCTGAATGTTGCAATGCATTTGAAAATGCTTTGTAAACTACAAACCCCTATAAAATGCATGATATTATTAGCTCTTCTGCAAGACTGACAGCCATTTAACTGTAGAGAATTATTAATCTTTATGTCTCCACATTTCCAAGCATAGGATCTGCCACATCGATGTCTAATATATATTTGTTGAATGTTCAAAGGGAAGGTTTATAGAGGAATATGAACTTACAGAATGATTCACATTAAGTGATTTATTGCTACTTTCAATCAAAATGTGAATGAACCTTAAAAATATGTGCAGAAACGTCCTGATTTTGAGTGTTCCAGCTGAGAACTTAGCTTAGTGTGTAGACAATTTAAACAATAGGACATTTCCAAAAAAAAATCAGTATTTGAAATAAAAGCGCACTGGACTTCTTGGAAAGAAAACACATTTTCTTTGGACTTTTCCACTTTTATTTTTTATATAGTCTGATTTTGAATAAAATCACATGCGGTGTGTGTGTGTGTGTGTGTGTGTGTGTGTGTAATTGATGTGTGGATTTAGAAATTTTGGAGATGTTCAGATAAAATAAATCTGTAATCCAAAAATGATTAACAAGTTTTAAATTTAATAAAAATGTTGCTTGCTTAATCAGTACATGAGGAAAGGCAAAGAACTATAAATGCATCATATTTGTACTCCGCTCTTTGTGATTTTTAAAGAAATATCATAAAAAAATATCTTCACTGCTGGTGTCAAAGAAAAGCTAATCTTTTTGTGCTTTTCCTGCAATTTTTACTTTCTAACTGACTGGTCACTAGCTCATTTTCCTTTTGCATCTGGTATGCCTCAATTTATCAGCTTCATTTCCCCAAAAGAGATTTTGTACGCTTCTACCCAATGCTAGAGGAGGGCATGTGAGTATGAAAGGGATGGTGAGGGGAAAATAGGAGTAGAAACAGCACTCCCAGAGAGGTGCCAACCATAATAATACATTCTTCACAGTTTAGAATCAAACAGGTGTCCATATCTATTTAGAGCTTTGTTCTGGGAACACAGGATAATTCATGCATAGCTTTAGCAATTTGACAACCAGATGGCAATAACAGTTTTTCAAGTGGTATCAAGTTTATGGAGATTCATTTGAAAATAAGGGAGCATGATAAGCAGACAGGAGGTAGGAGAGTAGATCCAAGTTAGCAGGCCAGGGTACAAAGCAAACTTCTGTGGGGTCTCTTATCCAATTAGGGAGATGTCAGTATAAGAAAACCCAAGGATTTGAAAGTATGAAGTAGAAGACCTGCCCTTGCCACAGTGATGGTCAGAAGGCTTGCCACCAAACTTCATCAAATGTCTTTTACATATGCCTAATGACAGGAGTCAAGATCATTTTTTCAAGGAATACTATTTCATGGGTTAAGAAGTTTTGCTCTAGTGCTGGGTTAGAGTTTGTTGGTCCATGTAGGCTAATCTGCAGATAGTTAGCAATTCATTTGACAAGCTGGATTGAAACTAAAGTGGATGGGAGTTAACATGTTGTTCCTTAGCCTTATTTATACCCTCAATATCTTTTATTAGTATTATTGTAATGGTCATTTACCCAGTCCGCCTTCTTCCAGTCCATCTCCACAGTGATCTTCCTAAAATGTTAATCTAATTACTAGTATATCACTCTTTTAAAATCCTTTAGTATGTCCCATTACCATGATGTTAATTCAAAATACCTAAGTATTGTATATTGGGGATTTGCACCGATTTCTTTTCCAGCTTTTTCTCCCACTTTCCCTTTCTTTAATCGTAGAAAACTGCCCAATGTCCAATAACCACTCCGTGCTCTTTCATGCTACCATTCTTTGGCTCTTACTACTTTTCTATGTTTAGAATATTCTAAACTGCTGAAATTCCACACATTCTTCAAGGACTGGCTCAAATCTTATCTCTGAGAAGTTTTTGCCCACCCTTCCAAACTAAGCTTTTTTTGAATACTTTGCTTTACCTTCTTTATTGACATTTTCATGAGACTAAAATTTTGAATTATATGTTTGTCTGCTTCATTAATTTTTTTTATCTCATCAGAGGCAAGGAATCTAATTTGTCTTGTTATCCCAAGTACATAGTATATTCTCAAAAATTTTTTTATTGAGTAAATAGATAAATATATCATTTGGAATTCAGTTTGATTCAACATAATAAACATTTGAAATATATGACTCATAGAAGATAGTGGATTTTTTCTTTGGCTTCATACAGTGGTTCTCAACCTTCTGGCCCTTTAAATACAGTTCCTCATGTTGTGACCCAACCATAAATTTATTTTCGTTGCTACTTCATAACTGTAATGTTGCTACTGTTATGATGTTCAGATAAAATAAATCTGTAATCCAAAAATGATTAACAAGTTTTAAATTTAATAAAAATGTTTCTTGCTTAATCAGTAGATGAGGAAAGGCAAAGAACTATAAATGCATCATATTTGTACTCCACTCTTTGTGATTTTTAAAGAAATATAAAAAAATACCTTCACTGCTGGTGTCAAAAAAAAGCTAATCTTTTTGTGCTTTTCCTGCAATTTTGCAGGCAGTCTAAAGCTGTATGACAGCTTCATGTTGGCACCAGTGTCACAAGAGACTATTAAATCTGCTACATATGTTCTGGGAACTGAGCTGTGTCTTCTCCTACTTTCTAACTGACTGGTCACTAGCTCATTTTCCTTTTGCATCTGGTATGCCTCAATTTATCAGCTTCATTTCCCCAAAAGAGATTTTGTACGCTTCTACCCAATGCTAGAGGAGGGCATGTGAGTATGAAAGGGATGGTGAGGGGAAAATAGGAGTAGAAACAGCACTCCCAGAGAGGTGCCAACCATAATAATACATTCTTCACAGTTTAGAATCAAACAGGTGTCCATATCTATTTAGAGCTTTGTTCTGGGAACACAGGATAATTCATGCATAGCTTTAGCAATTTGACAACCAGATGGCAATAACAGTTTTTCAAGTGGTATCAAGTTTATGGAGATTCATTTGAAAATAAGGGAGCATGATAAGCAGACAGGAGGTAGGAGAGTAGATCCAAGTTAGCAGGCCAGGGTACAAAGCAAACTTCTGTGGGGTCTCTTATCCAATTAGGGAGATGTCAGTATAAGAAAACCCAAGGATTTGAAAGTATGAAGTAGAAGACCTGCCCTTGCCACAGTGATGGTCAGAAGGCTTGCCACCAAACTTCATCAAATGTCTTTTACATATGCCTAATGACAGGAGTCAAGATCATTTTTTCAAGGAATACTATTTCATGGGTTAAGAAGTTTTGCTCTAGTGCTGGGTTAGAGTTTGTTGGTCCATGTAGGCTAATCTGCAGATAGTTAGCAATTCATTTGACAAGCTGGATTGAAACTAAAGTGGATGGGAGTTAACATGTTGTTCCTTAGCCTTATTTATACCCTCAATATCTTTTATTAGTATTATTGTAATGGTCATTTACCCAGTCCGCCTTCTTCCAGTCCATCTCCACAGTGATCTTCCTAAAATGTTAATCTAATTACTAGTATATCACTCTTTTAAAATCCTTTAGTATGTCCCATTAATTAATATGTTGAAGCCCTAACCCCAATGTGTCTGTATGTAGACATGGGGACTATCTATACATATAAAAGCCAAGCAACTGGAATGACCAGAATGACCAGTCACTATGACCCACACTGTTGCCAGCCAACTGGCCTGATGGGGGTGGGGCCGGCCAGCCTACCTCCCGTGGCCCCTCCTCCCAGCTGGCCCAGCCCCTGATCGGCCACCCACACCCTGATTGGGGGTGGGGCAAGCTGGCCAATCTCCTGCAGCCCCTCCCCCTGACTGGCTGGCCCCAATTGGCCCTAATCGGTGTGGGCCAGCTGGACCCCACCCTTGCACGAATTCGTGCACTGGTCCTCTAGTCTACACTAATAAAAGAGAAACATGGTAATTAGCGTACGACCGCTACCCTTCCCAGGCTAATCAGCTGTGGGGTCTCTTATCCAATTAGGGAGATGTCAGTATAAGAAAACCCAAGGATTTGAAAGTATGAAGTAGAAGACCTGCCCTTGCCACAGTGATGGTCAGAAGGCTTGCCACCAAACTTCATCAAATGTCTTTTACATATGCCTAATGACAGGAGTCAAGATCATTTTTTCAAGGAATACTATTTCATGGGTTAAGAAGTTTTGCTCTAGTGCTGGGTTAGAGTTTGTTGGTCCATGTAGGCTAATCTGCAGATAGTTAGCAATTCATTTGACAAGCTGGATTGAAACTAAAGTGGATGGGAGTTAACATGTTACTCCTTAGCCTTATTTATACCCTCAATATCTTTTATTAGTATTATTGTAATGGTCATTTACCCAGTCCGCCTTCTTCCAGTCCATCTCCACAGTGATCTTCCTAAAATGTTAATCTAATTACTAGTATATCACTCTTTTAAAATCCTTTAGTATGTCCCATTACCATGATGTTAATTCAAAATACCTAAGTATTGTATATAGGGCATTTGCACCGATTTCTTTTCCAGCTTTTCCTCCTACTTTCCCTTTCTTTAATCATAGAAAACTGCCCAATGTCCGATAACCGCTCCATGCTCTTTCATGCTACCATTCTTTGGCTCTTACTACTTTTCTATGTTTAGAATATTTTAAACTGCTGAAATTCCACACATTCTTCAAGGACTGGCTCAAATCTTATCTCTGAGAAGTTTTTGCCCACCCTTCCAAACTAAGCTTTTTTTGAATACTTTGCTTTACCTTCTTTATTGACATTTTCATGAGACTAAAATTTTGAATTATATGTTTGTCTGCTTCATTAATTTTTTTTATCTCATCAGAGGCAAGGAATCTAATTTGTCTTGTTATCCCAAGTACATAGTATATTCTCAAAAATTTTTTTATTGAGTAAATAGATAAATATATCATTTGGAATTCAGTTTGATTCAACATAATAAACATTTGAAATATATGACTCATAGAAGATAGTGGATTTTTTCATTGGCTTCATACAGTGGTTCTCAACCTTCTGGCCCTTTAAATACAGTTCCTCATGTTGTGACCCAACCATAAAATTATTTTCGTTGCTACTTCATAACTGTAATGTTGCTACTGTTATGAATCGTAATGTAAATATCTGATATGCAGGATGGTCTTAGGCGACCCCTGTGAAAGGGTCGTTCAGTTGCCAAAGGGGATGCGACCCACAGGTTGAGAACCTCTGGCTTCATATGAAGGAAATTTTTGGACAGGCAGTCTAAAGCTGTATGACAGCTTCATGTTGGCATCAGTGTCATAAGAGACTATTAAATCTGCTACACATGTTCTGGGAACTGAGCTGTGTCCTCTCTTGCCAATTAATATGTTGAAGCCCTAACCCCAATGTGTCTGTATTTAGACATGGGGACTATCTATACATATAAAAGCCAAGTGACCAGAATGACCGGAATGACCAGTCGCTATGACCCACACTGTTGCCCGCCAACCTCCCGTGGCCCCTCCTCCCAGCTGGCCCAGCCCCAATCAGCCACACGCACCCTGATTGGGGGTGGGGCCAGCCGACCAACCTCCTGCAGCCCCTCTCCAAGACTGGCTGGCCCCGATCGGCCCTAATTGGGGTGGGCTGGCTGGACCCCACCTGTGCACGAATTCGTGCACCGGTCCTCTAGTAAGAATATAATTAAGGTTAACTGAGGTCATAAGAGAAGAGACATCATATTATAGGACTAGTGTCTTTATAAAAAGAAATACCAGCATATTCCTCCTTCTCTACCCTCCCCCCACCATGTGCTCCCTGTAAACAAAGAAGAGGTCACATGAGAATGCAGCAGAATGGCAGGCTCCTGCAAACCTATGCTGACCATGCTGACCCCCTCATCTTAGACTTCTCAGTCTCCAGAACCATGAGAAAATAACTGTCTGTATTAACTGAGGTCATAAGAGAAGAGACATCATATTATAGGACTAGTGTCTTTATAAAAAGAAATACCAGCATACTCCTCCTTCTCTACCCTCCGCCCACCACGTGCTCCCTGTAAACAAAGAGGTCACATGAGAATACAGCAGAATGGCAGGCTCCTACAAACCTATGCTGACCATGCTGACACCCTCATCTTAGACTTCCCAGTCTCCAGAACCATAAGAAAATAAGCCACTCAGTCTGTGGTGTTTTGTTATGGCAGTTTAAGTTAATTAAGACACCAACTTTCTGGATTTCCTTCTGGTATAAGATGGATGCTGAAGCACCAGTGATTACATCTGAGTTCCAGGTAATAACAAGAAAGAAGGGGGCAAAGAAAGAAGGGCAAGAAGTTCTACAGTGCTCCTTTAAGAAGATTTTCAGAGATCCACCTTGTACCTCTTCCATCCCTGGCTTCAAAGGAGGCCAAGAAATGCCATTTTTTAAGTCGGAATAAAATCAGGGTTATATTTGTGAGGAAGATGGGGAAAATGGATAATAAGGTTAATTAAGACACCAACTTTCTGGATTTCCTTCTGGTATAAGATGGATGCTGAAGCACCAGTGATTACATCTGAGTTCCAGGTAATAACAAGAAAGAAGGGGGCAAAGAAAGAAGGGCAAGAAGTTCTACAGTGCTCCTTTAAGAAGATTTTCAGAGATCCACCTTGTACCTCTTCCATCCCTGGCTTCAAGGGAGGCCAAGAAATGCCATTTTTTTAAACCAGAATAAAATCAGGATTAAATTTGTGAGGAAGATGGGAAAAATGGATAATAGGTTGGTGCTTAGCAGTCCCTGCCACAAATGTCTGCAATTATAGATCCTGACAGTTTTGGCTTTTGGATAGAAACTCTGTGTTCTGGCTAAAGGGTGGTCACTGATGCTGCACTGCAGTGTAAAATGACTTGTTATTTGGGTATCAGAGACAAAGACCAGACAATACAAATGTTTAACTACAGAATGTTTTAGATGCAGTGGTTAAAGGGTTCGGTGACACAATGTTTTACTATAGTCCTGGAAAGACTTTTGCAAGTATATTCTCTTTTTCTCCCAGCCAGGAGAATCTCAACTAGGCATTCCCTTAAAAATGAGAATTCATCCTGGACATATCACTTCAGAAAGGTTGATTATTCAGTACTCACCGGATCCATTTATCAAAGTTAGCAGATCAAGGAAATAACAAAAGATCAGAGTAGAGATAAAAGAAATAGGAACCAGAAAAGCAACAGGAAAAATCAACAAAATTAAGAGCAAGGTTTTTTAAAAGATAAAAAAAAAACATTGACAAAACTTTAGTTAAAGAAAAAAAGAGAAAGAACTCAAATAAAATAAAAAATAAAAGAAGAGACATTACAACTGATACTACAGAAATGCATAGGGTCAAAAGAGACTACTATGAACAATTATATATGCTAACAAATTAGATAGCCTAGAGAAATGAATAAATTTCTAGAAACATACAACATACCAAGACTGAATAAAAAAGAAATAGAAAATCTGAACAGATCAATGACAATTAAAGAAATTGTTGAATCAGTAAAAAATCTCCTAACACAGAAAACCCCAGGACCAGATGGTTTCACTGGTAAATTCTATCAAACATTTAAAGAATAAATGCCAGCCCTTTTCAAATCTTCTAAAGAACTGAAGAGGAAGGAACACTTCCAAACTCATTCCACAAGGCAAGCATTACCCTCATATGAAAGCCAGATAATGATACTTCAAGAAAACTATAGATTGATATCCCTGATGAATATAGATATAGAAGTTCTCTATAAATATGAACAAACCAAATTTAATAAGTCATTAAAATTATTATGTACTATGACCAAGTGGGATTTATCCTTGAGATGCAATAATGGTTCAGCATACAAAAGATTATAGCTATAATACACCACATTAATAGGATGAAAGATAAAATCATATAATTATCTCAATAGATGCAGGAAAAGCATTTAACAAAAATATTAACATCTTTTCATAATAAAATCCTTCAATATATTGTGTAGAGAAGGAACATAGCTCAAAATAAAGGTTGTATCTGACAAACCCACAGCTAACATTGTACTCAATGGAGAAAAAGAAAGCTTTTCCTCTAAAATCAGGTACAATAGTGCTCTTTCTCACCTCTCTTACTCGATATAGTACTGAAGGTATGAGCCAGAGCAGTTACATAAGACAAAGAATGAAAGGCATTCAAATTGGAAAGAAGTAAAATTATTATTTGCAGATGGTATGATCTTATATATAGAAATTCCAAAGCACTTAATCAAAAAATTGTTGAAACTAATCAATAAATTCAGTAAAGTTGCAGGATATAAAAACAAATGTACAGAAATCAGTTGCATTTTTATACACTTACAAGATAATATCTGAAAAAATAAAATAATGTGATTCACAACAGCACCAAAAACAATAAAATACCTAGAAATAAATTTAACCAATGATGTATCACCTCACACCTGTTAGAATGGCTATCATCAAGAAGACAAGAGACAAGTATTGGTGAGGATGTGAAGAAAAGTGGACCCTATGCATTATTGGTGAGGATGTAAATTGGTGAAGCCACTATAGAAAACAGTATGGAGGTTCCTCAAATATTAAAAATAGAACTACCATATCATTCAGCCATTGCACTTCTGGGTATCTGAAAACAAAAGCACTCATTCAAAAAGATATAGGCACCCCCCTGTTCATTGCAGCAATATTTCTTATTTTGGGGCAAGATAAGGAAAGAACCTAAGGGTCTGTTGGTGGATATATGTATAATGAACGTCACACACACACATTGGAATATTATCCAGCCATGAGAAAGAAACAAATCCTGCCATCTGTGAAACATGGACAGACCTTAAAAACATTATGTTAAATGAGGTAAGTCAGAGAGAGAAAGGCAAGTACTGTATGATACCACTTATATATGTGAAATCTAAAAAAAGCCAAACTTGTAAAAACAGAGAGTAGAATAGTGGTTACCAGAGTCTGGGAGGTGGGAGAATAAGAGAGATTGTTTAAGGACACAAACTTGTAACCAGTAGATAAATAAGTTCTGGAGATCTAATGCACAATATATTCATTATAAACAACAATACAGTATTATCAACATCAAACTTGCTAAGAAAAAAAAAGAATCCACTTAGGTAACTCAAGCTGTGCTATACCACCCTGATCTCAAAGTTAGATGGACTACAGTTTCTCATCTTCTGGGGTAAGGCACAGGAGTGAGACAGTCAGACTGGGTGTGCAATATCAGGGGACTCAATCTTCAGAACTAGAGAGGTGGAGGATGGACTGCTGCAGTCCAGTATTCTCCTGATATAGTTTTCCAGGTTTGAGTACCAAGAAAGCTGTCACTCTCCTGGAATTCCAAATTAACCACAAAGAGCCAGAGTACTCTCTATTAAATTGCAGTGGACAATCACCACTTTGTAGCCTGACCTGGACAGTTTGGACTGGGAAACATGAACCTTGGTATTCCTGGCTGGTTCAGTGTCATTTCATTAATTTTTAGCAATAATGCAGTTATGAAATACATGCAATTCCACATTTTATCCAGTTAAAGTTTTGGATCTCCTTATTGCACTACTGACCAGGTTCAACTGATTTTACACCTCCACCTGAAAATGGAAAGGAAATACCATTCATCAGTGTCTGTTGTGCAACATGTTGGGTCTAAGGCCCTTCTGCTTATCACATTGACTGGCATTTTACCACTAGAGACCTTATTTCATTTGATAAGAACTTTCCTTTAGAAGGTAGCTACTTGGGGGTTTAAGAACTTTGTCCAAGGTAACCCAAAGTGCTAGTAGCTGAGCCCATCTCAACCACATGGCTTCATTCCAGGGGTCCTCAAACTACGGCCCACGGGCCACATGCAAATACAAATATTGTATTTGTTCCCGTTCTGTTTTTTTACTTCAAAATAAGATATGTGCAGTATGCATAGGAATTTGTTCATAGTTTTTTTTTTAAACTATAGTCCGGCCCTCCCACGGTCTGAGGGACAGTGAACTGTCCCCCTGTTTAAAAAGTTTGAGGACCCCTGATTTAGGCTAATAGGTGTCATTTGTTGAACAATAACTATGTGCCAGCCCCCGTGGTCTCCACTTCACATCCATCATGCTTATTTACTCTATAAAACCACATTAGGTCTCTATTATTCCCCTTTTACAAATGAGGGAACACTGAGGGATTTTGTAACTGGCCCAAGGAGTCAAGTAGTAATTCATACCAATTTTGTTTGACTTTGAAGCCTTTATTCTTAACCATATGAGAAATTTAATAACATCGAAGGAGGAAGCATATTGTCATCATTTGGAGCTTGGGCTCTGGATATGGGTTAATATCCTGTATCAGCCTGTTACTAGATCTGTAATACTGTACAAGTTACTCAAACTTTCTATGTAGCAATATATTCCTTTACCTGTAAAGTGGGGATATTAATAATACTTACATTCTATGTTGGGGTGAATAATAAATGATAATATCCCATTACTCTCCAAGGCATTCTCTGGCATCACTTTCCACAATGACCTGGGGCCCTGCCCGTAGCTATTTATTTGGGAAAATATATGCTAAATTCATTTATGATGAGGTTGTCCATATTAACTCACTCTGTTACTAAATCAGAATAATTTTGAATACTGTGATGCTTTAGCAGGTAGTTTAAAGCAATAGAAATTTACATTTCAACAGAAATATCAAGTGAGAGCCAATATATAATCTAGAGAAGCAAGAGTTTAATTAGAACACCTCTCAGTTTGGTGGCTGGTTAGGATGGCGATGTTAGGGGTGGGATATGCGAGAACATCAGTGGTGGGGATGAAGGTGGTGAGCTCAGTCTGGAGATGCTTGGCTTGAGGTGATTGCAGGGCATCAGGCAGAGAGACAGCAGGTAGGCACTGAGAGTGGCTCTAGCTCAGGACAGATTGCAGAGCTGGAGACACAGATGTGGAGGGTAGGGATGCTGTGTACCTTGAGTTATAAATTAGTCAAAGTGGGTGGTTGCAGAACCCAGGCATTTGGAATGAGTATATAGGATGGAGAAAGAACAGGACAGCATGGGGAAACATCGTCATTAAGGACTGGGTAGAAGAAGAGAAACCTATGGAAGAATCCAAGAAGGAAAGGCATAGAGGGAGGATAATAATAGAGAGGAGAGCCACAGAAGTTGTTCTGGAGAGGCAAATCATGCTCTCCCTGTCACTATGTGAGGGAACATGCCTACCCTTCCACCACAATCTGAGTCTGTTCCCTCAGAAGACCTCAAACTACTGGACACAGCTGACTGGAGACCAGAACTTGACATAAGACTCAAGCTGGGTCAAGCAGATTTTCTCTCCTTGATGGGTGTGACTGTAATAGAATGCTAATCATTACACTGAACTTTTGAACCAGAGGCCATGTGAAACCAGGGTCAGGAGAGCCAGCCAGTGCTAAAGAGGAGGAGTGAAGAGCTATTCAGTGGGCATAGGGTGCTTGAGAAAGAAATTTAGGTGAGCGGTTGTCACTTTCTGGTTCCAGCCCCTCAGAGGTCCAGAGTGTTTGGGGTTCCAGCAGCTAGTGATACCAGACTGAGGTAGAAATAAAGAAAAAAAAGCATTTTAAGGAGATGTGGTTAATAGTATTTAGTGCTGCCACAAAGTTAAGTATAGAGTTTGAAATATATCCATCCATTTGGTGTAGAAATAAGGGAGGCTTTACTAAGGGTATATTCAGAGTATCCATAGTGACAGATTTACATAATAGTTGGAAGAATGAAATAGAGGTGACCTGGATTTTTAGAAAAGAAAAGTGAGGGATAAGGAGTTGGAGATATTGGTGGTTTTTTTTTCATTGAAATTAAGGGAAATTTGCTGAAAGCAAAAGGCTGGTAGAAAGAGAGTCTGCAGAAGCAATGGTTTGCAAAGTGGAGGGTATGGGGTGCTGTGTACCATATGAGGTATAAAAATAATTCACTAGGATGCAGGAAAAATATTAGAACTTATATTTTTAAATTATTTTATGTAGTCTTATAATGTACATGTTATAAAATGGCACATGTGTATAACTTCTAAATAAATTAACATACATTGTAGCTGTGTGATCAATAATTTATTGGGGTACATGATCAAGAACATTTGAGGCTATAGCACTAAAGTATCAAAAAAGCAGATTTCTCCCTAGCTGGTTTGGCTCAGTGGATAGAGCGTCGGCCTGTGGACTAAAAGGTCCCAGGTTCGATTCCGGTCAAGGGCATGTACCTTGGTTGTGGGCACATCCCCAGTAGCGGGTGTGCAGGAGGCAGCTGATCGATGTTTCTCTCTCATCGATGTTTCTAACTCTCTATCTCTCTCCCTCTCTGTAAGAAATAAATAAAATATATTTTTAAAAAAGCAGATTTCCTGCTCCTAGCAGCCAATATTATAATAACATCATCGAGGGAGTTACACAAGGGCAAATGTTGGCAAAGTAGAAATAAAATAGTAGAAACAGGTATGTCCTAGCCCTAAAGAAATTTTACATTTTTATTTATTTTGCTTTGTGCTCTCCTGAAACCTTTACTTCTTTCTTAATGAGGTGAGTTTTATGAATCTGAGAACAGAGCATAACTCAATTATTTTTTATTTTATTACTAGATACTCAGTGCACAAAATTCGTGCATGGATAGAGTCCCTAGTGGATGCCGGCCACTTGCTGGGGCCTCCCTTCACACATGCCTTGGCCTGGTACCGCCCGCTCACCTGCTCCACCATCCCGCTGTGGTCCCACTCTTGTTGGGGCCCATCAGGACCAGGCAGTGCCTCCACTGCCACCCACTGCCAGCCATGTCACAGATGCCCACCATCTTCTGTGCCCTCCCCCTGGTGGTCAGTGCACGTCTAACTCCCAGTTGGTTGAACTCCCGCCCGTAGAAACAATTTGTATATTAGCCTTTTATTATATAGGATTTTTCTAGACCAAAGCCTCTTGGTCATCAGTGACCAGTCATAGCCTACCAAAAATCATCAAGTCTGCAGTAAAACATTTCTGTCAAGCCATTGCCCAAACAACCTATTTTGTGTTTTTTCTTTCTTAACTCTGTGGTTTTCAGGTATTCTAATGGCTCATTAATAATCAGTGACAATCAAAGTTTTTCTGATTATTAAAGCTAAGGCAACCACTCTTCTTTTTTCACATTTGAGATAGGAAAACAGCACAGGAGATGGAAAAAAATCTTGTTTTAAACATTGAGAAATTCCTGGTCTTGTTACAGCTTTATAATAATTACTAGAGGCTCGGTGCATAAAATTTGTGCATGGGGGAGCTGGGGGAGGTGGATCCCCTTAGCCCAGCCTGCACCCTCTCCTTGGGGGATGTCCGACTGTTGGTCGGGCCTAAACCGGCAGTTGGACATCCCTCTAATCCTGGACGACTGTTGGCTCCTAATTGCTCACCTGACTGCTGCCTGGTCACCCCTAACTGCCCCCCCTGCCAGCTTGGTCGCCCCTAACTGCCCCTCGCTGCTGGCCAGGTAACCCCCACTGCCCGCTCCCTGCCAGCCTGGTTGCCCCATGCAGCTTGCTGTTCAGTCGTTTGGTTCTCCCTCACTAACCCCCCTGCTGGCCTGGTCATAGGCAGCCATCTTGTGAGGGTGTGAGGGTTAATTTGCACATTACCGCTTTATTATATAGGATAATTTAAAAATCAATCAATTGAATAGCAACAGATTCATATTCATATGTTGAATATCTTTAGGCCTCTAGGAGATAGAGTTTAAAGCTCATGTAAAAGGAAAGAGTTTTCTCTTTTGTTCCCCAATTGGGATAAGAGTATGAGTATTTCATTAAAAAGTTAAGATATTGTTTGCATAATGGTGTATATAAGAAGTGCAATTTTCTAGCCAGGGAAAGCCTATCTTATAGATGCTTCTTGGTCAGGGTAAAGCCAGAATCCTGGGAAAGAGGTGGAATGGAAAGAATCGACAAACTGTATTTATGGGGTTGATTTAGGTTTTAATTATTTTGCCCTATTTTGGCATATGTGTAGACCTAAGTAAGATAACTTCCAAATGCTATCTTTTCTAGACAAAATCTAGATAAGGTGCTGAATGACAACTAGAAGTATGAGATTAGAATAATTTATGGAAAGCCTATAGTCATACTTTATATTTTTGTGGGTTAATAGTTTACCACATATTCATTTGAGCATATTTTTAAAAATATGTTTTTATTGATTTCAGAGAGGGAGGAAGAAGGAGAGAGAGATAGAAACATCAATGCTGAGAGAGAATCATTGATCAACTGCCTCCTGCATGCTCCCTGCTGGGGACAGAGCCTACAACTTAGGCATATGCCCTGACCAGGAATTGAAGCATGACCTCTGGTTCACAGGTTGATGCTCAACCATTGAGCATATTTAAGTGACAACAATTTGAATTAAGCATAAGACAGTGTTTTATGTGTTAATTTTATGTGTTAGCTTAGTTAGGCATGGTGCCCAGTTGTTCGGTCAAACATTAGTTTAGATTTTTTGAAGGCATATTTTAGATGTGATTAACATTTAAATCAGTAAGTAGACTTTGAGTAAAGTAAATTTCCCTCCATTATGTGGGTGGGCCTCATATAATCAAAGATAAGCTTAAGAGAAAAGACTGAGGTCCCCAGAAGAGGAAAAAATTCTGCTCCCATACTGCCTTTGGAATCAAAACAACAACACCACCTTCTGCTAGAATTTTCAAGCTACTACCTGCCCTGCAGATTTCAGATTTGCCAATATTCACAACTTTTCTTTCCCTCTCTCTCACATATATTTGTATATAGATATATAGATAGATTAGATAGATATATAAAAATATATAGATATTGATAAATATAGAGATATATTTATATATTTATATATTATCTATATATATAAAAGCCAAGTGACCGGAACAATGGAACAACTGGAATGACCGGTCACTATGATGTGCACTGTGGTGTCTAACCAGCCCGATCAGGGCCCCAGTTGGCCCTCCCACCCCAATCAGGGGCAGGGCCAGCCGGCCAACCACCCGTGGCCCCTCCCCCCAGCTGGTCCAGCCCCTGGTTTCCCCCCCACCCTGATGGGGGTGGGGCAGGTCAGCCAGGGGATCGCCCCCCATCAGGGTGGGCCAGTTGGACACCACTTGTGCACAAATTAATGTGCTGGGCCTCTAGTAATTATCTATTTCATAAATGCTATATAAGAATATAAATGTAATTATGTTATAATTCTTTGTATATATCTAGAGAGAGAAATACATAGAAAAAATATAAATCATTACTTTGAGAATAAATGAAAACTTATAAAAATTTTACCAAGTAAAGAGTGGGAGTCCTGTCACTTCCATGATTCTGTTGCCAGTTCCAATAACCTGCCAGGTGGGAGGAGCACTGCCAGGTCTGAAGTACGGTCCTGATGGTGCTTCCCTTACTTCACCCAAAACAGCCTTCATGGAAGTGCAGTCGAAGCACTTTAATAGCTGTGGTTATTACTGTTAAAAACTGAATGAAGATTTTGCAGATTATTAGAAGTTTCCCAGATGCTGAGTCTATACATGCATTTTATCTGAAAATCAGTCTGCTTAGATACATGAAGGGTTACTCAGTAATAATGAATGTTTTGTTTTGGCTGTTGCCCAATGTAAGCAGCTATAAAATTTCCAGTCATTTTCCTCCTTGATATGCTGATATTTAATAAGTTAGAAATGTCTTTTGGCAAACAGATTCTATGCATCATCTTTTAACTCTAAGACAGTTTGGAATTATGGAATACCAAAAGGTTGGGTAAGGTCAAGTGCTTCATTTAAATTCTTGGCTCCCGAGATATTCCCTAAATTACAAAATCATCTCCATGGTACTCTTTCCCTTTTGGGGACTGTCCTTCCTCTTGCCTTGAAAAGCTGAACTAGCCTTAATTGCTAGCCTGACGCTCACAGAGGATCCTGATGGATCATTGTATCAAAATGTCTACATATATATATTAATTATAGGTTTCAATCCTTCCTAATTATGGGACAAACAAACTATATCTTAAGAAGAAAGTAATCCAGGTACAGCGGGATAAATCATGGAAATACTCAGACCAATTATAGGTTGTACTTTCTCCATTTGACCTTTACTACACAGATATGGTGAGAAACCTGGGATTTGAGTACATGGGGGTATTAGAATAAAATGTGTAACTCTGATGCATATTTAATCATAGCCATGTCTCATGCAGTGTGTTTGGAATGAATTTCTTTTCTCTCTAAAAGGTACAATCATTCTATCACTTTCAGTTGTCCTAGGTTCCTCATAACTTCTCTTCATATTAATATCAGAAAAAAAGTCCTACATTTTGTAGAGCCAAGATAGAAAAAGTAGCTCATACTTCATTTTGTCAGGACCAACCTGGACCAAAGAACCTAGGAGGATCAGTTTAAGTTGTCAAAAGAAAGAAACACAGATCAGAAATACCTCAGACTAAATAAACATTTACACATCGTCTATCAAGACTTGACTTTGACCAGTCTGTTTTTAAATCTCTGATGATGGGTGACAGACAGCAGAATAAGTGGTCCTGAGGGCTGCCAGCCTCTCATCCAGGGAATAGGGGGCCACAGGCATCTGACCATCATTGTTAAGATTCAGAAAATCTGAATAGACATCAACATTTTTATAAGGAAGCTGAGGAATTCCAGATGCACCAACCCAATGAGAGAAATGCTCTGGACAGGAACTCATGGCAGACACTCCCACACTTCTTGGACAGACATTCACATTTCCTACTTGGGGGCATCCATCTACCCCCAAATGGGAGGCCTGAACAAATATTCCTTTCACAACCCAGTCCAGTGAGGGCATATTTTGATTCCAGATATTTAGCAAGTTGACCAAAGGAGTCTGTCTACCTGTGAAAATTCCTGGCCGTTTGCCTCCAGCCTGAAACAAGAATGACAAGGAATACCTTTTTCCTCAGGAAAGAGAATCCTGCTGAGACCGAAACTCTCCATTCTAGACAGGGTCTGGCTTCTAGAATTTTAGACAAGACTGTAGACAGTTAAAAAAATTGGTAGTAAAATCAAACACATGGAGAAAAGCCATGAACGTTTTTGCGTATTGTTATATAAGGTGTTTTAAATGGAAAGGATTATATTTTTATAGGAAATATTTAGAGGCCAGAATATTTTTCAAATATATTCTTTTTTTTCCAGATTTACTAGTACTCCTATATTCAAACTCATTAAATGTGGAAGTCTTATTCAAATGTGGTGAGGGGAAACTCAGCTAAAATCTGTTAACATTGGAAATGGAAATGATTCTTTTTGGAAGCTGTGGCTCCATTGCTCTTAGTTGTCAGGTGAATTTTGAAACTCTCTTCCCACATGTTCTGTCTTCTTTAGAGCTGGGTGCTTCTTTGTATAAAAGGAGGATTCCACACTGTTGTATTCTCTTCCAACACATGTAAGGGTGCATTCACCATTCTAAAAAATATTGTGGCAATATACATTTTCAGATTTTTAGCATGAAATATTCAAATGGTTACATTTGAGTTCAAATTTAGTCAAACCAAATAGTTTTAGCAAATGAGTTAGGTTGTAAAACATTTATATTGGAAATATTTATTTTAGAGGCATCCTTTATTCATTTCATATTTACTGAGCAGCCTGGTATGCTCATGTGTATTTTAAATCTTTAATTCCTACCTGTGGAGTGAAAAGTTTTGTTTATCCAAGAATTGTTAGGCATATGAAAATAAGGAGAGAGATTTATAAAGGAAGAAGCAGTTGTATTTTAAATCTTTAATTCCTACCTGTGGAGTGAAAGTTTTGTTTATCCAAGAATTGTTAGGCATCTGAAAATAGGGAGAGAGATCTAAAAAGGAAGAAGCAGATATCAGCCTAATCTTAAAAAAGCAGACAACCCAGTGTCCCAACCAAAATTAATCTTTCTCTTGATTGGCATATAGAAGAAAAGAAGATGCTAAGAAAGGAATTTATTATTACTGAAAATTTATCTGTTTCATTTAAATGAGGATTTGGTTTTACAAATGATAGAACTGCTAACTTGATTATGTTCTAGCCTAAACAGTCATGCAGGATTTGGTTTCCCTTTCTCCGTTTGATGTCTGAACTTTGTGTGGCTATCAATTAATCACTTACTATCTAATTGAAAAGCAGACATGTGGCAGAAGAGCAACTAGAATAAAAGAGGCTTAAAAAATCCTTAGGAATGCTCCTTGCAACTCAAAATTTATGCACTGAGTAATTGAGACTAGAGTCACCGGAAAAGTAAATTAGGAGCAGTCTGAAAGCTCAGTAGACTTTCGCTCTTGGTTTTGTTTGCTTCCCTCTACACTGAGAGGAATATGACCTATTAACTTCAGTGGAATTCTTGCTAGCTCTGCACCATAGGATTGAGCCAGCCATTCTATTAAAAGCGAGGCCTTGGTACACTTGGATTGAATGAATTCAGGACTGCCAACCATTGTCAGTTAGTAGCTAAACTGTAGAGATCTTGGCACAAATCATTTCAAAATATGCTCTGGCTAGTCCCAAAAGAATTATTTTGCTTTTAGAACAATTTGAAAACACACCGAGTCATAGATTAAGGCCAAATGTGTGTTTGGCACAGGTTTATCTATTATATTCATTTGTATATTTTCATGGTACCTATCAGTACGTCTAAGCTTTTATACAGGAACGGACTACACTTGAATGGAAGTGATTGGAAGATAATCCATTTCCTCTGTAAACTTGGGCTATGATAATACAATGCATAAAGGGGTCAGGGGCTGGCCAAGCTTTTGGAAGGACTGTGCATTGTTTATCATCTGCACCTCACATGTGAGAGTTATCTATTTAGAAAACTGATCAGTAGCAAGACAGATGCTTGCTTCACTTCACATTGAACGAAAATATACAGCGAAGCTTCCCTGGAGTGCTGGTACAGTGTTGTTTAAAGACAACTGAACCAAGAATCAGGAAAATATGGTCTAGCTCAGGTCGCCTACAAATGCTTTGTATAACCATGCTCAAAGCACAATCGCTCTGGATCTCCTGATTTGCAAATTGAAGGGTTTGACTCTCCTGGAGAGTTTTATGCTAAACAAAACAAGCCCGTCAGAGAAAGAAAGTATCACATGATCTCACCCATACACTCATATGTGGAATCTAAAGAACAAAATAAACTGATGAACAAAATAGATCCAGAGACATAGAAGCATGGAACAAACTGAAGAATCTCATTGTGAAGGCAGGGGTGCAGGGATGGAGGGGGTCAGTGGGGGAAAAAAAGGAGGACATCTGTAATACTTTCAACAATAAAGATAAGTTTTTAAAAAGGTATATTTTGTTCCTTAGTTATAAATCTTCAAGGGATGATTTTTAAAAATGGTGGAATCAAATTAATAATGAGACTAAATGCCATGACTGCAAAGGTTTTTTTCATCAGTTCTACAAGCTCTCTTTGCTAAGTTCAGCATTCAAATAGCCAGGTCAGGAAACAAAAAGAATGGCACAGACTAGGTAGATTGTAGGGTTGTGATGATTTGATGGCTTAGGAGGCCAGATAAAATTTACTGTAGAAATACTTAGTTGCCAGAGACAAAATGGCGGCAGAATAGACGGCTGTGTCCTGAGCCTTGTCCTGGAGCAAATAGAATGAGCAGCTGAAGTGAATAACATCCACCCCGACCTGGCGAAGGAGACTCAGCTGGTGAGACAATTTGCAGCCTGGAAGGGCAGAGGACCCCTGGATAAAACCCAGGGCACTGCAACTACGTGAGCAGCAGACATGTGAGCAGCCCATCCTGTCCAAGGAGCAGCAGCCCCACGAGCAACTCTCCCCAGGCCTAAGAGCAGCAGCCTCACGTGGCCTGCCCCTGTCCAAGGAGCAGCAGCTGTGTGAGTGGCCCAGTCCCCTGTCCGAGGAGCAGCAACCATGAGAGCAGCCCACCCCATCTGAGGAGCAGCAGCTGCACAAGCAGCCTGCCCAGGACTAAGGAGCGGCAGCCCCGTGCAGCCTGCCCCCATCGGAGGAGCAGCAGCTGCACAAGCAGCCTGCCCAGGACTAAGGAGCGGCAGCCCCGTGCAGCCTGCCCCCATCGGAGGAGCAGCAGCTGCACAAGCAGCCTGCCCAGGACTAAGGAGCGGCAGCCCCGTGCAGCCTGCCCCCATCGGAGGAGCAGCAGCTGCACAAGCAGCCTGCCCAGGACTAAGGAGCGGCAGCCCCGTGCAGCCTGCCCCCATCGGAGGAGCAGCAGCTGCACAAGCAGCCTGCCCAGGACTAAGGAGCGGCAGCCCCGTGCAGCCTGCCCCCATCGGAGGAGCAGCAGCTGCACAAGCAGCCTGCCCAGGACTAAGGAGCGGCAGCCCCGTGCAGCCTGCCCCCATCGGAGGAGCAGCAGCTGCACAAGCAGCCTGCCCAGGACTAAGGAGCGGCAGCCCCGTGCAGCCTGCCCCCATCGGAGGAGCAGCAGCTGCACAAGCAGCCTGCCCAGGACTAAGGAGCGGCAGCCCCGTGCAGCCTGCCCCCATCGGAGGAGCAGCAGCTGCACAAGCAGCCTGCCCAGGACTAAGGAGCGGCAGCCCCGTGCAGCCTGCCCCCATCGGAGGAGCAGCAGCTGCACAAGCAGCCTGCCCAGGACTAAGGAGCGGCAGCCCCGTGCAGCCTGCCCCCATCGGAGGAGCAGCAGCTGCACAAGCAGCCTGCCCAGGACTAAGGAGCGGCAGCCACGTGCAGCCTGCCCCCATCGGAGGAGCAGCAGCTGCACACAGTCCGCACTCTGCACCTGTCTGAGGAACAGCAGCTGCGCGAGCAACCTGCCCCTGTCCAAGGAGCAGCAGCCTCATGAGCAGCCCGCCCCCATCCGAGGAGCAGCAGCTATGTGAGCAGCCTCCCCCCACCAGCCAGAGGAGCCACCACTGCTGTGAACAGCATCCACCAGAGGAGCTGCTGCCAACTGAGGAGCAGCCATGACTGCGACCACCTTAGGATCAAACAAAAAGAAGTTAACTCCTCCTCCCTAAATGTATGCTTTTAAAAAAAAATCCATCACATGCATTAGTTTTTATTATGATATACAACAAGCTGGCATTTTTAAATTTTATGAAATTAATCAATCTGACATCTTGGGATCCTTCCTGTTCTTTTAAGCCTGCTCACTGGAGGCCAGCATTCCTCTGTGCATCACTCAATTCCCAGCTTTATTAGGCCTCTCTTAAAGCCAGAAAAAGATTTGTTCTTAAGCACTCTTTGAATTCTTCTGATTATATAAAATATTTTTTAAAAAGAAAAACCATAAAGTTCTTTATAGCAAGTAGCAGCACTAGTCAGCACTGGGATATTGCCAGTTTAAGATAAATCTGTGTTAGTTTCCAGGGCTGCATAAGGAAGTACAGTGGCATAAACAACAGAAATGTATTGTCTTAATCCCGGAGGCTAGTGTCTGAGACCAGGTGTGAACAGGATTGGTTCCCTCTGAATCTGTTCCATGCGTCTCCCCTAGCTGTGGTGGTTTGTGGAAATATGACATTTCTTGGCTTGTAAATGTATCACCTTGATCTCCACCTTCTTCTTTACATGGTATTCTCTATGTGTGCATATCTATGTCCAAATTTCCCCATTTTACAAGGAAATCAATCATATTGAATTAGAGACCATCCAACTCCAATATAACATCATCTTAATAATTCCTATTGCATTAATCCTATTCCCAAATAAGGTCACATTCTATGGTACTGGGGGTTAGGACTTCAATATATGAATTTTTGGTGGACACAATTCAACCCACTACATATGGTTTTCAGTATTCTTAGTGTGGAGAAATCACATTAGTGGTATTGGTTTTGCACTTTGTACCAGGGTTCAGTTACCTTAATAAAATTCTATGGAAGGCTCTTGGCTAAATTATGAAGAAAATGATTCTGCTTTCTGTTATTCTGCTACTTCTTTCTGGGTTCTTTTGTCCTTGATAGGCCCTACATCCTTAGTCCTTTCATGTTCTTGCCCTTTAGAATAGATATGCAATTCATAATATTAAATTTCTGCCATAGCCTTTGTTGCTTTAGGGAACATTTTTCAAACGTCTTTGTTCAGCTTCTTGGCTGGCAGCTTTATCTGATGTGCTTACAGAATAATAAGATAAAAATCATCTGTTTTTTACTTTTCACTCTATCTAAACTGAATTATTCACCTTCATCACCAACATCTAACTTGTAAGTAGTTACTATAACCTATTTGTTTTCTTGTCTCTCATCTCCACATTAACTAGAAGATACAGGCATCTATTTTAACCACTTTACCTGGAAAAAATATTTCAGATCTGCTGATTCACAGAAACATCCATAACCTATTCTCTGTGATGGAGTAAGGCAAGAGATGGGAGCTGAAGTTTTATCAGCACTAGATACTTTGCTAGGCACTCTGCATAGATGATCCTATTTGAATCTTACAGTAACTCTATGAGGTATTCTTATTTAAATTTATGAACAAAATAGAGACAAGCTAACAAATTCATTTGTGATCATGACTAATAACCAAGAAGAAAGGGTCTCTGGAGTTCTTTCCATTTCAGGAAGGATTGCTGAACTTTAATAATATTTTGAATGATAATAATAACGATGATGATTTTATATTTATTGACCACTTGCTCTATACTAGTTTCAGGTATACAACATAATGATTCAATATTTGTATAAAATTTGAAATAATCACATGTCTATTTAATATCCATCACCACACATAGCTACAATTATTTGCTTGTCGTGAGAACTTTTAAGATCTACACTCTTAGCAGCAAGTTTCAAGTATACAATACAGTATTATTAACTACTAGAGGCCCGGTATCACCCCCAACTGCCCTCCCCTGCAGGGCTGGTCCCTTCCTACTTCCCTCCCCTGCTGGCCTGATTGCCCACAACTGCCCTCCCCTGCCAGCCATCTTGTGGTGGCCATCTTTGACCACATGGAAGTGGCATCTTGTGTGTTGGAGTGATGGTCAATTTGCATATTACCTCTTTATTAGATAGGATAGCCACCATGCTGTACATTGCATGCCCAGAATTTATAACTGAAAATTTGTATCTTTTGACTATCTTCACCCATTTTGTCCCCCTCCTTCTCTTCTCTGTATCTATGAGTTTGGTTATTTACTTACTTTTTTAGGTTACACATATAAGTGATATATGGTATATGTCTTTCTCTGTCTGACTTTTTTCATTTAGCATGAGGACCTCAAGGTTCATAAACGCTATTTTATGAGATGACAAATAGGAGCTTAGGGAGGTTAAATAGCTTTACCTAACTTTCATACTCAGGACTTAGTAAAACCTATGTTGGAATTCTGCCAACTTGAATTAAGACCCTTCACTTTTAACCAAAACACTATATTTGAAAGTGAAAATATTACATATTACTTTTTACTCAGTCGATTTTTGCAAAACCACTCCCAGATTTATTAAAATTGTCATTTATAAAGACCTCATTTAATCCCCATGATGTTTTTTTTTAATTCTTTATTTTTGAAAGTATTACATTTGTCAATTTTTCCCCCATTTTTCTCTCCCAGCCGGCCCTTAACTTTCATACTCAGGACTTAGTAAAACCTATGTTGGAATTCTGCCAACTTGAATTAAGACCCTTCACTTTTAACCAAAACACTATATTTGAAAGTGAAAATATTACATATTACTTTTTACTCAGTCGATTTTTGCAAAACCACTCCCAGATTTATTAAAATTGTCATTTATAAAGACCTCATTTAATCCCCATGATGTTTTTTTTTAATTCTTTATTTTTGAAAGTATTACATTTGTCAATTTTTCCCCCATTTTTCTCTCCCAGCCGGCCCTTACCTCCCAGCTCAGGCCTTCACCCCACTATTGTCTGTGTCCATTGGTTATACCCACCCCTGCTGGCTCCTCCTTCCCTGCCTTCCCTCTGAGTTTGACGTATGTTTGATGTTTATATGTCTCTAGATCTATTTTTGTTCATCAGTTTATGTTGTTCATTATATACCACAAATTAGTGAGATCATGTGATACTTATCTTTCTATGAATGGCTTATTTCACTTAGCATAATGCTCTCCATGTCCATCCATGATGTTGCAAATGATAAGAATTCCTTTTTTTTTTACTGCAGCATATATTCCATTATGTAGATGTATAGTTTTTTTTTAATCCACTCATCTGCTGATGGGTACTTAGGCTGTTTCCAAATCTTAGCTATTGTAAATTGTGCTGCTATTAACATAGGGGTACATATATTCTTTCTGATTGGTGTTTCTGATTTCTTGGGATATAGTCCTAGCAGTAAAATGACTGAGTCCATTTTTAATTTTTGAGGAAACTCCATACTGTTTTCAACAGAGGCTGAACTAGTCTACATTCCCAACAGCAGAGTACTAGGGTTCCCTTTTCTCCACATCCTCGCCAGCACTTGCCATTTGTTGATTTGTTGATGATAGCCCTTCTGACAGGTGTGAAATAGTACCTTATTGTTGTTTTGGTTTGCATATCTTGGTTGATTAGTAATTTTGCGTGTGTTTTCATATATCTCTTGGCCTTCTATATGTCCGCTCTCAAGAAGTGCCTATTTAGGTCCTTTGCCCATTTTTTTGTTGGATTGTTTTGTTTGTTTGTTTGTTTGGGTCCAGGAGCCTAGGCAGGGAGGTGTACTGCAGAAGGTCTCTCTGGCCTGCAGTCACTGTGGACATTTGGGAGCTGGTGGCGAGGTTGGGTGTCACTTACTGAAAGTGGTGGTACCTTGCGAATTTTGGCCAGTGAGTGGCTCACTGTGTGGGTTCAGGGTGGTGTCCAAGGGCAGACTGGGTGTTGGTGTGTCTGTGCTCCTGGCCACCACTGCTTACCCCTTCAAGATGGCATGGGCTCTGGGCCAGAGCTGCTGCCCTTCATGATGTCTTGCAGAGTATTGGGCACAAAGCTTATGCTCAATACTTACTTTTCCTTATAAGCAGCCATATGACTGTATCCCTTAAACTTATAATAAATACAACTGGAGAAGTTATCACTGAACTGGGCTGGAAAAATATTGGTGAGTTAGAAACCTATGTTCAAGCCAGTTGACACCTGTGATATTAAATTAATTTGCAAATGGAAAAGCTTAATTTTAATGGTTTGGGTTCAAAATGGGTTTTAAATGCATACCTCACGTTTTTTTAGTTCCAATCATGTTTTAATTATGTTGGAAAATATCTTCATTTTTGGTTAACAGCAAATAATACATGGAATGTCAATTTCAGCATTGTGGTTTTGTTCCATGGTATTTAGGAATGCAAATTCTATGTACCCAGGCTTTGGCCCACCTACATATTTTCGTGGGGCAGGGTGTGGGGATGTTTGTGTGTGTGTGTGTGTGTGTGTGTGTGTGTGTGTGTGTGTGTTTAGTATCAGTGGTCAGATCTAATCTAATCTGTATATGCCTTCAGAAATACACATGGGCTCAGTGTTCAGACATATTAATTATGAAATTATTTGGTAACAAATGTTATCTTCATTGATATGTGCTTTCTTTCTCTTAACATTTAATTTTTAATTTCAGCCCTTAAAAATGACCATTTAATACTTTCAGGCACAAAATTGGTAGCAGATGGACTATAGTACATTAGTTATATATTGGAGAGCCAAATAAGCAGGCTTTCTTAAGATATGATATGATATGATATGATATGATATCTATAGCTCAATTTTATCCATGATTAGTATTTTTCAGACATTGTGTGAGTATTTACCTGTATTATTTCCTTTAATCCTTATAATAACCTTACAAGGTAGGCGATATTCACAACTCCATCTTACAGATAAGGGATCTGAGGTAGAGAGGCTATGTAACCTGCTCAAAGGCATACAGCAAGCCAGAATTTGAATTCATATAGTCAGATTCCAAAGCTGACCAACTTGCTACTAACTAAAATAGTAACTGGAAGAATTTCCCCTTCAATGACTTTTTTAAATAGGAAAATTTATTTAAGTTGCCATATTTAATAAGAGGTAAATGAGTCTCGAAAAGCCAGATTGTAACAACAAAGTATCAGTGAGTTATTCACTTAATCCTTAGCTGTTATCAACCTCCACTTAATTTTGAGATCCTGGCCTCATAGAACACTTTCTTTAGATAGAACCTAATCACTTTATTTAATAAAAGGTGAGAGATTTATACAGTCTTAAGAGAAACCACAATTTTCCCAGCTCCAGTGTTTCCATAGCTTCTTCAGTTAAAAATGTTTACATATTTTTTTCTGCATCTGAAGTTCTTTTTTATTTTTCAATTATAGTTTACATTTAATATTTTTATTTTATTTTTTAAAAATCTTCATTGTTGAGAGTATTACAGATACCCTCTTTACCCCCCATTGTCCCCCTCCACCTGGTTCCAACCCCACCCAAGGACTTTACCACCCTATTGTCTATGTCCATAGGTAATGCATATCTATAATAATAAAAGTGCAATGCTAATTAGACCAGAGAGGGGAACGACCTTCCGAACGTCTTTCTGGATGAAGCCAGGGCTGTGAGGGCCAAGCCCCTTGCACAAATTTTGTGCATCCTCCCTCTAGTATGCATATAAGATCATTGGTTAAGATCCCTCTCTCCCCTCTTCTCTCTGAGTTTTGTCAGTCTGTTCCATGTTTCCATGCCTCTGGTTCAATTTTATTCATCAGTTTATTTTATTAGGTTCATTGTTTGTTTATTTTGACTTTTGGATTCAATTGTGGATAGATATGTATTTGTTGACATTTTACTTTCCATATTTTTATCTCTTCTTCTTCTTCTTCTTCTTCTTCTTCTTCTTCTTCTTCTTCTTCTTCTTCTTCTTCTTCTTCTTCTTCTTCTTCTTCTTCTTCTTCTTCTTCTTCTTCTTCTTCTTCTTCTTCTTCTTCTTCTTCTTCTTCTTCTTCTTCTTCTTCTTCTTCTTCTTCTTCTTCTTCTTCTTCTTCTTCTTCTTCTTCTTCTTCTTCTTCTTCTTCTTCTTCTTCTTCTTCTTCTTCTTCTTCTTCTTCTTCTTCTTCTTCTTCTTCTTCTTCTTCTTCTTCTTCTTCTTCTTCTTCTTCTTCTTCTTCTTCTTCTTCTTCTTCTTCTTCTTCTTCTTCTTCTTCTTCTTCTTCTTCTTCTTCTTCTTCTTCTTCTTCTTCTTCTTCTTCTTCTTCTTCTTCTTCTTCTTCTTCTTCTTCTTCTTCTTCTTCTTCTTCTTCTTCTTCTTCTTCTTCTTCTTCTTCTTCTTCTTCTTCTCTTCCTGGACTTGTAAGTCTATTTCTTTTACCAGGTAGGGGAAGTTTTCTGTCATTATTTCTTCAAATAGATTTTCAATATCTTGATCTCGCTTTTCTCCTTCTGGCATCCCCATAACGCACATATTGGCATGCTTGAAGTTATCCCAGAGGCTCCTTACACTGTCTTCATATTTTTTGATTCTATTTTCTACTTGCTCTTCTGATTGAGTGTTTTTTGCTTCCTCATATTTCAAATCATTGATTTTATTCTCAGAATCCTCCCATGTTGAATCCCTGTAAATTATTCTTTATTTCAGTGAGTGCATGCTTAATTTCTGACTGGTCCTTTTTCATGTCTTCAAAATTTTCACTATGATCCTTAAAAGTCTAAGTACCTTAAAGCTTTCTTTGAGTCCCTTAAATGTCTCATTAATATCTGTGAACAATTTTATAACCATTGTTTTGAATCTGTATCCAATAGTTTTCTTGCTTCCATTTTTTTTTCATTTGGGACACATTTCTTTGTCTCTGCATTTTGGCTGCTTCCCTATTTGTTTCTATGTATTAGGTAGAGCTGCTATGTCTCCTGGAATTGGTAGAATGTCCTTGTGTATTAGGTGTCATGTAGGGCCCAGTGGCTCAGTCTCCCCAATCACCTGAGCTGGGCACTCTAGGTACACTCCTGTGTGGCTTGTGTGCACAGTCTTGTTGTAGTAGTTGATCCTTGATTACTATTGGCATTACTGGGAGGAGTTGATCTCCAAGCCAATTGGCTGTGAGGACCATCTGTGACTAATGTAGAAGAGCTGCTGTGCAGGAGACAACCCTATGGAGCAGGACTTGCTTCAGTGGGGCTTTGATGCTCACTGAGTCCTCCCCTTGAGTGTGTTACTTGTGGATGTATAGAATTATAATTTGATATGGTCTGAAGCTGTCCACATGGTTCTCTGGCTCTGGGGCCTCCTGGGAGGTGCAAAGTCAGCTTCTGCTTGGGGCCACCCAGCAGGAGCTACTGAGCAATCTGTAGGTGGCTACTACTTGTATTGGGCTTGGAAGTGCCAGTGAGGCCAAGCTGTGAAGAAAGACAGGCTGGCGCTAGGTCTTAGGCCTGTTATTGATAGGTATGGGGCACACTGATGTCAACTGCTGCTTGTTTAAGAGATTTAGAAAAGTCTGAAGCCTGAGCTAGGACAGGCCATTCATATGGAAAAGCCACTGCAAACAGCTTGGGTGGGACTATAGGTTGGATGGGACAGGGTTCCAGGGAGTCACCAGAGCAGAGTGAACAACATGAGACATGCTGACGGGAACTCAGATATGGCTGCCAGTTAGCTCTGCAAAGGGGGAGGTCCCAGCACAGGAGCAATGACCCCTGCAAGTACCTCTGTTTGGGAGTAAGCCGCCCCAATGCCAAACAATCTAGTTCCTCTCCATAAGTCCCTGGTTACCCCAATGCAGCCACCCAGCACTGGAGCTCAGAGAGAGTGGGATCATGTAAGTTCATGAGCCAGGCCTTTAAGAGGCACTGCCACGTGTCCAACAGCCTCTGCGTCACTCAGCCACAATCCCCACTGGTTTTTACAGCCCAAAGTTACAGGGACTTCTCTTTCCAGCTCTGGAACCCTGAGCTGGGGGTCTGGTGTGGGTCAGGAACCCCTTGCTTCTCACGGGAGGCCTCTGTAGCCAAGACATTCTTCCTGACGTGGGTGTAGGACCAGCCCTTTCCATGTCTCTGTCCCTCCTCCTGTACTTTCTTTTTTACTTCTCTGGTTGAGGACTTCCATTCAGTCATCTTTCAGGTGGTTCTGAATGATGGTTGTTCTAGTTGTAATTTTGGTGTGGTTGTGGGAGGTGGTGAGTACTAGCATTTACCTACATCACCATCTTGGTTCTCTCCCCAGCAGCTAAGATTCTTAAAGGCAGGGACCATATATCTACCACATTTTGGCATGTTAATGAGGTAACAGAATAAAAACAGCTTTAGTGAGTTTGTCTGCATAGATTTCCTCATTTAGAACTCTCTTTAGCAGAGAGGCTTTCCAATATGTTGGTATTACTCATCTCATATCTTTGCATGAGATGTTGTGTGAATGCAAAGCCATAAAATATTGAACCCAAGTCAGGAAACCTTGGTCATAATCAGAATTCACCACTGATAAGGAGTTGGTAACTTAGGAAAAATCATCCAAAATCTCTCAGCTTCAGCTTCTTAATTGTGGACCTCCTATGTTTTGACTTAAAGGTGTTGTAAAAATAAAATGAGAGAACATATGTGGAAGTACTTTGTAAATTTGATATGTCATGCAAATATAGCTGATAAAGCTCTAGAACCTCAGAAGTGGGAGGGACTTTGCACCACCTCAGATACACCCAATTCAGAATAATTTTTAATGCTTTTAATCTGTTATAACTTTTACTTATCCTCTGACTTCCATTACCTAGGTCATTTAAATATGGATAATGTCTTCCCATATCTCCTTTAAATGAATTACCTGATATTCCTAAGTCCCTTCCTCCCTCCCTCCCTCTCTCCCTCCCTCCCTTCCTCCTGCTCCTCTTCCTATGTTCCTAGGGCTTCTTCCCCTGTGCTCTGTGGCAGCAACACACCTTAAGTTTGATCTTTTTACCCCCTCTATCAGCCTTCAAGAATGTGTGTTTTCCAGGCTGTGCCCAAAATAACCAGACTTAATGAAGAAAATGCCTGCTAAGAGCAGAATACATTTCTCACCTTGAAGAACATTAATATGTTAAAAGCTGCCTGAATAGCAGTGGTGAGCATCATGAATTGAAGAAACTTTCACTAACATTGGCAATTCCAGTCAGCAATTCCTAAGGTCCTTACAAAGGACCCCTCCTTTGAGGCTCAGGGTTAGGCCAAGAAGCAAGTTAGCTCTCCACACAAAACATGTAGCTGTGTAGCTGTGTGCGCTTGTGTGTGTGTGTGTATCTGTCCGTCTGTCTATCTGTCTTGAAAAACAAAACCACCTAGATATTGGCTAGCCACTTCATTTTTTACTATAACCTGTGAATGGAATTACTTTTTAAAATGATTAAATCTGCCCTATTTGGGGCAGACAGTTGTCCAATATGTGTCAGAGAATGATTTTTCTAATCACCGACAGGCCTTTTATTGATGTGGCCAGCAGTAACCAGGCTGGAGAAATATTGTTTATTCATGATCCAAAATGCATTCTGATATCTTGTTAAGCCCAGATGTTCATATTCATAGATATAATCTTGATACCAGAGCCCGAATCAACATTATGCTGGAAGATTAAATTCCTCGAATTCAGCCCTTATTATTGTTACTCCCTTGGGAAAAATGTACATCTCCTTCCTCCCTCACCTCTAACAACCTCTAGATTACAAAATGAACACTTTAAAAACATCAAATGCATTTGGAGCAGTGGGATTTTAAGCCTTAGCAAGAGCCAGGAGACCTAAATGTCCTAGTCATATGAAGCCCTCTCTGCAGCTGAGCTATGATGGTAATAACAAAGAAAAAATTGCAGAAGAATTCAATTAGAAAAGATACAGAGGACAATCTAAGAAATGCAAAAATAATGATTAATGGGATAAATGTGAGATCAGATACAGAAGGGTTATAGGATTAAAGCTTTACTGTGCCGCAGAAAATGAGTCCCGGGGCTGATTTACTAGTTGATTATGAATAATTAGTGGAGTTTTATTTGGAGTTCTCAAATTTTTACAGAGTCTTTCTCTTTAGCCTTAATAATTTTAGTCAAAGGAGGGTCAATTCAAATGGACTTATAGCTATGCTCTGTTTCTAAAATATGAAAAGCTATTTTAAACAAGAATCTAGTGCTTTGCCTTATACTGAAAACCAAGTATGTACCAGTAAGTGGACTAATACTCGTAATTTGAAAATTTGGTTAGATTTAAAGATGTTCTTAATTCTAAGGGTGATTGATCACACACTGAACAACCAGAGTTTAGAAGAATATCTATTCCTAAAACATTTTCAAACATCAACGTAATGTATAAAAATAATGTTGTTTTTTTACTTTCAATTTCTTTATTGATTAAGGTATTACATATGTGTCCTTAATGTTTTTTGTTCCTTTCATACTTAGTTTATTTCCATGAGTTTACCTTCCTAGTGAAAGAGTGAACCATTTGGATAGACACTGAGATAATTACTAGTTACAATCTCGAAGGCAAAATAGTTATATGTATTCAATAGGAATTATTATAAAATACATTGAACACCAAGAATGTATAATTTCTAGTAGACTGTTTTTCCCCAGAATAAATTAAATCTTCTTTTAGACTGTAGTTCTTTTAATTTAGATTACCTAATATTAAATGGCAAGTGTAAATAGCTTTTTTGTGTTTGTTTGTTTGTTTTTAGCCACTAAGATGTTAATATCTGAGGGCATTTTTTGAGCTGTATTAAGATTCAGGAATCCTTGTAATGCCTCATCATAAAATTATATTTAGGATCATTTTAAAAAAAAATTAGGCAAGTTGCATGATACCAGTGAATTCTAGCCACTTATTTTTGCTCTAAATTTGACCTACAAAATGCTAAGGTGCTCTGCTAAGTGCTCACTTTAAATTATGTTTCTGTTGACTTTAAACAAATAAGTAGATTTTTCTCCAGTAAAATGAGTTTATTTAGAAACTACAAAAATTTTAATTTGGGACCTGGTTTAATGGTGAACCATGCACAAGTCTGGAGAAACAAGGGAGAGGAAAAGCTTTTGCAGAGGAGAATAAGATTTGAACTGAATTCTTTCTGTGGAACTCAGCAATCCACAGAAGGGTGTGTGAGCTCCCCCTGCTGGCCTCCCAACTTATTTTCAATGAGGTTTCTTGTATATTAATTTGTACATTCCCAATCAAAATCACACACACACACAAAATTGACTACAAAGCTTGAACGGGCTCAGGACAGGTCTCCCCAAGCTGTGCCACTTTTGCATGTGGATTATTTTTAGCTGAAGGCAATTGAGAACCTGAGGGCTCAAGAGAAACCTTTACTTCTCCCTTAAAGAATTTAAATTGGGGTCTTGTTCATAGTAAGAATTACTACCAGGAATAAATTTTTATGACCTATCTGTATGGCAGGGAAAATATCTGATTACTTAACACCTTCTCTTTTTATTATTCTGTAACTTACCCTCCTCCCCTCTGAAGCCAGGGCTCTATCCTATTTCTTGGCTCAAGATGGCATATATATATATAATTTTGCCTTTCTGTTTTTGAATGTCTCATGTATATGGAGTTCCCATATGTGGGAACTCTAATCAGTGTGTGCCGGATGGTCAAGGCCAATTGAGTGCGGGGGCCCTGTCCAGAGTACACCGGATGTTCAAGGACAATCTGAGCAAGGACACAGTGATTGTACCGTACACACTGCGCAAGTGTACCCTTCTATAACCCAAAGATTGAGGTTATTACTTGGCAAGAAACCTTTTTTTGTCTAAGTTAGCATAAACTATGTTCATGACCAGCCAGTGCGGGGCTGCGCAGTTGTGGGGAAGTTGCATTACTGACCAGCTGGGGCTGGCTGTGTTTGCTAGGATGGTTCCTGTGTTTACTACTGTATTAGTAAGAGCTACCTCTGTAAGGCTACTTTGAAGAACTGCTTTGTCTAATGGTTCCTTAGTAACAATGGCTACTTGGGCTGCAATAAAGACTCTCTTATATGCCTATAACTTCTTATGTCTTCTCTGTCTGATACCCGGCATCCAAGGAGGTCCAGCCCGGACCCAACCCCATACATATGAAATTAATTTTTTTTCTCCTGTTAACCTGTCTGATGTCAATTTGATTATTAGACCAGCTAAGAGAACCTTTGTAGGGTAGAGGAAAATTCTACTTCTCAATAGCTTTTTGATTTTTTTTTCTCTTCACGAAAACAATACGTGCTTCTTTTTGGATTTTTAAAATTATATGTAAGCAATGCAAAGAAAAAAAAACCTACTCCAAACATGACCACTTATAGATGGGCACAGTTAACATTTTTGTTTGCTTCCTCTTTTCAGAGAAGAGTGAATGTGTGTGTGTTTACATATTATTATATGTTTTTCCTCACACATCAATTTATTATAAATATTTTATGCTAATAAACAATTATTGATTTCAAAATAGGCTTTGAGGATAAATGATCATGGTAAAAATACTTTCAGAACAAACGTGTTTTGAATTCTGAATGAAAAATAAATATTAAAAAGCAAGTAATTCAAATTTCCCAATGGAAGCCTCCTTCAGAGTAGTTTTGGTTATATGATAATTTAAATGACTTCTCTAAATGTTGCTGAATTAGTGGGAGACATATACACATAGAATAATTCTTGATATCATGAGTAAAATAAGTATTGTTGAATGTGGATGATTCTGCATAATTTAATTAAGAAATGTAGTCAGATTATTGTCATTTTGTGAGGAAAGCTGTGACAGAATAAAGATTTAAGGATTTTACACCTCTTTTAAAAAGCCAGTTTATCAATCTGTTCCTTGTACCTTAAAAAAAGGTTTTCAGAACATATCAGTCACTTTCTACCTTTACTTTCAAATTTATACAAACTGGATCAAATGCCAATGTTCATAATATTAATTATTTACAAAAACTCATTGAAGATAATTATTTTAAGGAAAGATTTCATAATAAAAATATCAATAACAATAGTTTTATACCTTTTTTATGTGTAGCTAATCTTTTCTTCTCTGTTTGGCTGCTTAAAAACTAGATTCTCATCTGCCTCAATGACAAACCTAGTTGAAAAAAGATTCCATTGCTATATTAAAAGTTCTCACAGATATAAAATTTAAAAATGGCTTTATTAAAATAGCTATTAAGGGAGGAAGAGTTTCCTTTAGGATAATTAACACCTATCATAGTCTTGACAATATAAAATCATGAAAAGAACCCTTGAGATACACAATCAGTGTAACTTCTCTAGCAGTGGCACATAGAGCCCCATAAATATGGAGGAGAGATCCATCTGTTTCAGAGAAGGAGGTTTATTCAATATCTTAACTTCATTGCTTATAAGAAATTATTCCAAACAAAATTAAGTCCCTTCTAATTTAGTTTAAACCCATATTATCGTGTTCTTTGCCATCAGAGTTTGAAAACAGCTGGCCACCACTCACTGAATAAACTCCCTCTGCATATTTAAAGACTGGCATGAAATGACTTTTGGTCTTCATCAAGTTGGAAGTTCCAACTTTATTAACCTTTCAATGTCAGTCTTCATTTCCAGTCCTTTAATCATCTTCTGGATCATCTCTAAAGCTGCTCCATGGTCTTTCGTGAGTCAGTCTTACTTCAATAAGTCCTCCAACTGCTAACAAACATGTC
This sequence comes from Myotis brandtii, assembly GCF_000412655.1. Taxonomy (NCBI): domain Eukaryota; kingdom Metazoa; phylum Chordata; class Mammalia; order Chiroptera; family Vespertilionidae; genus Myotis; species Myotis brandtii. The sequence goes on along the minus strand of NW_005372021.1, from coordinate 405,189 downwards.
AGGATTTGTGTTTAGTTGTCATAGCATTTTATGCCTCTCTAGCTACATTTCTTTAAAACTCTGGCACAAGGACAAAGCAAAGATGGAGATTTCAGAGGTACAACTTTGCTTTTTGTTTTTCTGGTTTTCTTTTTTGTGTTATACTATTCTGATAGCTTTGCCAGTGAGCCAGAGATTCATTATCTAAGGGAATAATCTAATTTAACTAAAAACAGGCATAAAGCTTATTTCCATTGAACTCCTGGGACTTTATAGTCAGATTTTTCACTTTAAGAATCTTGGCTTTATTACTTACCATGTGGATAAAAAAGAACTTCTAAAATATATCATTCCTTTTTTACACACTTGATACTGAATATATTTTGGCACTTTGATTTTATAACATAATTCAATTCAATATATATTTAATGAGCACCTAAGAAAACAAGCAATATGCTAGGAGATATGATGGTGACAAAGTAAATCAGATATTCTCTTAAAATCTGATTATGAGCTTACAATATCGTAGGACAAATAAGAAAATTACTCTAACAGACATCCATATATGGTAAATATCATAAAATAATTGGATATACTGTACATGTTAAGGAAATTTGGAAATTTCAGAGGAAACAACTTAATTGAAAAAGTCTCTCTAAGCTAAGCTATTTTATTAAGGTTATAGAAATATTTTTCTCCAAAGCAACAAATTATAACTGAAAATCTGAAACAGGACATTAAGAGAACAATTAGAAATTTTGTTTATTTGGCATAAAATGCTCTAAAATAGTGGTAAATTGGTATAAATGATCTTTGACCAGACTAAGTTGTAATTTGAAATGCAGCTTGGGGAATTATAATTTTTTTTGTAGATAGGGGGACATCACTGTCACTTTTTCAAAGTAAATGGGATGAACAGGGCTGAATTTTGATAAGAAAGAATTAGTATCCATGAATAAAAATGATTCAATGTAGAAAACAAGTAAAACGTTTAAAGGAATATTGCAGGAGAAAAATTAATTGAGAAATGGGGAGGGACAGACAGTTTTAGGAGAAATTATATAGTAGAATCTGACATCTAAGAGGTGGTGAGAAGAAAAGGAACCAGAAATGATTCCAAGGGTTAAAGTATAGGTGAAAGAAAAAAATAATGGTGCATTCCTAAACCCAAGGATATCAGACACTCATTGGGATGCTAATGTCAAAGTTAGATTTTAAAATAAAAGATGTGGCAAGATAATGAATGCAGAAAATATAGACTGGTGTATTTTAGATGAAGTTTGATAACTTTGATAAAAATAGAGATAGGGTGTCCAGGTTGAGAAAATATAATTTGAGAGGCCATGAAACTATGGGAGGTTTAGTTTGTAGGAAACATAATCCTGAGACATGTATGTGAAGAAACAATAAAATGTAGCCCACACCCAAGAAAATAAAAACAGCAGATGATGAGCACCAGAGGACAGAAATAATGGAAATAGCACTCAAAGAATTCAAAATAGCTATTATAAAAATGTTCAAGGTTTTTCAGAAGAAAAATAAGTAAACAAATGGAAAATTTCTGCAAAGACATGGAATCTATAAAGAAGTATGATACATGAAATAAAAATACATGAACTGCTGGCATGGCTCAGTGGTTGAGCATTGACCTATGAACCAGAAGATCATGGTTTGATTTCTGGTCAGGGTGCATGCCTGGTTTGAAACTTGATCCCCAGTGTGGGGCATGAAGGAGGTAGCAGATCATTGATTCTCTCTCATCATTGATATTTCTATCTCTCCCTCTCTCCTCCTCTCTGAAATCAATAAATATATACTTAAAAAATAATAATAAAAAATAAAGAACCAATGACCTAGTATGATTCTCTAGGGGGGTTAATAAAAAGACAACTCAATTAAAATATGTGCTAAAGACTTGGATAGCTATCTCACAAAAATGTTTTACAAATGGCTTATAAAAATATGAAAAAATATCTCATAGTCAGGAAATGAAAATCAAAATCACAAAAACATTACACATATTAGAATTTTAAAATAAAAGACTAGCAACACTAAATATTTGAGAGGCCATGGAACAACTTCAAATCTTGCTGATAATATGTAAAATAATTCACCATTTTAGAAAATTATTGCAGTTTCTTATAAAGTTAAGCTTTCACATATTTTATGATATAGCAATTCTACTTTGGATATTAACACCAAAGAAAGGAAAATATGCATCAACAAAAAATGTAAGAGTAGCAAAAACTTGGAAACCATTCAATATTAATCAATAAATACAGATTTTTAAAAATTTACCATATTCATTGCCTGCAACAAAACACAGATGAATACCTAAGACACTATGTTCAGTGAAGAAGCCACACACTAAAAAAACATAGTGTGTTTCCATTTGTATAAAAAATAGGCACTGAAGAACAGACAAAACTATTGAAAAATAGGAAAAATTAATTCCAGGGGGTAGAAATCAGAATAATGATTGTCCCTACAAGGAAGTGGGAAGAATTAATCAGAAAAAGAAACAGAAAACTTTATAGGGTGTTTTTGGCAATGTTCTATGTCTTGATTGGGGAGTTGGTAATACATTTGCTAACACTCATCAAACTATATTTAGAATGTGTGCAGTTAATGTGTAATAATACATCATTTAAAAAGAAATCCAATTTAACATTTCACGTAATACTGGTTTGTTGGTGATGAACTCCTTTAGCTGGGAAGCTCTATATCTGTCCCTTGAATCTAAATGATGGCTTTGCTGGGTAAAGTAATCTTGGTTGTAGGTTCTTTCTTTTCATCACTTTGAATATTTCTTGCCAATTCCTTCTGATCTGCAAAGTTTCTGTTGATAAGTCAGCTGACAGTTGTATGGGCGCTCCCTTGTAGGTAACTAACTGTTTTTCTCTGGCTGCTTTTAAGATTCTCTCTTTGTCTTTAACCCTTGGAATTTTAATTATGGTATGTATTGATGAGGGCCTCTTTGGGTTCCTCTTGTTTGGGATTCTGAACTTCCTGGACTTGTAAGTCTATTTCTTTCACCAGGTAGGGGAGTTTCTCTGTTATTATTTTTTCAAATAAGTTTTCAATTTCTTGTTCTCTCTCTTTTCCTTCTCGAACCCCATGATGGGAATGTTGATATGCTTGAAGTTGTCCCAGAGACTCCTTACACTATCCTCATTTTTTTGGATTCTTTTTTCTTCTTGCTGTTCTGATTGGATGTTCTTTGCTTCCTTATATTCCAAATAGCTGATTTGATTCACAGCTTCATCTACTCTACTGTTGATTCCCTGTAAATTATTCTTTCAGTTAGTTTAGCCTTTATTTTTAACTGGTTGTTTTTTATGCTGTTGAGGTCCTCAGTAAGTTCCTTGAACCTTTATAACCAGTGTTCTGAACTCTGCATCTAGTAGAATGCTTATCTCCATTTTATTTAGTTCTTTGAATGGAGTTTTGTCCTGTTCTTTCATTTGGGACATGTTTCTTTGTCTCCTCATTTTGCAGCCTCCCTGTGTTTGTTTCTATGCATTAGGTAGAGCTGCTATGTCTCCCAAGCTTGGTAGACTGGCCTAATGTAGTAGGTGTCCTGTAGGGTCCAGTGGCACAGCCTCTCAAATCACCCCAGCTGGGCACCTGAGGTGTGCACCCTGTGAGGGCTATACACCCTCCTGTTTTAGTTGAGTCTTGATGGTTGTTGGCACATCAATGGGAAATATTTAGCCAGGCCAATCATCTTTAAGGACTGTCTGTGACCACTGACCTCTGACCTCCAACCACCTTGGAGGATAAGCTGAGCAGGCATCGAAGGACAGATAAAGAGATTTGCAGACAAGAAAAAGCTAAAGGAGTTCATCACCACCAAATGCGTGGGACATGTTTCTTTGTCTCCTCATTTTGCAGCCTCCCTGTGTTTGTTTCTATGCATTAGGTAGAGCTGCTATGTCTCTCAAACTTGGTAGACTGGCCTAATGTAGTAGGTGTCCTGTAGGGTCCAGTGGCACAGCCTCTCAAATCACCCCAGCTGGGCACCTGAGGTGTGCACCCTGTGAGGACTATATACCCTCCAGTTTTAGTTGAGTCTTGATAGTTGTTGGCACATCAATGGGAAAGATTTAGCCAGGCCGATCATCTTTAAGGACTGTCTGTGACCACTGACCTCTGACCTCCAACCACCTTGGAGGATAAGCTGAGCAGGCATGGAAGGACAGATAAAGAACTTTGCAGACAAGAAAAAGCTAAAGGAGTTCATCACCACCAAATGATTATATGAAAACTAGAAGCCCGTTGCACGAAGATTCGCGCAATAAGCCTTCTTTCCCCTGGCTGCTGGCACCAGTTTTCCTCCGGCACCCAGGACCCAGGCCTTTGGTCCAGCCGCAGCAGAGAAGCCAAGCCTCTTCAGTCTTCAGTCTTCAGTCTTTGCTCCTTGCCTGTGTATGCAAATTAACCACCCATCTTTGTTGGGTTAATTTGCATACTCATCTGATTGGCTGGTGGGTGTAGCAGAGTGACACCAATTTTCATGTTTCTCTTTTATTAGTGTAGATGTTAAAGGGTCTTATTTAAGAAGAAAAAGTAGGTAAAAATATGAACAATAAAATAGCAATAAGTACATATCTGTCAACAATTCAATCTATAAACAAAATGAACAAGTAGAAGATAAACAGACTCATAAATACAGAGAACTTTTTGTTGGTTGTGAGATGAGATGGGAGGATTAGTGAAGGGTGCAAAAAAGGTGAAGGGATTAAGAAGTACAAATTGATGGTTACAGAATAGTCGTGGGGATGTAAATTACAGCATAGGGAATATAGTCAATAATATTCTCAAAACTAGGTGTGGTGCTGGATGGGTGCAGCATTTATTGGGATAATCTCGTATTAAGTTTTGTAATGTCTGGTCACTGGGGTGTACAAAATAAATTAAATTTTAAAAAGAAATCTGCTAATTAACTTAATATTTACATATACATAGTTTCTTTCTTAATAAATTGCTAAAAAAATTCAGCAATAAAAAATGTTAACTCAGAGTGATTTGCAAGAAGGAATGGCAAACAAAAATACTTGAAAATATTATTAACCTAAAAATACATTTAGGAATGTGAAGTAAAAGTTCCACATAGAGTTTTTGGAATTACTTAAACAGCAAGTTATGGTTCTTGTATTGTTTATGGGAGAATAAAAATGTTAACTAATTATTTTACTTTTTCAGAAAAATATGACGTTAATGATGTTTTAAAACTTTAAGGTTGAGAGGGAGAAAAAATGGCAGCTGAATAGGCAGCCATGTCAGGAGCCTTATCCTGGAGCAGATAGAAGGAGCATCTAAATCAAATAACAACCAACTGGAATTGGCGAAGTAGCCACAACTGGTGAGACAATTCACAGCTGGGAAGGGCAGAGGATGACTGGAGAACAGTAGAATCAGGATCTGGGCTGGAGAGAGAGGCATGTGACCACCAAGAAGAGAGGGTCAGAAGGAAGCTGCACAGCTCCAAATCCATGTCCCTTGGGGACAGGTGTAACATCTGACTGTGGAAAAGAAGTCCACAGGGCAGCTGTTGGCAGGGGATTCTAGATCTATGTCCACAGCCACAGGAGGCTGAGCCCAGAGGGAGTGCCTGAAGAACTGCCCAAGTTGTGCGGTGCCGGGGGGAGAGAAACTAGTAGTTGCACTGTTGTTTTGCCTGTTTGGTCTTTGCTTTTATTCACTAAACTCAGTTCATAGGATATTTCAAATGCAAACACTCAACTGTGGCTGAGATGCAGATGGAGGTGCGGACTTGTGGAGTCTGGGGAGAGGCTATGGAGGAGAGAGGGTCAGGGAGAGATGAGCAGGAGTCCGGCACTGGGACATTCCTGACCCTCTGGACCAGCAGTTCTCAACCTGTGGGTTGCGACCCCTGACAATACATCCTGCATATCAGATATTTACATTATGATTGATAACAGTAGCAAAATTACAGTTATGAAAACGAAAATAATTTTATGGTTTGGGGTCACCACAACATGAGGAACTGTATTAAAGGGGCGCGGCATTAGGAAGGTTGAGAACCACTGCGTCTGGACTTAAGCAGCTGTTTTTCTCCTGAAGAGCCAGCTGCTCCCAGCAGCCTCAAGGCAGCTAATACAGCCACACTCAGATTGTACCCTGAGCCATACAAAGGACACAAAAAATCAGAATAGCCCTGAAGAGCCCTCACAGACTGGGTTGAAGAGAGACCTTTCAGTCCCAGAAAGCTATTCAACACCCTCCCTACCTATAACCCTGTCAGAAATAGACACTTTTAGAGGCTAATTAGCATGCTATTAAACAATGATTGAGTTACCAAAGAGATCAAAGAAGAAATAAAAAGCATCCAGGAAACAAATGACAGTGAAAACACAACAATCCAAAACCTATGGGATACAGTGAAAGCAGTCCTGAGAGGGAAGTACATAGTCTACAGCCTACCTCAAAAAAACAAGAAAAAATGGTAAGAAATTATGTAACCCTACAACTTAAAGAATTAGAAAGAGAGCAACAAGAAAAGCCTGGTGTGAGCAGAAGGAAGGAAATAATAAAGATCAGAGTGGAAATAAACAACATAGGAACAAAACAACAACAAAACAAACAAACAAACAAAAACAAAACAAAACAAAAATCAATAAAACTGAGAGCTGGTTCTTTGGAAGGATTAACAATATTGATGAACCCCTAGTCAGGCTCACAGAGAAGCAAAGACAGAGGACCCAAATAAACAAAATCAGAAATGAAAGAGGTGAAGTAATAACCAACCCCACAGACATACAAAGGATTATAAAAAATATTACCAATAACTCTACTCCAAAAAACTGGACAACCAAGAGGAAATGGACATATTCCTAGAAAAATACAAGCTTCCAAAACTCAATCAGGAAGAATGAAAAAACCTGAATTGGCCGATAACTGCCAATGAAATTGATGTAATGAAGTAATCAAAAAACTTGAAGCAAACAAAAGCCCCGACTGGATGGCTTCACAGGGGAGTTTACCAAATATCCAAAGAAGAACTAAAACCTATCGTTCTCAGAAAATTCCAAAAAATTCAAAGGAAGGCACACTTCCTAGCTCTTCTATGAAGCCAGCATTACCCTAATCCCAAAACCAGATAAAGACACTACAAAGAAAGAGAATTACAGGCCAATATCCCTGATGAACATTGATGCTAAAATCCTCAACAAAATTCTAGCAAATCAGATCCAACATTACATGGGAAAGATCATACACCATGACTAAGTGGGATTTAACCCAGGGATCTAAGGCTGGTACAATATCCGCAAATCAATAAACATAATACATCACATAAACAAATTGAAAGAAAAAAATTACATAATCGTATCACCGGATGCAGAAAAAACATTTGACAAAATCCAACACCCTTTCCTGATAAAAACTCTCAGCAAAGTGGGAATAGAGGAATCATACCTCAACATAATAAAAGCCTTATATGACAAACCTACAGCCAACATCATACTCAATGGGCAAAATCTAGAACCATTTTCCCTAAGACAAGAATAAGACAGGGATTCCTATTCTCACCACTCCTGTTAAACATAGTACTGGAAGTGCTAACCAGACAAGAAATCAGACAAGAAATAAAAGGCAATGAAATTGGAAAAGAAGAAGTAAAACTGTCATTATTCACAGATGACCTGCTATTGTTCATAGAAAACCCTAATGACTCTATCAAAAACTATTAGACTTAATAAATGAATTTAGCAATGTTGCAGGACACAAAATTAAAACCCAGAAATCTATGGCTTTTTTATACACCAATAATGAACTCACAGAAAGAGAAAC
>NW_005372021.1:395718-396393 GCF_000412655.1 Myotis brandtii | reverse complement strand
ATATGTCATAGCAATATCTTTACCGATACAGCTCCTAGGACAAAGGAAACTAAGGAGAAAATAAACAAATGGGACTACATCAAAATGAAAAGCTTCTGCACAGCAAAATAAATGATCAACAAAGCAACAAGAGAGCCGCAGCATGGGGAAATATATTTGCCAATGTTATCTCTGGTAAGTGTTTAATCTCCAAAATTTACAGGATACTCATGCAACTTACAAAAGGAAGATAAACAATCCAATCAAAAAATGGGCAAAGGACCTCAATAAGCACTTTTCAAAAGAGGACCTACAGAAGGCCAAGAGATATGTGAAAACATGCTCAAAGTCACTAATAATAATCCGAGAGATGCAAATCAAAATGACAGTGAGGTACTATATCACACCTGTCAGACTGGCTATCATCAACAAATCAACAAACGACAAGAGCTGGCGAGGGTGTGGAGAAAAGGGAACCCTCATACACTGCTGGTGGGAATGCAGACTGGTGCAGACATTGTGGAAAACAGTATGGAGATTTCTCAAAAAATGGAACTCCCATTTGACCCAGTGATCCCACTTCTTGGAATATATCCCAAGAAATCAGAAACACCAAATCAGAAAGGATATATGCGCCCCTATGTTCATAGCAGCACAATTTACAATAGCTAAGATTTGGAAACAGTCTAAGTGCCC
>NW_005372021.1:385860-395352 GCF_000412655.1 Myotis brandtii | reverse complement strand
GAGGCGTGATGGAGGCACTGAAGTGAGAAATGCCGTTCGAATGCTGCCTCCCTAAGGGATCCGACTCCGGCGAGTTTCTGCCTGTTCCCTAACCTCTGAGCTTTATTTTCATGAAAAGTGGGGTTAGTGACACCTACAGAGAGGAGTTCTTCTAAGCATTAAAAATGGAAGCCCGAGGCAGAGGAGCCATTCAGCGTTTTAGTAGCTGCTCATGTCGGTCCACCTGGCTCTCTTGTTCTCTGTAGGTCCCTGCCCCATCCATCGAAACCCCTTCCTCACAGTGGACAATAATATCATATCAGTTTCGGGTGCACACCCCGGCGATTAGACATGACATAATGTACTAAGTGATCATCCCAGTAAATCCCACACCCCAGCACCGTTCCTGGTTATTACAATAGTGTGGACTATATTCCCTGTGCTGCTCTTCACACCCCATGACTGTTCTGTAACGACCAATTTGTACTTCTCAATCCCCTCACCTTCTCCCCCAGCGCCCCGACTCCCCACACCTTTGATAACCGTCCCTTCGGTCTCTGCTTCTATGAGTCTGTTTCTGTTTGATGATTACTAGAATTAGTGGGGTGATCACATTGCAAGATAAAAAAAAATGTTGAATCACTATATTGTACACCTGACATTAAAATAACTAATGTAATATTGTATATCAACTAAAATAAAAAAATAAAAAGTAGAGGATTTAAAATGATAAATTAGAAAAAAAATCATATAATTTCAACAGATAAAATTAGGAATTTAATTCCTAATTAAAAAAATATCCTAATAAACTAGTAGTTAAAGGGAACTTCTTTAAATTCATAAAGGATATCTACCAAAACTGTTATCAAGCATCACATTTAATTATAAAATCTTTATAAAAAATACCTTCAGAAAACTCCGCTAAATTCACTACCACTCATAGCCAATGAACAAGACAAAAAAAAAAAAGTAAGAGGTTTCAGAATTGTAAGCAATAAAATAAAATTGTTTTCACTTTCAGGTGATAATTGCAGAGAATCTAAAAATGAGGGAAAGACTTTCACAAGACTGCTTAAACAATATCACCAAAAATCATGTATTAGTTTTAAAATATCTAGAAAATGTAGCAATAACATAATCCTACATTAGCAATAAAATCTAAAGCTACTATGAATAAATCTAACTAAAGATTTACAAAACACAATGAAGAAAATTATTAAACATAAAAGAAAAACTGAATAAAGAGAGGGGAAATATTGTTCATGGATTAAAAGATTTAATATAAATAAATGTATAAATTAGAATAGTTTTCAACACAATTCTAACAATTAATGAACTAAGAAAATGTTTAAAAAATTTCTGTAGATAAAAATAACAAAAATATGAGAACAAGACTGGAAGGATGGCTACCAAATTAATGTCAGTGGTTACTTCTAAGCAGAGAGAAAAGGAAGGGGCTGGCAAAGGGGACAAATTTAAATCTTATCAGGCAAGTTTTAATTTTTTTATTATAACTGTATCTGAAGGAAAAAGTGTGAACATTGTGAAAATTCTGGCTTGAGAATTCATGAGTGTTTGTTTTAGTGATATCTTTATTTTTTATATTGTTTAAACTTTTCAAATAAAAAAGAAATAATATTTGCTTTTTATTTGACAGGGTCGCCTCTGAATGTTGGTAGACAATAGCAGGATGAATTTTTATTTCAATTCATTTCGTCTAAATTACTTAAAATTTCTATATAGCTGAGCTACCAAAAGGTAAAAGTCTGTTCTGTTATAAAAATAAGAGGAAAAATTTATCCTCTAAAAAAGAAACATTATGGCAATTGATTATTGACACTAACTTTTACTGTAAGAGCTAGCATTATTCACTTTTACTGAAATATAAGAAAAGGGCTCCATTTATTCAGTTATGTAATTTCCCCCATAATGCCTAGGACGTCTAAAATCCTAGAAATTGTTTTAGTTGTTTAGAGATTGATTTCAATTATTAGAAGCTACATATTATTAAACATGCATGCCATGTTAGCCACTGAGTTGTTATTCTAAGCAATCATTTCAGTTGAAATGTTTTGAATTTTGTTTTCTAGATGTACAGCTGCTTCAGTATCTACTTGTTTGTGTCTGTTCAGCATCAGAGTGTACACATTCGAATTACATTGCAAAACTTTACAATATATTTATATTACTAAGAATCCTTTTGTTCCAATTGTTATCAAAATATAAGCTCATTTTTATTAGAATCAGAGATTATTTACAAATGAGTGAATTTTATGAGGGTAGAAAAATGATTTTTAATCCAAATTACTGCTCTTGTATTTAAAGGAGAATCTCTTTGGGCAGATAGGGGAGGGTTTCTGAAGAACCCATTGCCCAAACTTGGGGTTGAGTTTATCAAGACTTGAGGGAATCAGCCTTGGTCTCGGGCTCCTGATTTTCATGCATCTCAGTATGATCTCTACTTTATTCAAGAGAACTTAGAGAACTTTCTTGTAGAAGAACACATTACATAGAACATGTATCATCTTTGCAAATTCATACTTACCCTCTTATTTTACTAGCACAATGATTTACTGAAATTCATCAGGAAGAAAATTATATGCTTAAAATAAAAGTGTTTTCTTACATATATTTTTCCAAGATCATTTCTTCACCTGGTCATTTTAGTGTAAGAAATGCTATCCTGGGAAAGGCTTGATTTATAGTTAGTTAATCCATCCTCACTAAAGGATGTTCACATAGACAACATATAATAAGCAGTGTTTTATTTAATTCATTAATTGGCAAGAATCTTGGCAATAAAAAGAGGAACAGCTGGGTGTGTGACAGTATATCCCTTTGTACACTTCAGGAGAATTTATCTTACTTCAGGAGGCATGGGGAATATATTTGTATGTCCTGGAGAAACTGCTTGTAATCAAAGTTAAAGGGGGATTGAAATCTCTGATCTAAACACCTGGTTGGAAGTATCTCATATCTAGTTGTTGGGATTTAAGAAAGGCCTAGGCAATTGGTTGCATGATTAAAGATGAAAGGAATTAGAAATTTGTTTTGGAGAAAGCATGATTGGAAAGTGATTGGCCATGAGTCTTTAAACATGACATTGTTAATTGGAGGATATTGACCAACTGTTCTCCAGCCCCAGTTTATCCGGCATATAAGAAAATTATTTAAAATAGTAACAAAAGAAATACAAACTAAGTCAAATGAAAGACAAACTCTAATATGATATTAAGGGCTAGACGTAGAGACTGTATAAATGGCTATAATCCTATATGATAAAACCCTAATATGCAAATTGACTGAATGGTGGAATGACCGGTCGCTATGATGTGCAGTGACCACCAGGGGGCAGACGCTCAATCCAGGAGCTACTCCTTGGAGGTCAGTGCGCTCCCACAGGGGGCACACTGCTCAGCCAGAACCTGCACTCACAGCTGCGGTGGCCAGAGCCTCTCCCACGTCAGCTGCAGGCGAGCAGTAAGGAGTAAGGGGTCCCAGATTGTGAGAGCCACAGACTGCAAGAGGGATGTCTGACTGCTAGCTTAGGCCTTATCCACCCAAGGAACATCTCCCAGGGGTCCCAGACTATGAGAGGGTGCAGGCTGGGCTGGGGGACTCTTCACCCCAATGCACGAATCGTGTGCACCAGGCCTCTAGTAAATATATAACACTGGAGGAAGCACACACAGCCATGTGAATCCCATAATCTACCAACTGAATAAACAGTAATGTGAATGGCATTCATTTGGATTAAATATAAATAACTATTGACATGATTACATAAATTACAAGGTCATTTTTTATATCACTATAAAGCAAAAAAAAAAAAAAGAGTTGCCAGAATGCCTACCTTTCTCTTAAGTTACTGAAGTCTTCCCCAAATTAAGCTAAAAATGGAATCCTTGCCACATTTCCTGTAATTCTTTGATCTTATGGTCATAATAGAATGGCATGCAACAGAGTAGAGGAAAATTGCATCTCCTGGTATTTCCACATTTTTACATTTTTCTTAGTGACAGTTACAAGCTGAAACAACTATGAGTTCATGAAGTCTGTGTGGCTGAGATTGTCCTTTGCTGCACTGATAGAAAGAGAGTAGGCTAGCTTGAGACATAGACAAGGCAAACCAGAAGACAACACTAGCATATCAACAAATTTCTAGCATAACAACAGAAACAGCAGTCTAAAAATAGAGAATGTAACTTTATTTGTATATTTCTTTCCAATTTTTTAGTATGGAGGTGTGATAGTTTATAAAGCTGACAACTAATTTGTATAATAACCTTTATTGAGTATAATTTACAAAAAACAAAAGGCATTCATTTTAGTGTACATTGGAATGAACTTTGACAAGCATATACACCTATGTAGCTACCACCACAAAGAATATACAGAATATCCAGCATGCCAAGAAGTTCTCTTGGGTCTATTTACAAAAAACATTCTCCACTCCAGCCTCTGCAACAATTTATCTGCTCTGACCATAGATTAAATTTTTTCTCACAAATAAATGTAATCTTACAGTATGGCCTCTTTTGACTGCCTTTCTTTTTCAGTTCAATTTTTTTGAGATTCATTAATGTCTGATTATCAGTAGCTCATTCATTTATATATCACTGCTCTTGTGGGTAGACATCTGAGTTGCATTCATTTGGAGGTTTAATGAATAAAACTGCTATAAGTTTTTGCGAGCCTGTATGGAAAAATGTTTTCAATTTGTGAGTTAATACTTTAAGTAGAATTGCTGAGTTGTTTAGTAAATGTATGTTTGCTCTTAAGGAACTGAAAAACTATTTTGCAAAGAGCCTGTGCCATTATATATTCCCATCAACAATCTACGACAGTTCAAATTGCTACATATCCTTTATCACACTTGCTATTGTCAGTCTTTTTTTTAACCATATAATAAATGTATTGTGAAATGCTATTGTGCTCTTAATTTGCATTTTCCTGATGACTAATTATGTTGGCAACCTTAAATGGGAAGAAAATGCCATCTAGGAATTTCATACCTAGAGAGAAGTCAATGCTGCATTTCAAAGGACAAAACTTCAAAGGACAAAACTTCAAAGGACAGGCTGACTCTCTTATTAGAAGCTAATGTAGCTGCTGACTTTATATTGAGGCCAATGCTTTTTTTACCATTCTGAAAATCCTAGGGAATTTAACAATGATGTTAAACCTACTCTGTGTTCTATAAACGGGACAACAATGCCTGGATGATAGCACTCACATTTACAACATGCCTTATTGAATATTTTAAGCCCACTGTTGAGACTTACTGCTCAGAAAAAAAGATTACTTTCAAAATATTACTGCTTATTGACAATGCACCTGGTCACCCAAGAACTCTGATGGAGATGCACAATGAGATTAATGTTTTTATGCCTGCAAACACACCATCAATTCTGAAGTTCATGAATCAAGAAGTAATATTTTTTATTGCTTACACTATTACACGTGTCCCTACTCCCCCACCCCTCTTTTCCCACCTCCACCCAGCCCTTGCTCCCCTTTTCCTCTGGCCAACACCACACTGTTATCTTTATCTATGGGTTATGCATATATGTTCTTTGGTTAATTCTTTCACCATTTTTCATCTAGTCCCTCCTTCCCCCTCCTGTTCCATGTATGAATCAAGAAGTAATTTTGATTTTCAAAATATTTAAATATTTCTTATAATTTAAGAAATACACTTTGTAAGGGCATAGCTGCAATAGATACTGATTCTTCTGATGGATCTGGGCAGAATTCTTCTGAAAATCTCTGGAAAGAATTCACCATTCTAGAGTCTATTAAGATCATTTGTGATTCATGGTAAGAGGTCAAAATATCAACATTAATAGAAGTTTGCATGAAGTGGTTCCAACTTTCATGGATGACTCTGAGAGGTTCAAAAGTTCAATGTAGGAAGTAACTACAGTTGTGGTGAAAAAGCAAGAGAACTAGAATCAGAAGTGGAGCCAAAAGATGTGACTGAATTGCTGCAATCTCATGATAAAACTTTAATGGATGAAGAGTTGCTTCTTATGGGTAAGCAAAGAAAGTGGTTCTTGAGATGGAATTTACTATGGGTGAAGATGCTGTGAAGGTTGTTGAAATGACAACAAAGGGTTTATAATAGTACACAAACTTATGTACAAAAACTTATGTACACAAACTTTATGTACACAAAGTTGATGTACAAAGCAATGGCAGGGTTTGAGAGGATTGACTCCAGTTCTGAAAGAAGTTGTACTGTGGCTAAAATTCTATCAAACAGCATCGTATGCTACAGAGAAATCATTTGTAAAAGGAAGAGTCTATGCAGTAAATTTTATTTTCGTCTTATTTTAAGAAATTACCATAGCCGCTCTAACCTTCAGCAACCACCAGCAACATCGAGGCAAGACCCTCTAGCAGAAAAAAAGATTGCAACTCAAAAGGCTCAGATAATAGTTAGCATTTTAAAAAAATATATTTTTTATTGATTTCAGAGAGGAAGGGAAAGGGAGAGAAAGATAGAAACATCAGTGATGAGAGAGAATCATTGATTGCCTATCTCCTGCATGCCCCACACTAGGGATCGAGCCCATAACCTGACCTGAAATCAAACCTTGACCTCCTGGTTCATAGGTCGACACTCAGCCTTGCCAGCTGGGCTGTGATGGCTAGCATTGTTTAGCAATAAAGAATTTTTAAAAATAAAGATATGTACATTGTTTTTTTTTAAAACCTATTGCTATTGCATACTTAATAGACTACAGTAGAGTATAAATGTAACTTTTTTATACAATGGGAAATAACAATTCATGTAGCATGCTTTGTTATGATATTCATTTTATTGTGGTGATCTGGAACCTAACCAATAATATCTCTGAGGTATGTCTGTATAACATCACTTATATGTTGAATCTAAAAATAACCAAAACTCATTAAAACAGAGAGTAGAGTTGGCGAACCTGGGCAATGGCATGGGAAAATTGAGGAGATCTTGTTTAAGGGAATAAACTTGAAACCAGTAGACAAATAATTCTGGAGATCTAATGCACATCACAGTGATTATCATCAACAATACTATAACTTTCAAAGTAGCTAAGTAACTAGATCTTAATTGTCTTCATTACACAAAAAAATGATAAATATGTAACCTGATAGAGTTGTTAGGTAACACTATGGTACTAATCATATTACAATTTATAAATGTATCACACTTACATAATAAACTTTAAAGTAGCAAAATGTCATATGTCACTTATATCTTAACTCGAGGCCCGGTGCATGAAATCATGCACCAGTGGGGTCCCTTGGTCTGGCCTGTGAGATTGGGCCGAATCCAGCTCTCCAACATCCCCCAAGGGGTCCTGGATTGCAAGAAGGTACAGGCCAGGCCGAGGGATCCCACCAGTGCACTAGGTTGGCCAGCCAGGGAGGGACTGCAGGAGGTCTCCAGGGCGTGTCCAGCCCTTCTCACTCAGTCCCAATAGGCCAGACCCCAGCAGCAAGCTAACCTACCAGTCAGAGTGTCTGCCCCTTGGTGGTCAGTGCACATCATAGCAAGCAGTTGAGTGGCCTTAGCATATCCAGTTAATTTGCATAAGGATATGCTGATTAGCCAATGGGAAGGGTAGCGGTCGTACGCTAATTACCATGTTTCTCTTTTATTAGTGTAGATAAGTAAATTAATTAATTTTAAAAAGTACAAATCTACTTTGGCCATTTAAAAGAAAAGCAATGTTTAAAAAAAATTATGATGTCCTTAACTTGGTTTATAAATCTCTGTGTTCCAGTGGTTCTATGTCCTCAACTGTGTCCATGTCACTCATTCATATTCTGACCTCTATAGTTCAGGACTATCAAACTAATATCAACTTCTGGATATAAAATCCTCTATCTCATCTGATATTTTTGTAGATGCCACTCCCTTTGTCTAGATATCATTTTCTCCTTTGCTTGGCTATTTTCCACCTTTCCCTCATTTCTAAGGTTTCAGCTTAAATTTTAACTTCCTACAGTGAGTATGCAAGAAACTTTAATGTAGATAATTAGGAAATAATTAAAAGAGAATTTATAAAATACAATGAAAAGTGCTAACAAATTCCTAACTTAGGAAGATGTTATGTATGCACTCATTGGTTATAATTTTTAGTACAAGTTCTTTAGCAGATGACTTACACATTTGACCCCCAAACTGAGAAATCTTGACTAATATTCACTAAAGTTAGATATCATCCAGTTACAAACACTTATAATTATATCCTTGTATCTTAATATGGTAGTGTAGAAGAAGCATGTGGGAATTTATTTAGGCATTTTCCTCTGAATCAATTGCTATATTTTTTGGTGTCGTCAATAATATTTTTCATAAAAGGCACAGCTATTGTGATATTCTAGAATGTCAGTTCAATTAACATTAAAAAAATGAAATCAACTGCCTATTCTATTGTTCCCACTTGGAAATGGGTAGTTTGGCCTGGGTATCTTTGTAGAGATGCCATATTTATTTTTAATTTGACTCATATCCAGTTCAATTTGAAAAATTGCCTATGTTATTGACATTGCCAAAGATATTTCATTAAAGTCTGAACTTCATCAGATTTCTAAGAGAGGTGGGGAAGAATTCTGATTTTTGTTAGGTGGTATCAGTGATTTGAGGTTTGAAAGAATTTCAGAAAATTTTTTTTCTTTTAGACCAATATTCTTATTATGTTTCTTTTAGTATTAAACAATTAATTCCAATAAGCTGCACCAGCTATTTTGGCATTTACCATACAGCTTTTTATTTAGAACTGCTTTATATTGACTGATTCTGTGTATTTGTTTTATCTTGTGTAGGATTGATTCCATAATATTCAATTTTACAACTAATTCATGACATAGAGGAAACATAGTTGCTTTACATTTATATAGTGCTTAAGACAGTGCATAGACATAGTAGGTGCTCAGTAAATAATTGAGAACTAAGAAGTCTATGGGCAACAATGAAGTGACTGATAGAGATGCTTCCTCAAATACTTGAGGAAAAGAGGTAAGGATATAAAATACTGGCATCTGAAAGTACGTTTTTTTACCTTCTTTTAAAGAGAGTCATTTCTGCCCTGGCCAGTGTTTCTCAATGGTTAGAGTGTTGGCCCATGCACCAGAGGTGCAGGTTTGATTTCTGGTCAAAGGCATGTACCTGGGTTGCAGATTTGATCACCAGCCCTGGTCAGTGTGTGTGCGAGATGCAACCAATTGATACGTCTCTCTCACATTAATGTTTCTCTCTTCCTCTCTCTCTTTCTTCCCTTCCCTCCCTTCCACTCTTTAAAAACAACAGAAAAAAATATTCTCAGGTGAAAATTAACAAAAAACAACAACAAAGAGAGTGATTTCTTAAATTAATCTTTGCAGGCTCCTGATTATGAGTAAACTAGAGGCCCGGTGCACAAAATTCGTGCATGGAGTTTCCCCTCAGCCCAGCCTGCACCCTCTCCAATCTGGGACATCCCTCTCACAATCAGGGACTGCTGGCTCCTAACTACTCACCTG
>NW_005372021.1:362714-385459 GCF_000412655.1 Myotis brandtii | reverse complement strand
CCAACTGCCCCCCTCTGCCAGCCTGGTTGCCCCAACTGCCCTCCCCTTCCAGCCTGGTCATCCCCAACTGCTCCCCCTGCTGACCTAGTCACCCCCATCAGTCCCCCTTTGCTGACCTTGTCACCTCTTACTGCTCCCACTGCCAAACTGCCCCCCTCTGCCAGCCTGGCTGCCCCACACAGCCTGCTGTTTGGTCATTAGGTCACCCCTAATTGACCCCCCCTGCTGGCCTGGTAGCCCATCACTGCCCCCCTCTGCTGGCCTGGTTGCCCCTCACTGCCCCCCTCTGCCAGCCTGGCTGCCCCACACAGCCTGCTGTTCGGTCGTAAGGTCGCCCCTCACTGCCCCCCTGCCGGCCTAGTCGCCCCACACAACCTACTGTTCAGTCGTTTGGTCGTCCCTCACTAACCCCTCTGCCGGCCTTGTTGCCCCACTCAGTCTGTTTGGTCGTCCGTTCGGTTGCGATGGCCCCTGGCTCTTTATATATATAGATTAATGCTAATAAAATAATTTATATGATAGTGAACAAAAGGATCAAAATATTGTGCTGTGATTGTAATTGTGAAAAAAATTAACCATAACTCTTTAAAATGGGACTGTAACAGATTTAGTAATATTCTAGCTGCTCTTGCTGAGGAGTTAGATGGGAATAGGCAGTTTAGGGTAAGGGCTGTGGGGAGGGAAGAAGGTAGATAAAGAGATGAGCCAGATGGCAGGATGTGAGCAAGATAGGCAGAATGTACCAGTCAACTTTAGAGCTGCCCTTGTCCCTGAAGCCAAGAGCAGGAACTGAAAGCAGGGAGAGGAGGGCAAGCGGAGATTGGCTGGTGTGTTTTTGAAAGAGCCAATAGAGGGCAAGAGCAGGAAAATATAAATCTCTAGACTAGTAAGCTTCTGTGGAAACCCTTTTTGGGACCCTTCTCACATGCTGACAGCTTTGTTACTTTTGCTGTAATAAACTTTGCTTTACATTTACTTACTCTCCCCTTGGCTGGAATTAATTCATGGACTTCTTGAGACAATGAACCCAACAGTTCACACTCACATCTCATTACTTCACCCAAATAGTAGCCTGAAGGAGAGAGAGAGAAACATTAATGTGAGAGAGACGTATCAATTGGTTGCATCCCTCACACACCCTGAAGTGAGGAACAAAATTTTCTAGGAAAGAGCACAGTGAATGGTTGACAGTGTAGTATATAAGTATATAGCTTTCAGAAGGATTTACAAGGGAGGAAGTAACTAAAGGATTGAGTCAGGCGACTCTCCATGAAAATGGGAAAAGGTCAGGATAGCTACAAATGGAATGGAGGCTGAAGATGGTGATGTGAAGCAGTCGTGTGAAATTCCATGAGCCTCTACTTCTTCATCCCAATGAGCATGTATCCTGTTTGTTACCACACTATACCATGGGGGAGAATATAGGAGTCCTTTTAGTCCTAATTATTTCTGGTGATTTATGTAACTAACTGAAGGTCAGCATATTTAATATTCCTTTTCTTCCTTATTTGGAAACTAGCAAGGAAAGAATGTATTGTTCTCCCTACAATGCACCCTTATGCATTCTGGCCTCAACCTCTGAGAGTCCCCAATAGAAAAAAAATGATATGCCAGTGACTTTAGGAGATAAGAGGGCTTCATAAGTAACAGGAATCATAGGAGATTGGCTGTCACAAATGTGAACATCAACTGCGTAGCTGAGGTACCATTTTTTGTGTTTGTGCAAATAAATATTTCAACTACTTTCCAAAAGGATAAAAATGAAAAGGCAAATAAAGACTAGAATTACATAAAATCCAGATGAAGATGATGGGATTACTATGTTAATCATGAATTTGTTTACCCAGGATTTCCTCAATATTATGGGCCTGTCCAAAAGGAATAATGAAGACAAAGTTTACAAGCATGTTTTTAAACCAACTTTGTTGAAACATGGCATTGTTAAGTCTTGGGGTAAATATCAGAAACATCAGGGCAACTAAAGGAGAAGGTCAGAGGTCAAATCTATGTTGGACTCTTCTCAAAAATCTATTGTTCCAGAATTCTCTTCATAATTACATTAACTTTTTAAAAAATTTAAATTCTTTAAAAACATGAAATTACAAACAGTAGACAGCTTTTGTTTGTAAAAATATTTATGCTAAATAACTGGCTAGAACAAACATTTATACTATTACCCAGGCTCTTTATCCCAACTCTATAACCCCAGCAGTTCTAAGATTTCTTCCATGCTTCACCCAAGTTACTAAGGAAAACCAGAGAACAAGTCTCAGAGAAACACACTGTTTTTGCCAAAAATATCTTGCTCTCAGTCCTTAAATTTCTACCAAAGCGGTGACTAGTACCCACTGACTTTAAACATTCCCAGCATATTGGAATTTGATGGTGAGCCTTAAAAAAGTGTATGAGTTTCAAATGGTTTGGTGAATGTATTTTTTTTCTTCTTTCCTTTTAAGTAAGGGAGTTTAGGTAGAACTATTGTTATAGTGAGGTAGTGGAAACTTTGGGAGGAACTATGTATCTTTTCGAGGCCTGGTGATTTTTGAGAATGTTGTAATTTCCAGGCTCAATGAAGTTTTCCAGCAGAACTTATTATATAACACTTTATAAAACATTGCTTATAATTATATTAAGTATACAAAGATATATCTTTAAAAACTTAATAATTATCCCAACAATAATAGAGAATTAAAAAATGTGCATGCGCACACACGCACGCACACATACACATCTTCAAAACTAAAAACAAAACAAAACACTTTAATAGGAGATTTACAGACTTACTTAACTATTCTAGGCGCTGGGGACTATTAACTTTGTTTTTAATTCTACCATATTATTTATAAAAGGCTTTGTGTTTGACTTTGAGTGTCCTGATGGCTAGAGCAATGAGGAAAATATGCTAAGAAGTTGTTTTTAGAAGAAAGAATAACAATTCTTTAGAGGAGTTAATGTCTTCTTGGCCTGGTTCCTTTAGAGCCCTGACTCTCAAAATGTAGTTATGACCAACATAACTAAGAAACACCAATTCTTCCTATGTCATCATAAGAAACAGTCAATCTTGATATGAGCCTTCAAGAAGTAGGTGTAGGGCAGCGGTTCTCAACCTGTGGGTCGCGACCCCTTTGGGGGTCGAATGATCCTTTCACAAGGGTCGCCTAAGACTATTGGAAAACACATATATAATTACATATTGTTTTTGTGATTAATCACTATGCTTTAATTATGTTCAATTTGTAACAATGAAAATACATCCTGCATATCAGATATTTACATTACGATTCATAACAGTAGCAAAATTACATTTATGAAGTAGCAATGAAAATAATTTTATGGTTGGGGGTCACCACAACATGAGGAACTGTATTAAAGGGTCGCAGCATTAGGAAGGTTGAGAACCACTGGTGTAGGGGATTTGGAAGTACTGGACTTGGAAGTTTCAAAGGAAGCCAAGAAGTAAACAGTTACCTAAATTTCCTATAATTTTTTTCTGGCAATCTCAATTGAAAAATAAAACAGGAAAATATATTTTTTCTCTATGTTGAAATAATAACCAATCTGTGTAAATTGGAAATTATGCAGTTATAGTTTTGCTACTGGATAATGCTCTTGGATTTTCAGTAAGGCAAATATAAATCCTGAATTATAGTTTACTGTCACCATAAGTCTGGCCAGAAAGTGACAAATGATGGGATTACAATGGCAAATTTTGAAAATAGGCTTATTTTAGGAAGAAGTTTTGGAAGAATTACATAGCAAAAATGTGAAATGAAGAAGACTGAACTATCTTTATTTTATTCTGGTGTGTAAATGCTGTCTGTGATTTGGATGATATTTTGATCTAATACCATGTGGAGTTTTGTTGCTGTTATTCTGAATAATGCTATTATTTAGGGCCCTATGGCCCTCAACATGCAAACCAGATCATCATTGCCTCAAAGAAATGTTGTTATACCACAATAAGATAATTTAAAATTTATGCTCTCAGCCTTTTCATTGCAAAAGTCAAGGCCCATGAAAAGAAGGCAAAAGACTTCAAGGATACATGATCATGATCAGTCAGAGGGCCTCTTTCCTCCTCAGCCTAGGAAACTATATTGGGCTGCACAGTAGATGAAGGGGGGTTGATGGGGAAACAATATTAAATACCTGTATGCCTCTGAGAAAGAGCTACTGCCTCTACTCTTGAGCTAAACCCCCTGGAGGAGTAACATAGAAATATTATGTACATTAGAAATTCACCAATCTATTTCATTTTTCCTTCATAAGTACAAATAGGCAACTAAGTACCAGTTATATCAGAAGAATGCAGTATGAAAGAGAGAAAAACAGTAAGAACAAAAACGATGGGGGAAGAATGGAGGAGGGAGAGACAGAAGATTTATTTTGAGGAACTGGCTCACACAGTTGTGTTTGCTAATCCAAAATCTTCAGCATAGGCCAGCAGGCTAGAGACCCAGGGAAGACTTGATGTTGCAGCTTGAGTTTAAAGAGAGTCTGGAGACAGAATTCCCTTTTTTGGGGGGACTTTAGTCTTGTTTTCACTTAAGGCCTTCAACTGATTGAATTAGCCCCATGCACATTATGGAGGCCAATCTGCTTTACTCAAGTCTACTGATTTAAAAGTGAATCTTGGAACCTATATAATCTTATTAACCAATTCACCCCAATATATTTAATTAAAAGAAAGAGAAAAAGTGAATCTTATCTAAAAACAATACCTTTACCACCCAGCCGGTGTGGGTCAGTGTAGACCCATGAACCAGGAGGTCATGGTTGATTCCCAGTCAGGGCACATGCTCAGGTTGTGGGCTTGATCTCCAGCAGAGGGTGTGCAAGAAGCAGAAATCAATGATTCTCTCTCATCACTGATATTTCTCCCTTCCCTTCCTCTCTCTGAAATCAATAAAAACATATTTTAAAAATAATAAAAACAATACCTTCACAGTAACATCTAAAATAGTGTTTGACCAAATATGTGGGTACTGTGGCCTAAGCAAATTGACACATGAAATTAATCATTATAAACTTTCAGCAGAAAGGCTGGAGAATAAAATTTAAGAAATTTATTGGAATATAAACAGAAAGGAAAAATGATGGGATATATGAAAACAAGGATATATGTCATCAGATTGCAAGGGATCACAAAATAGCACCATTAATAAAAAATGAAATAAAAGAAGTATCTAAAAAATTCTTCTGAAATTTCAAAACATCAAAATAGAGAAAATATTTTAAAATCTTTGAGATAGAAAAAAAATCACTTCCAAAGGGATATAAATCATATTGGCCTCAGAGTTGTCATCGGCAACCACTGGATTAAGTTAGAAGACTGTAATTTAATCCTTCCAAATTTGAGGAAAAAGGTGATACTTGGTGCCAAATTAAATTTTTAGGCAAACTACCAACCAAATAAGAAGTCAGGAAGAAGGGATATTCAGATATGTGATGATTCAGAAAATTTATCTCCCACATATTCTTGCTTAGCAAGTTATTTTAAGATTTCCACTAGCAATCCAAGTGGGTGAAAAAAGTATCAAAGAAAAAGACACCCTTTACATAGATATGAAGCAAAGAAGCTGAATTTTTTACTTGCTATGCAGGTGAGAATTGTGGATGTAGAATGAAGTTTCTGAACAAAGCAAAGAGGAGACTTTATATAAGCCCTGCGGAAGGTGGAGTTTATAGACTGGCTGACATGGAAGCTTTCTGCAGTGAAGCATCTCATAATTACCCAAACAAGTGAATCCTTAAATGAAGCTATCATGATTGACTAGGATAGGTTTTAAATCTGTTCTGAGGTATCCTGTTTATGACTTGGGCTTGGGGCAAAATAACAGTCAGAATTTTCTTTTTTTTTATCTTGAAGAAGTGTAGATTTTATTCTCAAATCAAAGATGATAGTAGGGGACCCAGGAGAGACAGAGAAAGGTAAAGAAAGAGAAGTTCCAGCTGACAGTGGCTCAATAGGTCTAGTGAACTACTTAGCTGTATTGAATTAGGAGGTTGGAAGTCCAAAGGACAGAAGTATTTAGTATAAAAGGAAATGGAATAAAATATAAAGTATGTCTGAGAGCTTGGGAAAAATGCAATGAAATGTAGTATCACAATTATAAGAACAAACTTTGGGAGTTGACTGGCTGTGCTTGAGTCCCATCTCTACTAGTTACGTATCCCTGTCTGACCTTGAGCATGCCACCTAACCTCTCTCTGCCTCTCTTGCTTCATCTGTAAACTGACCAGAGTATCTAACTTACAGAGATGTTGTGATGATCACACCATGTGTTTTGTTACTTATTGCTCTGTTATAAATTACTGCAAAACTTAATGTCTTAAAATAATGGTAAGCACGTGTTAAGTCTCATGATTTCTATGGGTCAAGAAGACAGAAGAGGCTTGCCTGCAGAGACCTGACTCAAGGTCTCTGATGATGTTGCAATCAAGACGATGAGACTATACTGGATTACTTACTAGCTGGCAAGTTAGTGCTGGCTGTTGACAGGAGATCTCAGTTCCTCTTCATGTAGGCCTCTCCCCACGATGCTGAAGTATCTGGCTTCCCCCACAGCAAATGATAGAGAGGAAGAGCTTGACAGAAACTTTTGTTTCTGACCTTGTCTCAGAATCACAAAGCATCAATTCTGCCCCATTCTGCTCAATGGAATGAATTGGTCTGTCAGCCCACATCAACAACATTTTTTTTTTCTATCAGAACCCACTGATACAAAGGACTGGCCATACTTTCAACATTTTAATTGTGATATTGGCAGGATGGTTTTTATATATGTTCTTTGTCAGTTAAGAACATTTTCTTGTAGACATAGCTTGCTAACAGTATTTTATTTTTAATCTTAAATGGATATAGAATTTTATCTTTTCTGAGGCCACTGACTTTCTTCTCTTAGAATGCAAATGTGGTAAATTATATCTTCGCCTTTTTCTCTTTTTCATTGGATCATCCAAGAGCTAAGTGGGGTAGACCAGGATTCAAGGGAAAAAACTAGATCTTTAGTTACTAATTGCTCACAGCAAATTCCTTTGTAGTTTTGAAAAATCAGGATATGCATTTATTTTAAGCATTCTTTTTCAGACTCACTTTTTTTCCTACTATGTATGTGGTAAAAATATTCTCTCAGTTTTGGCAGAAAGAACTCTTTTTTGTTAAAATATGTTTTTATTGACTTTAGAGGGAGAGGAATGGAGAGGGAGAAAGAGATAGAAACATTTATAAGAGAGAAAAATCAACATCAATTGGCTGCTTCCTGCATGCCCCTTGCTGGGGATCAAGCCTGCAACCTGGGCATGTGCCTTGATAAGGAATTGAACCTGAGACCTCTTGGTCCATGGGTTGATGCTCACCCACTGAGCCACAACAGTCAGTCAGAAAGAGCTCTTAATAATAACTTTTCCATAGTACAATTCCCATGTAATAAAATAATTGGCTCCTTCTGTATGATGCTCAAACAGAATTAATATGGATAAATTACATACATCAATCTGCATTCTCCCAACATGGGAGTGCATGAGGTTCCCTTTTCTCCACATCCTCACCAGCACTTGTTGTTTGTTGATTTATTGATAGTAGCCATTCTGCCAGCTGTGAATTGATACCTCATTATAATTTTAATTTGCATTTGTCTGATGATTAGTGATGTTGAGCATCTTTGCATATGTCCTTTGGCCATCTGTATGTTCTCTTTGGAGAAGTGTCTATTCAGGTCCTCTGCTCACTTTTTAATTAGATTGTTCATTTTTTTTGGTGTTGAGTTGTCTAAGTCTTTTATAAATTTTGGATAGTAACCTCTTATCAGACGCAGCACAGACTTATATATACTGAGAACAGACTGATAGGTATCGGGGGAGAGGGGTTTGGAGGCTGGGTGAGAAAGGTGAAGGACTCAAGAATTACTACTTGGTAGTTACAAAATAGTCATGGGATGTAAAGTAAAGTATAGGCAATATAGTCAATGGCATTGTAATAACTATGTATGGTGCCAGGTGGGGACTTGAAAAACCAGGGGGAAACTTTGTAAAGTATATACTGCTATGCTGTATACCTGAAACTAATGTAAAATAATGTTGAATATAAACTGTAATGGAAAAATAAAATTAATAAAAGAAATACACATATAAAAACACACTCATGTACACATTCAAGCAATAAATTTAAGTATAGACACAGATTTGCTTCCTAAATTACTTTTTCCTTTTATGGATTTCACAATTATTAGTTGTTTTGGCCTTAAGTAGGAAGACGTACCCATGGACAAGCATGAGTTCTTTTCCTCAGGGCTCCTGTGAACAAAACATAACATCACAGAGCAGGGGCCAGGCAGCACTGTAGCCTGCATTCAGTACAGCAGAAACAAAGCCTTATTTATAAGTTTCCTCCCAGA
Organism: Myotis brandtii; assembly: GCF_000412655.1. NCBI lineage: Eukaryota > Metazoa > Chordata > Mammalia > Chiroptera > Vespertilionidae > Myotis > Myotis brandtii. The sequence goes on along the minus strand of NW_005372021.1, from coordinate 377,063 downwards.
ATAAAAAAGAAAGAAAGAAACCAGCTTTTCTGTGTTTTCCTTGGAATTGATCCCTGTTGACCTTAAAGAGTTTACCTTTTCCCTTTTAACACTCCAGCAGGTAAGAAGTGCTAGTGACTAGCCAGCTGGAAAAGTAGGACAGGCTCCTCTGAAACTCACTGTCTTTCTCTTTTGGCTTTGCTGGAAGTGGCTCATTCTCTGCCCAGTGGTCAGTATTCTCTGAACATCAGGACTGCTGTCACAAGCAGTTTCAGGTGTCAATTCCCAATCAATGTCAAACAAGTTGTTTATTTCAGTCACTGCATCCTATGTCTCTCCTAGAAGAGTGGGGGTGGGTTTAAAGAAGAGGGTGTATGAGAAACGCTGGCTGAGTCTTTGTACATGCTGGCAAGGCATAAAGAAAGGCAAAGTTGGCAAGAGACAGAATTATAATTACTACCATGCTTGTAGTGCCTAGCATATGCCAGGCATTTATAAACATAATTTCATTTATTCCTTTACCACTCTAGGGAGCAAGCACTGTTATCTGCAGTTTACATATGAGAAGCTGTTGCTCAGAGAAATTAAGTAAATTTTGTTTTAGTTAGAGGTGGAGCTAGGGTATGAACCCAGGTCTATTCAACTCTGCAGTCCACACTACTCCTTGTCTTAGTCATTCCAGACAACACATTTTCATTCACACTTCCTTTTGCTTGAATATACTGCCAATGGCACATATTTAAAAGTATAATCAAGTTGTAACAGTCAAATATAATGGTAAATGAACTAGAATAATCAGTCATATGTGCTTTGAGTAATACTACATCCAGGACTATGTTGACAAGGAACCCCCTCTTTGGGGTGCTATGATAAGATAGTATCTTTCCAATGTCCCAAATTCAATAAGTTGTGTATTTTAATAAACATTCCCTTTAGGCAAACAAGCAGCACAAATTTTTTTATGGATCACTAAAAACATTCTGGCATAAAAGAGCTTTCAGATTTCATAAGTTTGATTGGTTGTCACTGATTTATGGACATGAACAAATTACCAACCAATAATAAGTGAACCAGTTCCAGCAATTTTATTAACTACAAATGATACCACCTGTATTAAAAATGTTGGAGAAATAACAGATTTTTCAATAGGTACTTGGACAACAAGTTGTTACATTTCCAAATTTATGTTCTTAAGAAATTATTCTGCTTTTATTTCTGCAAGCAGTTCTTTTTCTACAAATAGCCACGAATACAGGCCTTCTGGAATTCAGATAACTACACCTTTTATAAAAATGAGATGCCTAGATTAAAGGTAACAGCTTAATTTTATGGACTGTCTTTTGTTCTGAGGAAGATGTGGAACTGATTGTATCCAGAAGGGATAGTTCTTCCATAGCAGTGCATGGATAAAGATGAGTGCAATGTTCCTACCTTATTTGAAAGGTAAAAATTGTGAGTTAAACTGACATTCAATTTGTAATAACTAAGTAAGTAACCGATTAAAGAAGAAAACTATGATGTTATTTAATATAGTTTCCCCACTTTTTTCATACATTTATTCTTTTATTGATGTGTTATTTGCTGTATATTATTTTGTCAATAAATTTTATCAACAATTGACAATTTCCCAGGATACGGGCAAGGGGATTTTTTGCTTTTTTGTTAAAGGGATAGAAAAATGTACAATATATAGAACACATAAAAAGAAAAAAACCAGCATCCCATAGGGGGCAATCTAAATCTCTCCCAAGGCTGATTATAAGAATCTACCCTCTCCATTTATCTGTGGATTCACCAATTGCCATGTAATACTTAAAGCATTCAGACAATTCAAATATATGTAAAGCAAAAAGTGAAAACTTCCCCTGAATTTTTTTTGCATCACTCTGATAATTAAATGCATACCCACTCATATTTTTCTGTGCTTATAAATGCAGACATATTTATAAAGATTTTATAAAAATGGCATCTTATATATTTTTTCCTGCTTAATTTCTATTACAACATCATGATCCTTCTCCTCTATCAATGTACTTAAATTCATCTGTTTTAACAGATGAAAAGTATTCCGTAATATAAATATGTCACAATTAATTTAAACATTGCTCTGTCCATGACTAATGTTTTCATTTCCCCCTTTATTTGGAGGAACTTCCTGTTTTTATCAATATGGTAACTATCATAGGCTTATAATTTTCTTCTTCCAAATCAACATTGAAGGAATATAGAGGGAAACACAGACTCAATTTGTTTAAAAGTATGAAACAATCTGGGGAGAATGAGGGCTATTTTGAATGATGTGGGGAAGATTGCTATAGTATGGGATAAAATGCACCTGTTATAAGAATGGGAGTCTGTCGTTATTAAGAAATAGCTGACAATCTTGTCTTTTCCCTGCTGTTGCCTGGGAACAGTCATTGTTTGCCCTGTCTATGCAAAAACCTGAGGCAATGGTCTAGATTGGTACAGTATCCAAAGAGCAGTTCAGAAGCCTTGATGAGGTGAATCATTGGATAAACTGGTGGGCACTGATTAGGATTTTGCATTGACTACTCCATTTCCCCCTTTTAAGTCCACAGGACAGATAAATTTTCACCTAATGGCACTTCCAACTCCCTGTGGTATTTCTCCTCAGGGGGTTTAAAAATGAAGACTTGTGTCCATTACCTTGAATATTTCATGTCATTCCCTTATGGCTTGTAGCATTTCAGATGAAAAAAAATCAGCTGACAGTCTTATAGGAGTACCTTTGTAGGCAACATATTGCTTTTTTCCTGCTGCCTTTAAGATTCTCTCTTTGTCTAATTTTTGGCATGTTAATCATGCTGTGTCTGGGTATGGGTCTGTTTGGGTTCTTCTTGATTGGGACTTTCTGTGCCTCTTGAACTTGTGTGAATTTTTCCTTCACCAAGTTAGGGAAGGTTTCTTCCATTATTTCTTCAAACAGGTTCTCTATCCTTTGCTCATTTTCCTACCCTTTTGATACTCCTATGATGTGAATATTGTTAAAATGCTCAAAGTCATTATCAGAGTGATGCAAATTAAAGCCTCACACCTGCCAGAATGGCTACCATCAACAAATCAACAACTGACAAGTATTTGTGAGGCTGTGGAGTAAAGGGAACCCTAGTGCACTGCTGGTGGGAATGCAGCCTGATGCAGCCACTATGAAAAACAGTATGGAGTTTCCTCAAAAAATTAAATATGGAGCTTCCAATTGACCAAGTGATTCCACTTCTAGGACTATATCCTAAGAGACCATAAACACCATTCACAAAGAATGTATGCACCCCTATATTCATAGCAGTGCAATTTACAACAGTTAAGATTGGAAAAAGTCCAAGTGCCCATCAGTAGATGAGTGGATATAAAAGCTGTGGTACATTTATACCATGGAATACTATGCAGCAGTAAAAAGTAAGGATATCTTACCCTTTGAGACAGCTTGGAGGGATCTGGAGAGTATTATGCTAAGCAAAATAAGCCAATCAGAGAAAGACAAGTATCACATGATCTCATTCATATATGGAATCTAATGAATAAAATAAACTGATGAACAAAATAGATGCAGAGACATGGAAGCATGGAACAGACTATCAAATCTCAGAGAGAAGGCAGGGGTGGGTGGGTGGATGGGAAGAGAATAACTAAAGAACTTCTATGCATATATGTATATCCCATGGACACAGACAATAGAGTGGTAAAGGCCTGGGTGTGGGGGGGCAGGCTAGAAGGGGTCAAGGGGGGCGTGGAGGGAACATCTGTAATTCTTTCAACAATAAATATTTTTATATAATCTTTTTCTTTATTTATTAAGGTATTACATATGTATCCTTTTCCCCCCATTGTCCCCCCACCCCCCACCCATGCCCTGAGCCCCTGGTGTCTGTGTCCATTGGTTAGGCTTATATGCCTGCATACAAGTCCTTTGGTTCCCCCCCCACACACACACACTCATGCCCTTATCCCCCTGGTGTCTGTGTCCATTGGTTAGGCTTGTATGCATGCGTACAAGTCCTTTGGTTGATCTTTCCCTCTTACCCCCACCCTCCCCTACCTTTAAAAATATTTAAAAATATAAATAAAAATGAAGTCCTGACCTAAAGAGTTACTTAGTGAAATGATGGCAAATGTGAGTAATTAGTTGTGGGATGATACACCTTAAGAAAAACCTTAAGTCTTCTCCTTCTTTTCTTCAATTCACAAAGCTAACATCCCCTGAGGCATGACTTTCTGCTCTTCTCAACACACATTAACAAACAGTGAGCTGCTATTTTCACTGGGAATATGTTCTAGTAGGTCAAAATAATAGGACATCTGAAGAGGATAACTACTTCAAAGGTAAATGCCAAACTGAAAAACATAAACCAAAAAAAGCAGGAATATATGAATAGATGGACCACAAATTAAATATAAGAATAGTATATATACTAAAAGAGATAAGGGAAATATTAAAAATATAAAATAAGAACAAAAATCATAAAAATGAAAATATTATATATGAAAAATATAATAGTTAAATAAAACATAATAACTGAGATAAATTATTGGTGTAATATATGCCTAAAGAATATGTTATTGAGTTGGAAGATCAGTCTGAAGAACTCTGATGAAAACAGGGAACAGTGAAGAAATTATAAATTAAAAATAAAAGTTAAGATATATGGTAGATAGAAATATCAACATCCAGATAATAGATCAGAAGAAGAAAAATTAAAATGGAGTAGTACAAATGTTTTTTAAAATAAGAAAAGATAAACCAACTTTGATTAAAAGTGTCATAGGTGACAAAGAGGAGAGAAAAGAAAACACTAACACACTTAGCAAATACTAGTGAAATCTAAGAATCAAGGAAGAGGAGATGGGGGGAGGTGGGAGGAAGAGGAAGAAAATACTCTGATAGTCTTTATAGCAAAAGAGTGGATCATCTACCAAGAACTAAGAATTAGACTGATGCTAGACTTTTGTACAATAACACTAAATGTAAAACATTTAAAGTATTAATGGAAAATAAGTTTCAACCTATGGTTTTATATTTATGAATATTGTTATTCAAATGTAAATGTTTAAAATAAACATGTTAATACACAAGCCTAAAAAATTTGCTGCAGAATGAACATGCTTTGGAGAAAAAGCTCTCAGCTGGGAAGAGAAAGATATTAGAGGAGATGGGATATATGGTAGTCATAACTCTTGGAAGAATTGATAGTTATTTTTAAATGGTTAAGGCAAAACAAAAGAAAATGAAAAAGTATTTCTACAATAATTCATATTATAGATGACATCAATAAGATGGTGGGTGGGTAGAATATGAAAGGTCATGAGAGCTTGAGAAAGTTTCTGTTGCGGAAATATATGAATGCTAGTTCACATCAATTTTAAAAGCAAGAAAGAAGGGAGTCAAAGCAAGAAATATTAAAAATGTAGAGCAAATTTAAATAAAAATGAAAGAGAGTAGATTTAATTCCAAAAATATCAGCAAACACAACAAGTATAAGTGGATTAAACTAACCTAAAAGAGAGTGTCAGATTGAATAAAAAAAAATCCATCTATATGGTATTTACAAAAGCACAAGGGCACACAAAGACTGAAAGTAAAAGTGATTTTAAAAAGATATATCAGGGAAACTAATTACAGGAAAGCTGTGATAGCTATATTATTATTAGACGTATAAACAAAAAGCAGCTAATTCATTAGAGATATCATATGGTTATGAGGTATATATATTTACTAGGGTAAATTTCTACTTGTGAATTTATGAAGTAAATGCTACACATCTGCTAGCAGTTCAGTCAGAGTCATTTGTGGTGGGAAATGAATAGACTGACATTCATAATCATGCTTGCTGGTCTGCATTTGCTGGAAGGTAGAGCAAATACTTTCATTTTTTGTATGTGCGAGTGACCACTGCAGTGGTCTTTCTCTTTATCAACATCACACTTAATGACTGATCATTAATTTGCTGGAAGGTAGAGCAAATACTTTCATTTTTTGTGTATGCGAGTGACAGGGCTGTGATTCCTTTCTGTATTTAGTCTGTAATGCAGGGCACATAGGAGTCTGATCAGAGAGCACTGTTCTGACATACAGGTCTTTCTCTTTATCAACATCACACTTAATGACTGAGTTTAAAGTGGCCTCATGAGTGTCACAGAATGAAACCCCAAGTTTCATTACCAGTGATGATCAACTGATCATTGGGGAGCTTGTAGTTTTTCTTGAATGAGGAGGAATAGTAACCATTTTCTCTTCAAAGTCCACAGACATTCAGTACAACTTCTCTTCAATGTCATGTTCAGTTCCATTCTCAGCTATAGTAGCAAACCTGTAACTAAGATAGTCTGTCAAGTCATAGCCAGCCAAGTCCAGACATACGATAGTATGTGGTAGGGCATAACCCTCACCAGAATCCATAATATATGGTGGTATGACCAAAGGTATCCAGGGACAGTACAGCCTATAAAGCAATGTACATACAGTTTCCATTGAACCTGGGGAACTCCACTTTGTTGGCCATGGAGTTTATGGGAGCCTTAGTAAGGCTTATTGTAGAAGGCAGATGCCTTGTTTTCTCTACACTATCCTCATTGATGACAATGTCCTCAATGGGGTACTATGGGGTAAGGATTCACCTCTTGCTTTTAACCTTATTAACCCTGATGCTGTCCTTTAGTACCATGGCAACATGGTTCTTGCACTGTATTGGGTTGACCATGAGCTCATAGACTTTCTCATGAAGATCCTAATAGTAAGAAATTTAGCTTCATTACCACTGCTAAGAAGGATATTGTGTACGACTTCAAGAAGAAGCTAAGATATAAGGCAGAAGAGTTGTCATATTCAGAAAAAGTGTGTCTTCCAGTGCCACGGCCATTGCTATTGCTGAGTGCAGAGAGTTCTTTCTCTGTTTTAATCTCTCTGAGGTGATTACTGCACTTGATGAGGAGAACCTGGACAGAGAGCATGAGAATCTCAGATTTAATTTTATCTATTGTAATTCAAAATACTTCAAGCAAACACTGTATTGTGCATAGAAAAAATATTACTGGAAATAATGTGTCATATACTTTAGAGCTAACAAGTGTATGTGTATTTGTTTTGTCTTTTTCTAGTTATATTATAATGTCCTGGAAACAAGTCCTGGACACACCATAAATATTTAAAATTTGTTTAATTTATTGATAAATATCTTCATCATAGTGAAAAATCATTTACACCTTAGTAGGGTATTTAAATGTCATTAAACAGCTTCTTTCCAAATTAATTATTATTAAAATACATTGATTAAAAATAAAAAATATCACAGAAAAATTTTCAAACCATCCATGCTTCCATTCATGTTTTAGAGCTCAATGAGTTTTAAATAATTAATTACAAAGTATTTAGTTCTGACAAGTATCCTGGTATTAATCAATTAATACAAACATTACCATATGTGAATTTTAGAAATCTGCCAAACAGTAAAGCTGTTGAAACAAATTAGATGTTTTTTTGTTGTTCTATGTCTTTTTCTGCTTTAAATAACAAATATCCATGATTAACACAATTGAAGAATAGCCTTTAGTTGTAAGCTATAAACTAGATATAATCACTGAAAAAGTGATTAAATATGTAAGTGTGCCTTTATTTTTTGAGGCTGTAATCCAGTTATGAAAATAAGCTCTGGTCCAGGTACCCAATGTCTAAAGAAAATAAATTTAATGGATGAATGTCACCTCCTACTTCCTTTCTTTTTGTTTAAGTTTTTTAGGTATGTTTAAAGGAGCACTCTCAGTGCATTTGTTAAGGGCAAACACTTATATTTTCTTAATCTAGTGAAATACTAGCACAAGAAAGAAGTGAGGGGAAGTGAGTAAAAGAGAAATCAGAAAATACACTCAAATTTTTTTATAACTGAATCTTCACATTTATAGCTATGACTGCCTAAGCCAGTGGTTCTCAACCTTCTGGCCCTTTAAATACAGTTCCTCATGTTGTGATCCAACCATAAAATTATTTTCATTGCTACTTCATAACTGTAATGTTGCTACTGTTATGAATCGTAATGTAAATATCTAATATGCAGGATGGTCTTAGGTGACCCCTGTGAAAGGGTTGTTCAACCACCAAAGGGGTCACAACCCACAGGTTGAGAACCGCTGATAAGCCACCATCCCCTCCTTCCTGCCCTGCTATGATCTTCTAACTGCTTCTCTACAAGTATTCATCTCACCTTTACATAGCAGCCAAAGTGATATTTTAAAAAGATGAATCAGATAATATTTCTCACACATTTAAATCCCTCCAATGGCTTTCTCTTATCCTATCTAATAAAGAGGGGATATGCTAATTGACCCTCACACCATCGCAAAGATGGCGGCACCCACAGCCAATAAGGAGGGAATATGCTAATTGACTGCCTGCCCTCAAAGATGGCAATGCCTACAGCCAATAAGGAGGGAATATGCTGATTGACTGCCCTGCCCTCAAAGATGGTGGCGCCCACAGCCACAAGATGGCAGCGCCCATTTCCCTTAGCCCTGCCAGGGTGGCAGGCATGCTGCAAGGCTGGGCCCGCCCACAGGTGAGCCCAGCCACTCCACGTGCCTGCCTCCGGAGTCCCCCAGCCCCCTCAACGCCCAGCCTCTCAGGGCCGGCCTGAGACACAGGCAAGCCTCGGATGGTGGCTGCCCAGGTGCCCAGGGCCACCCGAGGCTCAGGTAACCAGGGCCAGCCAAGACTTGCGCTGCCAGCAGTGGCAGCAGCATAGGTGTGATGGGCGTCACCTTCCCCTGATTGCCAGGTCGCCTCCCACCCCTGAGGGCTCCTGGACTGTGAGAGGGGCAGACTGGGCTGAGGGACTCCCCCCTCCAGTGCATGAATTTTCATGCACTGGGCCTCTAGTTCAGAGAATAAAACCCCAATGCCATACTATGATGTACAAGACTTGATATACTCTTGTCCCTGTCCAGTAGTTCTCCCTCAGTGAGGGCCACACTCCACATGCTCCAGGTGTGTCTCCTGGTCTTGCACGGGACAAGCTAAGTTTTAATTTCTTAAGATTTTACAGCTGGTGCTCCCTCTGCTGAAACAACTCTATTGCTAGATCTTTGCATGACTGGCTTCATCTAGGTTTTCAGGTCTCAGTTTAAATGTCACCTCCACAGAACTTTCTGGATCACATAAGATAATGCTTTTTCTGTTCCTTTACCCAACTTTGTGTTTTTCACAGCAAGAATCACTTTCCAAAATTATCTCATTCATGTACTTAACTGTATCAACTTCTTACTCCACTACAATATAAGCTCTATAAGGGCTGAGACCTGGAACAATGCCAAGCACATAGAAGATGCTCAATAATATTGATTGAGGGCATGAATTGTGAATAATTCTGAACACTATTTAAAAGGCTGGCACAGTGTTGAAGTTTAGATCTCTGAATGAGATTTCTCAAAGCAATATTTCCTTTTCTTCTTGACAAGTGGTTTTAAATCATTTAGAGAATATAAATACCTTCTGACTTGTTTGATTAGACCTATAAGCTTATCTTCAAAGAGCAATAGTGGATAGAATCTACAGTTGATCAGTTATCTGCATGGCTTATATTTTCAGGGTATCCATAGTGGTAATTTGGAAGAGTGACTAGAAATCACTTAAATTTATCTTTGCACATATCTAATATAATTCATTGATGTAAAGTCTAATTTTGCTATAAGACTGTAATTGTTCATTTATGAAAGTTGAAGAAAATAAAAATACATTTCATTCAACACTATTATGTTCTAAGCATTACACTAGGTTGTAATAGGTATACAGAGATAAAAAAGAACCAAAACCCAGTATGTAAAAACCACACTAATGTGCATGACAAATAAATGACCATAAGATATATCATGGAAAGCATTATGATAGAAGTACAAAGAGCTATTAATTTAATTAAGGGGACTTTGAACAGCCTCATGGAGAAGGTAAAATTTTATTAAGTCCTTAAAGAATGACATGACCTTGATAGAAGGGAGTCGGTGGCCATGAATCTGGTTAAGGACAGAAACTGGCTGAATGTTTTATTAAAAAATAGTTGAAAAACAGAGGTCAGTAGAGGCGATTAAGAAGAATAGTTCAAAGAAACATCAAAGAAATAAATGAGCACAAACCACAAGGGCCAAGAAAATAAAATTTAAAGGAGATATAGATTCAATCACTATAGTTACAGCAATCAAGAATCAAAAAAGGTAAGAAGGATGCTTTTGCCAATAAATCAGAAAAGTTTCATTAGCTTAGTGAAAGGGTCCTTCACACCAGGTAAGGGTTGAGGGCTAATGCAAAGGTACTGAATTAGAAGGAGAGAACATAGGTTTGGATTTTGAAATTTTGGTAAGGGAAGGAAAGCAAAGTAGAGGGATTGTTTTGGCTTTTCTTATTTTGGGAATAAAGAAGATTTGAGTATGTTTAGAGGTATAGGGGAAGTACCTGAAGGAAGAATTTGGAAATGAGGGATGCCTAATGGCACAAGCAGACAGAAGAGAAAGGAAAAATGATATAAAGACACTGACAAATGGAGTGGCCTTAAAAAGATACATAGGTAGATATTTAGATAGCTAGATATAGAAATAGATATTAAATAATTTCTGAGACAGGTGACTGAAAAGAGTAGAAAGGCAAGGTATAAAGTCAAGATGGACTAGGCCTTTTTTTTTAAAAAAAAACTTTCTATTGAGGTAAAATTCACATAACATAAAATTTATTGTTTTAACCATTTTAAAGTATATAATTCAGTGACTTTTAGAACAGTCACAATGTTGTAAAAGCATTGCCATTATTTAATTCCAGGACATTTTCATCATCCCCAAAAGAAACCCCATTAAGCAGTCACTCCCACATCCCATTTTCCCCAGCCCCAGGAAATCATTAATCTGCTTTCTGTCTTTATGGATTTATTTATTCCCAACATCCTATATAATAATTGGGTAATATGCAAATTGACCCTAAAGGCAGACTGACCAGGAAGGACCGGTTGTTATGATGCACACTAACCACCAGGGGGCAGATGCTCAATGCAGGAGCTGCCCCCTGGTGGTCAGTGCACTCCCACAGGGGGAGCTCTGCTTAGCCACAAGCCAGGCTGAAGGCTGTGAGCACAGTGGTGGTGGCAGGAGCCTCTCCTGCCTCCTCCGCAGTGCTAAGGATATCCAACTGACAGGGAGCGGGCCTAAGCTCGAAGGTGGACATCCTCCGAGGGCTCCCGGGCTGCCAGAGGGATGTCTGACTGCCAGCTAAGGCCCAATCCCCTGAGGAGCATAGGTCAGGCTGAGGGACCCAGCTGAGTGCACAAATTTTTATGCACCTGACCTCTATTTCATATGAATAAGGGATTCTGACTGCCAGCTTGGGCCCGATCCCCCAGGGAGCGGGCCTAAGCCAGCAGGTGGACATCCTCCGAGGGCTCCCGGGCTGCCAGAGGGATATCTGACTGCCAGCTTAGGCCCAATCCCCTGAGGAGCACAGGTCAGGCTGAGGGACCCAGCTGAGTGCACGAATTTTTATGCACCCAGCCTCTATTTCATATAAATGGATCATAGAAGGTGTGGCCTTTTGCATCTGGCTTTTTTCAATGAGCATAATGTATTCAAGATTCATTGATGTTGTAGCATGTATCCACACTTCATTTCTTTTTATGGTTGAGTAATATTCCATTGTGTGGCTTTACCATGTTGTGCTTATCCATTGCCAGTTGATAAACATTTGGGTTGTTTCCACTTTTTGGCTACTATGAAAAAGTCTATGAACATTCATGTACAAGTTTTTGTTTTAATACTCGTTTTTAGTTCTCTTGGATTCCACCCAAGTGGAATTGCTGGGTTATATGGTAATTCTATGTTTAATTTTTTAAAGAACTGACTAAATATTATGTATTTTCCCATAGAGTTATTGTTTTTATTATTATTACCTTCCTAGTGAATATAAAGTTGTCTCTCATCGTAATTTTGATTTTCTTTTCTCCAATGACTACTGATATTGAGCATTTTTTCATATCCTGATTGGTCATTTATATATCTTCTTTGGAAAAATGTCTATTCCCATCCCTTTGCCCTTTTTTAATTGGATTATCTTTTTATTGTTGAGTTGTAAGAATTATTTGTATATTAAAAATACTAGACCCTTATCAAATACATGATTTGTAAATGTTTTCTCCCATTCTATGAGTTGTCTTTTCACTTCATTGTGTTCTTTTATACACAAGCTTTTAATTGTGGTGAAGTTAAATTTATATATTTTTCTTTTGTCATTTGTGTTTTGGTGTCACAACTAAGAATTCATTGCCAAATTCAAGGTCATTAAGATTTATTCCACTCTTTTCTTCTAAGGGTTTATGGTTTTTGCTCTTATATTTAAGTCTTTGATTCATTTTGAGTTGATTTTTGTATATGTTACAAGCTAAGGGTCCAATATCATTGTTTTGCATGTGGTTATCCACTTGTTCCAGCACCATATGTTGAAAAAAACATTCTTTTCCCCACTGAATGGTCTTGGCCTGCTTGTCAAAAATTAATTGACCATAGATATATGAGTTCATTTTTGGACTCTCAATTCTATCCCATTGGTTTCTATGTTTATTGTTGCCAATACTACACTATTTTGATTTCTGTAGCTCTGAAACCAAAATGTGGGTGTTTGAGTCTGAGTTCATTGTCTCGTGAAATCAAAGAATGAAGTTGTGGACAAAAACAGTTAGTGGAACCAAAGTTTATTGAGAGAAGCCAGTCTGACTACCTAGCTTCCATCAGTGTCCTCAGCTCTACAGCAAGTTTTGAAATCAGTAAGTATTAGTCCTTCTAATTTGTTCTTCATTTTCAAGACTGTTTTGTCTATCAGGGTTTCCTTGCAATTCAATATGAATTTCAGAATCAGGTTGTCCAATTCAGCAAAGCAGGAATTGGAATTTTGATAGGGATTGTATAGAATCTCTAGATCAATTAGGGGAGTATTGCCATCTTAACAATATTAAGTCTTTCAATGCATTAAAACAGGATATCTTTCCATTTATTTAGAATTTAATTTCTTACTTCCATTAACCATCTCATTACCCGCATTAAAACAGGATATCTTTCCATTTATTTAGAATTTCTTTAATTTCTTACTTCCATTAACCATCTCATTACCTAGCCTTTTATGCCAAGCTTTTCAGCTTGTCTATTATTTGCCCTGTTATCCCTTTCCCAGGTGAAAGCTGCTAATCAGCCTTTAAACGATTCTGACAATACACCCTGGGGCAGCGGGTGCATATTAGACAAAAAAAAGAGGCAAGCCCTTTGAGCTTGTCCTGCAGGGAGTCACCAGACAGGTAGAAACAAAGCCATAATTCTTTGAGAACAAGGTCTGTTCTGCTTCCTCTAGTACCAGGAATCTATACCAGGAATATGACATCTTCAAGACTGCCTCTGAATGGGGGAGTGGAGAATGAGGACAGGGTAAATTAAAATGACACCACGCTCTCTCACAGAGATTCATTTGATTTTTTTTCTTGATGAAGCATTTGCTTAGTTGCACTAAAACCTTGACCAGTTCCCAGAGTTCTGATAAAGTTGATTTTGATAGTTCTTGCCAATTTATTCACTGTTTTTATAACAGGAGAAGCTTTGGGGGTTACCTACTCCACCATTTCCCCTGATATAATTCAGAGACTAGGTTTTGGTAAAGGTAACAAACAATCCCCAGATTTTAGTGGATCTCCACCACAAAGGTTTATTTCTTCCTCATGATTCATGTTTATGTGCATATGCTGGGACTCAGCTTCCTGTCGATTTCTATCTTAAGACTCAGCATGACAGAATAGCCAGAATCTGGAGCTGTGCCAAGAGCTATCACTGAGGAAAATGAAATGTGTCACATCACCCACTAACTCTAAGCTCCCCTCTGGAAGAGACTCATTCACATTTCATTGACCAAAGCAATTCACATGGACATGCCTAACTCCAAAGGGGGCAGGAGAATACACTCTTACCAGGTAGAAGTAGAAGAAGAGGTAACTGAATATTTGGAACCGCATTAATTGCACATAGAGATTTGAAAGGTTGCTATTAAGCTTATAGTTAAGAGTATTTATATTAAACTAGAGGCCCGGTGCACAAAAATTTGTGCACTCGGGGGGCGGGGGGAGGGGGGTCCCCCAGCCCGGCCTGTGCCCTCTCGCAGTCTGGGACCCCTCGGCAGATAACGACCTGCTGGCTTAGGCCTGCTCCCGGGTGGCAGAGGGCAGGCCCAATCCCTAAGTGCAGCCCCTGGTCAGGCTCAGAGCAGGGCCGATTGGGGAGTTGGGGCGCCGCCCCCTGTCATGCACAGAGCAGGGCGGATCGGGAGGTTGCGATGCCACCCTCACTCACGCTCAGGGT
>NW_005372021.1:338073-362401 GCF_000412655.1 Myotis brandtii | reverse complement strand
AGGCGGGGAACGTTGGAGTCTGCAGCAAGCAAGCCTCCCTGCTCGCTTCAGTGCCTGGCTGCCGGCTGCCATCTTGGCTGACAGTTAATTTGCATATACTCACTGATTAGCCAATGAAAAGGGTAGCGGTCGTACGCCAATTACCATGTTTCTCTTTTATTAGTGTAGATAGTCTCACAGTAAAGTAAATGGTGAGGTAATTAGCTGTGAATACAGGAGGTGAAAACTGTGTGGGGGTCCAGAGAGAATGTAAAACATTTGGAACAGTTGTTATAGTAGGTAATTCAATGCAGTGGTAATATAAAAATAAAAGGAGCTGTTGACCAGTTGAAGGCCCCACTGAAGTTAGCTTTGTATTCACAATGCATCTAATTACTGTGGGATATTCTCCAGTCAAGACAAAAATACATTTAGCATTATAGGAAGACCAATGATATAACATAGCACTAAAATAGAAGTAAAGGCCATGCTTGAATTTGGATAATTGTGCTAATTTGAGATGCATTTTCTTTTCTTTGCACTGGCTCATATCACATTTTGGACAGCTCAACCTCATTTATTCTACTTTGAATAAATCCAAATGTAATGAGGTAAAACCTATGAGGGAAGACTTGCCTGTGGCTTGGCTGGATGATCTGCCCACGAAATGTTATTGACAAGACATAATTCTTGGTCTCCAGAAAGAATCTTTAAAATAAAATATTTTTTAGCTTAAAAATGTATTTGTGACAACTTCTATTGTTTCACCTTTAGAAGTTTGTAAGAGGGTTGGAAAACAAAAAGGAATGATAAAAGAAATGATTATTTGTGGATTGAAGAAAAAAAACATGAGATATAAAATTTTTGGAGATTGGTACTCTACTTGCACTGAGGGTGAAAAGAGACAATTAAATTATATGGAACAGCCCTAACCGGTTTGGCTCAGTGGATAGAGCATCGTCCTGCGGACTGAAGGGTCCCAGGTTCGATTCCGGTCAGGGGCATGTACCTTGGTTGCGGGCACATCCCCAGTGCGGGGTGTGCAGGCAGCTGATGATCGATGTTTCTCTCTCATCGATGTTTCTAACTCTCTATCCCTCTCCCTAGTGGGGGGTGTGCAGGAGGCAGCTGATCGATGTTTCTCTCTCATCGATGTTTCTAACTCTCTATCCCTCTCCCTTCCTCTCTGTAAAAAATCAATAAAAATGTATTTTAAAAAATTATATGGAACAGAGATAACTACTCCCTAGGAACTGTTGAATCTGGACCTACGATGGGCTGCCCTAGTGATTGACAGCTTTGGGAAAATTCTGGGAGGTTGACTGTTAAACGTTGGAGGAGCATACTGGCCAAGTAATGATGAAACCAAAACCCAAACCTAAAAAACATAAAACAGATAGCTGCTTAACACCTTACCTCCAGTGCTACTCTTGATATGACCTACATAAAAACATTAAGTAGAAGTCCTGTAACACTACCAGCTTTATCTACCCATTTGCATACCTCAGTCTATCACCTCCTGGGTAGAGCTATAAATAAGACAGAGGCAATTGAGAGAGTAACTGCTTTCATAAGTGGCTTTTAAGAGGGCTGTACAGGAAGTTTCTAGTACCTCTAATGGAGATGCTTAAAAAAAAGTTGAAAGTTTAAATTCCACTTCATAGACAGGCTGAGTTTATTAATTCAATGAACGTTCATTGAGTCATGTTAGGGAGAAGAGCCACGTTAGTCACACATAAGGGAGACAAAGCTGAATGGTAACTATTCTTATGAATCTTATAATAAAGCAAAGGGTAAAGGAGTAGTGTAGACCTCTAAAGCTAGAAAGAATATAATAAGAGCCACAAATAGGGCAGAAACAATGCCAAGGGAGTTTTAGATAGAACAATGCTCATCTTGGTTGGGAAGGATTTCACCATATTGAAAAGAGGTATTATTCCAAAAAGAAGAAATGACGTAAACACAGATGGAGGATGAGGTATATTCTGGAAGTAGACTGTACCAGTTTATCTAGAGAAGAGTGTGCTACCAAACTATAGGAGATAAGCTTGAGAATGTTCATGGGATTTAGGTTATGCAGACCCCAGAATGCTAGAATATAAAAGAATGTGTTTGATTTGGTTGACAATGGGAAGACACTCAAGGTTAGAATTTTCCATGACATGATCAAAATTATGTTTAAGTAAAATGTCACTCTGATTATCTTCTGGAGCAACCTAGAGTGGCTGAAGACTGGAGGTCAAGGTAAGCAGTTAGAAGACTTTTTCAATAGCCTCAGGTAAGATATGACTTGAATGAGTAGTGTGAGAAAGAGAATGAAAGCAGCATCCATACTTGAAGAGCAAGACTTGGTAGGCAATTGAATATGGGAAAAGTGAAAGGGTACATTTGACTTTGATGGTTTGAAGTAAGTAGAAGCCTTTTATGGTGCATTAATAAAAATAAAAGAATCAGAAGAATGAAGGACCAGATGGGACAACGTATTGGTCTCTAACTCCAGATACATTAGCAAGTCATCTAAATTCTCTGATGTCCTTAAACTTCTCTTACAAATTAAGAATTGGGATTATTAAATAATTGGTAATGATTAATTTGGCAATATGAGTTGGTTTTGTGGAAGAAGAAGGATGAGTTCATTGTGCAGAGTTTTGAGTTTGAGATGCTTGTGGAGTGTCCATTGGATAGACCACACACGCAAATAAGACTCAGAATTTGGAATTAGAAAATATGGACGTGCAGACTACTTAAAATATATTCAAGACCATTCAAACCCCATTTTAATTTGTATGAAATGTTGTGGAAAGCTATTCTTTTGGCAGAAATTGTGTATTTCTGGGTTGTACCCAAAAGTATATTTCTTTTGGAAAAAAATGATGAAAATGTGTTAAACTATGTTTGAGTTAGAAGCAGGTGAAAAAGTATCTTTTAATATTGTTAAAGGATCTAAAATTCCCTTTTGGTGCATTGCTTATAATGAGAGTTTAAAAGTTGAAACTTTATAAGTTTCAAGTTATCACAGGAATTTATTACTTATTAATAAAGTCATTGTTACGATTGAAAACAATCTACCATTGAAAACAATCTTGTACAGAAAGCAAGATCATTTTTATAAACCTGGCTCAAATGGAACAATAGACGCTGAATTTCTTTGAACTTTACTGAGGTGAATGGATCAGCAGACAGGGAGGAGTAATGGAAGGGACATGACTAGGGAAACATGATAAAACTAAAAAAATATATTCTTCCTTTTCACTCTCCTCTATGTTTATTCAAAAGGAAATTAAAAGCAACAACTTAAATTTATTCAGTGTTTAGGTTCCAGACATAAAGACAGAGAGGCCAAAATCTGTGAAAATGAAGTTTCTTTTCACCATGGTACACATTCTTCAGCAGTTCATTTATTAGTCTACTATACTTTTTAGAAAATGGTGTGAAGCATGAGAAGCACAAATCTCATGTTTAATTTGCATACATGTATCATCATGTTAGTATGTAAGTATAGGGATTTTAATTTGAAAATTTCATTTTTTCACAGATGACATGGTAGAGAGACCAGTCTCTTTTTCAAACTACTACATATGTCAAAAGTCCACGTAACTCTGGTGAGGGGTTGGGAGGAGGGAGTTGAGGGTGTGTGGACAGTCCATCCAGATAGAACTTGTGGAGAGATTCACAGGTTGTTTCTTATGTTAATCTAATGAATAATAATAGCATTCATATTTTACTTATACCTCTTTTTGGTTGATAGGCAGCCTCTAAGATGGCCCCCCAATGACCTTCCCATCTCCTGGTATTCATGACCTTACATAATCCCCTATTCTTGAATGCAGGCTGACTACTACATTGATCAAAGAGAATATCACAAAAGTGATAAAAGATTATATTACAAAAAAAAGTGTGACTTCAATCTTCAACACATACCCACTCCTCCAGCCCTCTGTTAGGGATACCAGCTGCCTTGCTGTGAGCTATTTAAAGGAGAGGCCTATGTGGCAAGAAACTGCTGTCTCCAGCCAACATCCAGCAAGAACTCAATGCCTGCCAACAGCCATGTGAGTGAAATTGGGAGCAGATCTCCCCCTCCCTCCACCCCCAGTGGAGCCCTGAAATGATAGCAGCCACTGCTGATATCTTAATTGCAACTTCATGAGATGCCTTGAGCCAAATGTATCCAGTTCAATTGTGCCTGGAGTCCTGGTTTACAGAAACCATGGTATAGTAAGTGTGTAGTGTTTTAAACTACTAAATTTTGGGTAATTTTTTTACACAGAAATAAATTCTAATAAATTTGTAGGATCACAAAAGATTGATGAATTGACTAATAGTAAGTTAGAAATAGATTTGTTTAACATCAAATATGATTCTAGAAGACCACATGGTTTATTTACTCAGCATACCTCTTCTACTTTGATATCATAATCCTCACCTAAGTCATTAGTTGGTGACATTGAATATCCAAGGCTTTGAAATATCAGTTTTCTATTCGATTTTCCTGTTTTCTTCAGGCCAACTTATTTGAAGTCCTCAGCATTCTCTTGATATCTCTATGCCAGTCTATCTTATATTGAATTATAATTTTATATGTTTACATATTACTTCTCCACTTCAATACCCACCCATGTCAAACTACACTCTTAAAGGCAGAAAATGTATTATCCTTGCTTATATCCCAGCCCCAGGCTCAACTATAATGCCTAGTACAGAGTGGGCTCTCTAGACACCTCTGTTGAACAAAATTTTTTAAAGAAAGAGTAAATGAAGAGGACTTTTTGTTTTTCCTTTTGTGCATCAATATGTCAAGAGAATTTCAGATTTTGTGTACAGTAATTTAATGTACCTACTAGGCAATCTATTTCATGGAAGACATACTGGGTGTCTAGTATGTACATGTATTGTGATGGGCAATGTGAGAGTTACAGAGAGCCAAAAGTTGAGTGCCCTACCTTCAAAGAGCTTGCCATCTAATAGTAAGTTTGATATCATAGTTGAAAAACCAGGTTTTGATTTGTCATTTAGGTAGCTAACAGGATATGGTATGACCAAACAAATAGTTATGCTATCCATTAGTAAAAGAGGTTTTGCGATTCACCAATAAATCGCAGTGAATTTTTCATATGTGTTTCTTTCATGTTCTTTTGGTATAAAGGTCCAGTCAACATACAAAACCTCTTTGAAAAAAAAATTGAAATTTATGTAGAAATTTATTTAATTCTAAGTGATGCAGGACAAAAAACTCTTTCACCTAACTCAGACCACATAAAGGACTTTCAAAAACATTTGAGCATTCCTGGGCTCTGTTCCCTCCACATATCCTACTAGCCAGACAAGGAAGTAGCTCTTTCCCTATGTGAAATCTCTTCTGTTGGACAATTAGTTCCATGTCTTGGGATCTCATTTCCTAAGGTCCTGCCAGTGACCTTCTCTGAAAAACCATTAATTCTTGTGAGATTCTGGCCAGGTTAAGTTTGGTCTGGCTCCTGGACAAGGGTGATCCTAGGCAGTCCTGCATAGCCTAAAGCAGTATTACACATCACCCTGTAGTCAGAACATTTTTGGCCCTCTAATGACTGGCTCAGGAAGGTAATATGACTGGATGAAGCCACGCTGTGTAACTCATAAACTCTATAATCACAGTTGTGTATTTTTTTTAATTTTAATAAAAGTATTTGGCTTTGGAGTGGCAGGCAGAAGGGGTAAGCCCTTCCAGAGAGTTATTGTCACCCTTGCCAGGGTTATTTATACTCAATGAAATGGTTTCTTGAGCCCTGCCCAATGACTGGTTCCCCACCTATATACCCAAACTCCATCTAAAATCAAATCAAACCACAACACCTATGTCTCTGCCCTCTTCCTCAACAGTTGGAGTTTTATAAGGTTACCTTGGAACTCCTCTGGCCTTTCCTTTAGAACAGATCAACACTTGTTGACTAAGGTTAGTACTTTGCTCCAGGGAAAAGAAAAGATCTAAAAAAGTGAGGGGCATTTTATTTTTTATTATCAGTTAAATATCTCTATTTTTCTTCACTTATCATTCAAGATATCTATCTAACAGAGGAAAACAC
Organism: Myotis brandtii; assembly: GCF_000412655.1. Taxonomy (NCBI): domain Eukaryota; kingdom Metazoa; phylum Chordata; class Mammalia; order Chiroptera; family Vespertilionidae; genus Myotis; species Myotis brandtii. The sequence continues at coordinate 356,360 of NW_005372021.1, read as the reverse complement.
ACATTGTAAAAAGTGTACATTAGCCATGTACTGGGGGCCACCGCCTTCTGTCCTTCATTGGTGGAATGGTAATTTAAAAGAAGAGAATGAGGGACCAAGATGGGAAGCAATGATGATGAATGAAATGAAAAAGGAGTAAGCATTGACTTTAAGAAGAATCATGAATTTTTCATTTTTAAATATTTATTGGGAGGTAGCATTTCCTGACTATTCCAGGTATATATGGCAAAGTCACTATTTCATATGTGTAGATACGGTATTTAATTTACTCAGTTAATTTTCACTGATTATAATTCAGGCTCTAGAGAGGTACTGAAAGAAAGGGTCCGTTTGTGTTCTTCCCTAAGATTTCGATTCTCTTTGTGGTAGAAGATTCCCAAATTCATGTCATCCACTGTGGTATGACTCTGGGAACAAGCTGGTTTCCTGAGTATTCTCTGAATAGAGATGGTCTAGAGTGGGAGGCCTAGGCTACCCTGGAATTAAGATCATGTAGGCAGTGGGTTCCAGGGTTGTAATGGCCTCAGTGATCTTTGTCTCATGCTGTTCTTATCATATCTATTTATTTTAAGTCTCAGTTCTGTCAGAGATTCTGGGGAAGCCCATTTAAATGTCTTGCTAAAACTCTTATAATGCTTAAATTTTAGAGGAGAAGCATTTGCCTACCCTGTGACTTAGGAAGAAAGCATTACTACCATTTATTCCATAGCAGCTTTAATGACTGTGGTTGTGAAGACAACCAAGATCAATATTCTCATCTCTTTTAACAATTTAGAGAACCAAGGCTCTAAGAAAATAAGTAACTTACTTCTCAAAGTGTTAACTAGCTAGGAAGAGGTAGAACCAAAATTTCAGCCCTGATATTTCCTTGCTGAAAATAAATTACAGTATTATTTTTTACTCTAAAGTCATAAATTATTTGATACATAAGTTATTAACCACCAACAGAGTTTGGTTAACTATAAACTCACCTAGAATTTACAAATTCAATTCATCTTTTTTTAAATGATGTTCAAGACTGAATCCTGAGGCATTTCATATCCTAGTGGCCAGGAAGATGGGGAGGACCCAGCAAATGAGACTAATCTCCAGCAAAGGAGCAGCCAGTAAAGGAAAAAGAGGAAGAAAAATATGGTGGTTCTGAAGATCAGGAAAGGGAGTGTATCAGGAACTCAGTAATGAACAAATGTGTCAACAGAGGTTCTTAAGTTAAGAATGGTAGGGACGGGCCTAGCTGCATTAGATGGGGCAGAGAGTCTGATGGCACAGCCATGGAATAAAAAAACATTTTCAATAGAATTAATTTTTAAAAACCAATTTTTTTGTAGAAAATTATTCACTTGACAGTTATACCCTAAAACTTATATTTCTTTAGTTATACCTAAAATTTAATCATAAGTATAAACAAAAAGAAACAGTTTTCAGTTTTCTCTACTTACTTTCTACAACTTATATTCATTCTGGTGAATACTTCCTCATGATGTACCTTTCAAAATACTGGAACTAGTCATGAGACTTCAAAGAAGGAAGACTTGTCTCATCTCCCCCAAATGAACATCTGTCTCACTTAGTACATGATACAGATCATTGGAGACCCTTGACATTTTCAAAATGTAGGTACAATACCCTTCGGATAACCCTGGAGAATATGATGACAGTACACACAAAAAAGAGAAGTAGGCTGTTAGCCTTGAGATGTCACCTGACAACTTTCATATAGCAGAAAATGCAGGGTCGACTGAACTCCTCTTGTTTTCTTCACCTTGCCTTCACAAATCTACAAATGCAATTTCCTTCTTTCTTACATTTTTTTCTCAATAAAATATTAGGTAATATTCCTAGAAGATTATGCCACCTAAAGTTAGGTGGTGACTGATTAGCCTTGAAACAGATAAATAGCAAAGATTAAATTCTGAAGAGAAAATAGTATGGGCAGGAGCACATAGAATTTCCCTTAAAAATAAAAGTATGTGTATGTGTGTTAGCTCTTCATCTTGCTTTTGGGTAATCCCAGATATTTTCCTTTGATTGTGCAAAACAAAACAACACAAAACAACAACCCAAATAAAGTTGGAGGAGGAGAGAGGGAGAGAGAAACAAAAAAAATGCAGAAATGAAGCAAATAAATTATAGCTATAAAAATATGGGAACCTTTAGGGCTATTTACATTATACTATACTAGAAGCCCGGTGCACAAAATTTGTGCAATGAAGGGCGGGGGGAGTAACTAGAAGCCCGGTGCACAAAATTTGTGCAATGAAGGGGGGGAGTGTTCCTCAGCCCGGCCTGCACCCTCTCACAATCCAGGACCCCTCAAGGGATGTCTGACTGCCAGGGACTGGGCTTAAACTGGCAGTTGGACATCCTTCTCACAATCTGGGACTGCTGGCTCCTAACTGCTCGCCTGCCTGCCTGCCTGATCACCCCTAACCACTCGCCTGCCTGCCTGATTGCCCCTAACTGCCTCTGCCTACCTGCCTGATCACCCCTAACTCCTGTGCCTGCCTGCCTGATTGCCCCTAGCCACCTCTGCCTCGGCTTCCTCCGCCACGGCTGTCTGGAAGGACATCCAGAATGACGCCTGGAAGGTCGTTCGGCTGTCCGGTCTAATTAGCATATTACGCTTTTATTATTATAGATACCCCTTCATCTATAATAATAAAATACTTAAGCTATTTGAAGGTAATATAGGCAAGTCAAATTATTCCCAAACCAACTTTTTTTTTCTCATTACTTTATGAAATGAAGTCAATGATGAAATTGTTACTAAATTTTAAAATTCTCAAGGGCTCATTCTGCCTATTTTCTATATAAGAACTTTGGAGTCAGTCATGAATAACACCACCAAGGCTCATAGGCAGGGTTTCACTAGTATTCAATGCTTGCACTTGCTTAATAAGGACCACCATGGTGTCAAGCAAAATGCTTGTTATTTCTATAAATTAAAAACATTCATTACAGAGCACCCAGTTCTATAACATTTTTTACAAAGCACATGGGATACTTTTGTAGAGGCCCAGGCCAAATACAGAAGCAGTACTGCTCAACACCTCATTCCAAGGGTTTTTCAATAGTCCCAAAATATAGTTAATAGCTTTCTCCCCTCCTAAGATTAGAGCATAATAAGTATGTTTCTTTCCAGAGCCAACACTGGAGAAAAGGAAAAAATATTTTGGATAACCCTCTTTCTGTTCTAACTTTAGGTAGGTACCCATTTGTCTAAACCCCTCACTTTTCTCATCTTATCCATGTTTCCAGCACCTTACGTAAGCTTATCTTTTTCAAATATACACAAACACACACATCTGTGGTCCTTTTTCTACATTATTCTTTCCTTACATCATTCATTATGTTGTTCATTCACTCACTTATCAGTCATTTAACAAATATATTTTCAGAGCTTGCCATGTGCTCAGCAATGTACCAGGTACTGGGTATCAATGGATAAATAAGACATGTTTCTGTGTTTGTGGTTATTAATGGAAAGAGTCAAGAGTATAAGACAAGAATAAAAGGGATAAAAGGAAAACATAAGAGAGCAATAAGAGGTAGTAAGAAAATTAAATAAACTTATATTTTAGTAAGTGGCTGGGTGGCTCCATTAAAATATACCTTCCTGTATTAGATTATCCTAGGACTTTACTCTTGGATTTCCAAAAATGCAAATAATCTGAAATACTAATCAGTGTTTTCCTGTTATAAATTTCTCTTGTGTCTTCTTTTAATTAATGTAATTTTTAACATTTGCACTTTAGAGATAATGTCACCTCCCAAATGAATGACCAATAGTAGACATTTCAAGCACCACAACAGCAGATGAGATATTTGGGAGCAAATCATGTTTTATTACCTAGGCTGCCCCAGAGTTTGGCTGTGCTTGGCTCTTCTTCATTATTTCTTTTATAGATCTTTGAGTCTAAATCTGTCTCTTGAACTCTTGGTGCTTTTGGTTTTTTCCACTGTATTGCACAGGAAAGGACTTCTAACCACGCCCCAACAAGTTGTTTCTCCTTTGTCTTTTTGGCCCTGTCCCTACTCAATCTCATCTTCTCTCACAGCAGTTGTTGTCTGTCATTGCCTTCTAGCCATGCCAATATACCCCTGTCATGGAACTGATTATCTTATTTTGCCCTTCTAAAGGCCATTTCATCCCACAGAGGTCTTTTTGATATTTTTTTTTTTTACTGGAAAGTGACAAGTTGTCTAACATTTCAAGGAATGAAAGCCTAAATAAAAGCATTTTCTTGTGTTTTAAATATTCCTTTTGGCTTCATGCAACTTTGAGTTGCCACCTTTCCAAAAATAATGAAAGGCCTAGATCATTAGTTTGCAAACTTTATGAGTTTCTAAAATTCTTATGGGCTGTTTTTCATGCCTTAGACTTCAAACTCTCATTGCAGGTTGGGCCAATGCCGGCTACTGGTGGAACAGACACAAAACAAACATATCCCAAATGGCTATGTTATTTTTCTTTCAAGGAACCCTTAGGCATATTGTTAGTCTGAGGAGAAAGATGGGCAAGAATACCCATCAAGTATACAAGCCGCAAGAGCAGAGACTATCCCAGGATGGCAGAGGAAAGAAGCAAGCTAGCAAAAGAGTCTGTAGATGAAACAGATGGAAGCAAGCACAAATTGCAATGTACAGAGTAGGTCTAAATGCTGCCTGCCCCTAGAAGGCATTTTCAGACAATGGGAAACAATTCCTCAAGACTCAGGTCAGTCCTGCGAGTTCTTTTCCTGGTTCCAAGGACTACACAGAGGTGGTAAAATCTTGCATTAGTGTCTCTTCACCTTGACCAGGGAGAATTTTATGCATCTACTGCAGACCCTGGGAACACTGCCAGCCACTAAAATGGAAAGTCAGCTCATTGGAATTTTGAAATTTAATGAAATAGTTTCAGTAGATTCTAAGCATTGGAATTTTGAAATTTAATGAAATAGTTTCAGTAGCCCCATTCTAAGATTAATTTTCTATATAGTATCAAAACTTGGTGGTTTGAAAGAAAGGGTCCTTTGATATCTATGCCAACCCTTCATTGCACAAATGAGATTAAAGCCTAAATAGGAAGAATGGCTTGCTTATGTCTGTATAGCTACTTAAGAACAAATATGCAGTAAAATGGGCAACTGATGAAAATATATCAACTCAAATACATTGCTAATAAATTGGAGTTTAACTTTTATAGAATTACTTAATCCCTGTGAACTAAATTGCACACACACACACACACACACACACACACACACACACACATATATATATATATTAGAAATTTATGAAACCCTACACACATGACTGTTTATAAAGGATGCTGAACTAATAGTTGTAAGTCAGTCACTTAATCATCAAAGCACTTCATACTGTAAACACTTCTGAAGTATTTAGTCCTAAAATACTTGGAACATATGTTACATGCTATAAATTTTTAGGAAAGAAAAACTTTCAAACTCAGTCTACATATTCTGGGATATTCCTTAGGATATTACATAACTTAGATTTAGGATTTAAAACAAGTAAAACATCATGACTACTAACATGAGTGGTCTCCAAACATTTTTGGTTATACACCCCACTACAAACCTCATTAGGTTAAAAATAACCAGATTCTCACACAGCCCCAATATAGTATATTTATTTGTTCATAAATTCTATCTGCATATTACTAAACTCATATTCAAATTTAAATTATAAACAAGAGAAACTAAAAATAAAAGTGAAACAAATATTTTATTATTTTATTTACTAATAATATAAAAGTGTTTTTGTTCACTTATTAATGTTTTTCATTGAAAGCAAATATTCTTCCTTATTCTAATGTATTTAATACATTAGGCTATAAGTTATTTTAAAAATCTGGTTGTAGGTTCAGATTGTTTTATATTTGGTTCTAAAAGATGCTGTACTTTAAAAAAAGATTACTAACAATATCCTATATATCCAAATGGGAAAAGTGTGTCATTGGTGGCATTTGTTAAGTCTTAAGATTCATTTTTTTACTAACATCCAGCAAATATAAATGGTTTTTGTCAAAACTCAGCTGGTAAAGTTCCATAGTCTCTAATGTCAGCCCACTGCTCCTGAAAAATAATTAGAAGGCAGTCTATTTTTTTATATTAGAAAATGAATTAAAAATACACTAAAATCTTTAATTTGGAAATATTTTGAGTATTCTAATTTCAAGGCTATCATTTGTGCAGATGGGAGTTTTGATAGATATCAATTGGGTAACAAAGTAACATAATAATATAAATATTTTCTCCTGAATCCTGTTTATATAAGAGACTTCTTTTGAAAAGCTGTTTCGTACTTGTTGCTAAAATGTCATCTTCATCTTGAAAGGTTAAATTAACGGCATTCATTTTTAAGGAAATATCTATTAGCAGTATACTACCAATAGTAACATGTCATCCTATCGAAGGTCAACTTTGTAATACAGGTCTTTTAGTATAAATTCAACAAGGCTACATAGATTGAGTGGAGGCACCAGTGTGAAAACTCGAAAGTAAATGGTCTTGTTAAATGTTAGCAAAATTAAATTTCATTTTCCTTTTCCTCTCCCACTCTGATGAGTCAGGTTACATGCCCCTTTGGGTACATATAGCCCACAACTGGTGGGCTCTTTATTTACCTTTGTTGTCTCTTGGATTCAATCCACCCGTCTATACTCTACTCAGTAAAGCTGCAACTGGGAAAAGACAATCTACATTTTCCAGATTCTATTGCTCCCTGGCTGCCCCTTAAGTTCTGCCAATGGAAGGTAACAGGCAGATTGGAATGCAGGAAGAAAAGAGAACTTTGTTCTTTTTTCTTGTTTTCCTGTTAGCATTGCCCTAGAGATAGTAATTTACACAGGCAATAGCAGTTCAGCCTAGCGGGGGCAATTCACTCCAGTTTCTAGTTTCTTTTCAGCGCTCTCAGAGCCAGCCTTAGCATGACCTGTGAAGTCCCAGCAGGAGCCAGGTGGTCTTTGTTTTTTAAAGGTCTAAGCACATACTCTGCAGGGGATTCCTCTGAGTTTCTAAAATCTGGTACCCCAACTCTCCATTCTGTTCTCTCAGACCTCAGGCTGGTACCTGCCTCCTTAAGTTATTATCTCTGGGTTACAAAAGTGTTCCTCGTTCATCCTTTGACTCCTTCAACATCTGTGTCAACTCTCCATTCTGTTCTCTCAGACCTCAGGCTGGTATCTGCTTCCTTAAGTTATTATCTCTGGGTTACAAAGTGTTCCTCGTTCATCCTTTTACTCCTTCAACATCTGTGCAACCATTTCTCTATATTAAATTCCCTTTCATAAAATACCTACTTTGGTTTCTGTATGCTAATTGTACTTTAACTTACACAGCTAATTTAGACAATAAGAAAACTTAGAAGTCTGTTCTCCTATTTAAAGGCAGGAGAAAAACAAAGATGACAAGATATATTAGAAATCTAAATGTGAAAAGCAAAACTTTATAATTTTAAAGATAATGAACGGTGATGTCATTATGACCTCAAAATAAGACATATGACCTTTAAAGAAGACATAAACATCACGTCATAAATGAAAAAATGATAAATTTGACTACATTCAAGTATAAAAGGCCTGTGTCACAAAGATATGGTAGAAAATGACAAATAATACACTGGGAGGAAATATTTATAATGCTTATAAATGATAAAGCATTAAAGTCTAGACTATCAGAAAAAAATTCTAAAAACTAACAAAAACAAACAATTCAATGGAAAAATAAATCAATGGCTTAAATGAAACCTCAATGACTAGGAAATACATTAAAAGTTTATCAACCTCATTTGCAAACATGGAAATACAAATGAAAGCAACAAAAGACACCATTTCATCAAGAAGGCAAAATTTCAAAGTTTGAAAATGTCAAAATTTAAATGTCAGAAGGGGCAATGATGTTGGGAAAGAGATGCTCATATATGCTGCTGCAAAGGCATAGTTTCAAGTTCTTTGCAGAACAATTTGGAAATATCTAGTACAGGTAAAGATGTATGTAGCCTATGTATGTTAACCAACAATTCCACTAACACAATATGCATAAAGAGTCATGTGCATAAGCCAAGGAATGCTGACAGCCATCAAAAGCTGGAAGAGACAAGGAATAGAGTTTCCCCTAAATTATCTGGAGGAAGTGCAGCCCTGCCAAAACATTAATTTCTGCCTAATGGTATTTATTTTTGACTCCTGACCACCAGAAGTGGAAGAGAATAAAGGTGTATTTTAAGTTAAAAAAAAAAAGAGTCATGTGCTGGGATGTTTGCTGCAACACTGTTAGTAATAACAAAAACCCTATCATTGTTTAAATGTTCATTAACAGGGGAATGAATAAATATCATACTGTGGAACCGTTCTGTGATTAAAAAGATGAAAGAAAATCTGTACTTTCCAACACTGATAAAAGCATATGATCAGAATGGCTTACAAGAAATAAATGCATTAGCTCAAGGAAGAAGAAACCCGAGAGAGGATAGCCTGAAGATTGTTTAGTATAACTTCCCCCTGTTTTGTTCATATTTCTTCCGTCATTGTCACTATGTGTGCAGGTCTTCAGGTCAGCTCTTCAAAGTAGCAAGATGGCTGCACTGTTCTATGTCTCACATTCAGATGTGACAACATCCAGCAGAAGAGAAAGCCATTTCTTTCTGTGCTTTCAAGAATAAGAAATCTTTCCCAGAAGCCTCCCAGCAGGATTCGGATTGTTTCATTGACCAAAGTTATGTCACATTGCCCTGCATAGTCCACTCAATGAGAAGGAATAGGATCATTATGATTGCTTAAACTAGTTGGCATGACTCTTGACTAGGGATAGGTTCTCCTTTCCTAAGGAATGGAAACATGAACAAAATTGAGGCTCTGTTAGCAAGGCAATAGTTAATTGTCAGGTAAACACCAACTCTAATGCAAGTAAAAGCAATGCAAGATGTAGAAAGATATGCACAGTTTTGTGTCTTTGTAAATATTTCTGAAGCCCTGAAAGTATATTGCATATTGTGTAAATGTACAAATACGTATAGTGAATGGTCACCAACAAAGAGCGCTCTATACAGTGGTTATCGGGCTGCCCCATGCACAGCTGGAGTTCTACATTCCGAGCTCGCATCCTTGGACAGTGTGCCAGATTCAGTGGCCTCATGGCTTTCTTTATGAAAAGAGGGAGGGGAATGACATGAGGAGGGAGACATCACCAACAACTACACGTTTTATTTCTTTTGATAAAGGAGCAAATGTGGCACTAGATTAACATTTGTGAAATCTGGGAGGCAAAATAATTCTATCATTTTAAATATCAAATAGCTACGAACCTAAAGTCAAGGGCACACTTTGTTGTGTTCAAATTCCTGTGTGTTAATTATCTAGCTTTTTGAGAAAAAGGAAAACAGTTATTTCAAAGTAAAAAATTGGTACATTTTAACCCAAAGCAAAAAAAATATATTTACTTTGGCTAAACTGCTCAAGATTTATTAATGATGATTAAAATGATCAAAATGTTAGTATTTCATTGTTATAATTCCAAAAAGGCCATTCTCCAACATGAATTCCCAGACAAATGTGAATGTGGCTTTTGGCTATTTTTTAAATGCTCAGTTTATTTTGGGTTTTTACTTCATGTAAATCACTGGAGAACAGGTAAGCTTCTGTTTCCTTCTGAAACTAACTCCTGCTTATATATATATACCCTGAAAAGATGTTATATGAGCAGGACCAGTGCTTAAGCCCTGGGCAATATGTTTTAGCTGATCATAAACATATTGTTTTTCCTTTCCTTTTGCTATATCTGGTCATTTGCATGAATATACATTTTTTAAAATATATTTTTATGGATTTTTTTACAGAGAGGAAGGGAGAGGGATAGAGAGTTAGAAACATCGATGAGAGAGAAACATCGACCAGCTGCCTCCTGCACACCTCCCACTGGGGATGTGCCCACAACCAAGGTACATGCCCTTGACAGGAATCGAACCTGGGACCCTTCAGTCCGCAGGCCGACGCTCTATCCACCGAGCTAAACTGGTTTTGGCTAAATATACATTTTGACTTCCCATGAAAAGTTGTTAGGGAGGTCACCTTGCATTTTTTAGTTCCCTTCCATCCTCACTTTTATAAGGGAAAGCAGAGACCCATGTAGCTTCTTGCCCAAGAAACTCAGTGATCCCCTTTCTTCCAGGTAGGAACCAAGAAGAAAAATATATCTTTTATTTTGTCCATTAAAGTCTTACACTGTTTGGAAAGCGGTACATACTTTTTAATAAGGGCACTCTGGCTGATTATTTTTTGTCATCAATATTCAGCAAGTTCAACCAAAGTTATTTCCAAAGAGCTTCAACTAGGCTGGTAACTCTTTATTTTACATTCCAGAGCAATGGTGCCCAGGTGTCCTTTAACCATTGGAAATACTGTGGTTGGAGAGAGTTGGCACAGATTACAGAGGCTGGAGGCTCTTTTGGGCTCCTCATTTCACTACTGGCTCATTAATTCATGGGCTAGAAATAGACCCTGCATTGGATCTTGTACTGGAAATCCAGCTTCGGTGTGATCTGAAGTGAGGGGGTGGTTTCTTCCCACCCTCTCACTGTCTCCATTTCCATTTCCCAAAGAATAAGGAAGGGCTATTTGAGGATATTCCATCCAGAGCATAGGTAGACAAATCTCATCATAAAAAGTGCTGGCACTATCACCAATGTCTACATATCAAATTAAAGGAAAAGTCAGTTCAGAGTCATAACACAGCTCTTCCTCAATTGGTCTTACTAAAAAAAATGTTACTTGTGCTCCATGCACTTACAATAATATTATAAATATTAATTGTTTGCTGGTTAAGAAATCCTCTCTTTCTGAAACTGTTTGTTTATGAATGTTATGTTATGAGTTTGCATCATTAATCTTTAGACAGAACTGCAGTTTAGTGGTTTTAAAGAGCAATTTAGTGGTGGGTGTAGCTTGAATGATGCAAAAGAATGGTATTAGAGGTCGTTTTAGAGACAAGTGTAATAGTGCTGTTTTTCACTTACTTCAAAAAGGATATGAGCAGAGGAATTCTACTGTTGATTCACCTTAAATGACCCTCTTAGCCACAGTCTCATTTTTCACCCTAGTCAGCACAAGATTGTTATGCCTACCTGTCACACCATTATTTCAGATAGTACCGTATAGCAGCAGTGTTTCCCTGATCATGTTGAATCTTCTCAATTTAGCTAGAATCTGCTTCAGATTTCATAAAAAGGGAGTAAATGTGATTTAAATGTAAATTTTACTTATAGGAATACCTAGTGAGCATTCTTTAGGTTTTGTATGAGAGCCTTCCTCCTCTAAGCTTAAAGCATTTTCTATATAAAATTGCATTTGTCTTCACTCAACTTCTACAATGTAAGTTGAGGTCAGGTTTTAATTATTTCCTCATGTTCATGCTATTATTTTATGGTAAGTGAAGACTTCGAAGATATTGTCTCAAAGTAGAATAAAGGAAATCACTGTTTCTTTTTCTGAAAACATGCATAGCCGTCAAGCTTTGGCAGGCCTGTGCCTGACCTTTTGTTCCTTCTATTATCTAAATACTTATTTGGCTTTAAGAAACCAGCCATGTATGTCTGGAATTATTACTAAGTGTAACCCTCAGGTTGCAATACTTTTGTTTTTTTAAAATATTTTTATTGATTTCAAAGAGAGGGGAAGGAAGAGGGGGAGCAAGAGAGAGATAGAAACATCGATGTTGATTGATTGGCTGCCTCCTGTACACTCCCTGCTGGGGATCAAGCCTGAAACCCAGGCATGTGCCCTGACCGAGAATTGAACCTATGACCTCTTGGTGCATGGTGGATGCTCGACCACTGAGCCACACTGGTTGGGCTGCAATACCTTTACAATTAAGAAAAGGGTAAAGTTGGCCATGCTGAGGTTTTGAAAAATTTCTTCTAAGTTAAGGCATGGATCACTGTCTGCTTCATCCTCAGCTGGGTGCTTCTGCCTAAAACATCATGTCAGTACACAGTTTTACACTATGGCTTGGCTCATTGTGGTCTCTATTACCAAATATTCCAAGTCACAGTCCTGTCAGAGTGACACAGCATTATCAGAACAGAGAGGAAAGTCATTGTCTGTCCCATCTTTATGAGACTTAATGCAGTAGTTCCTAACCTGAGAGCCCTAGATTTCTAGAAGTCCTCAAAACACAAAGATAAAAGCCCAGAGTTATTTCTAATAAAATTTAAAGTCTCACATGAATCAAATATGTTCACAATATTGTTCTGGTTTGCAAAAATATCAACATCGTATGGTAACCCTGTAATCTTATGCCAACTAATAGCTCCAGCTGGCTATTGTTTGTGTTTTTGAAACAAACAAATGAATTATTGCTTAATACAAGTGATGAGCTTGGTAGCACTTGGTAGAAATATTTTTAAAATTGAAGTATATGGGGGAAACTATGGTGGTAGGAAGGTTGGCCGCACCTATCATCAGACTGGAGCCAGAAACACCCAGGGTGCACAGCTCTATACTTCATAGAATTTCCACCTTATTTAGGTCGATTCTTCATCCATAAACCTGGAGATCCAAGAGGTTCTGAGTCCAAGTACTAGCACAACAAAAATCTATTAAAAGGAACAATTAGAAGCATGCAAGTCCCACTTCTTACATCACACTCAATCAACAGTTACATGAAAAGTGACCACTATTTACCAATCTCTGTTCTGGGCTCTTGGAACACAAAGGTTTCCCAAAAGACCAATCTTGTCCTCCTGTACACTGCAGTCTAGTAGATCATTTATCAAATGATCACATAAAAAGGAGTAAAATTACAATCATGATCTGTAAATGCTATCAAGGAGTGGTGCACAAAAACCTTGACTAGGAGATTTGACCTACTTTTGGAGTTGTGAAGAACATGCCCTCCTCCCACCCCCCAATGGAAGATAAACTTGAACTGAAAATGATAGTTGAATAGTTGACTTGTCAAGATTCCCATTTGGTTAGAAGAAATGTTCTAGCCAAAGGAATCATTTATGTGTTTAATAAATAGTACTGCCTGAAAGAAGGCCAGTTGGGTGGTGAGACTGGCAAGAACATTGGAGAGTCAGTGGGAAGTATGGCTGAAAATGTAGTGTTAAAAGTTACATCATGAAGAAATTTTGCTTCACCTTAAAAATGGGAAGATATTGAAGGAGGGTAAGAGTATGTTACATGATCAAATCTGTGTGTTGTTGGTTTTTTAAAAAAGTTATTTTAGCTGCAAGGAGAAAAGACTGGAGGTGGGAAAGAGAGGTGAATTAGGATTCTATTGCTATAGTCCAGAGATTATGGTAGCCAGGCCTCTTCCAGAGTTGGTTAAAATAGAAGTAGATGGAATCAAGAGATTTGGGAATCTTCCTTGAACTCTTTGGTAGCCCCAGATGTCCCTGTCTTTGTATGTCTTTGCATGTCTCCCAGGTGAAGACATTTTCCTTGGTTTCTTATTCTCTATCAGAGGAGCCCCTAATCTCATTACTGGATTGAACCCTCACTAGGTATATTTGCCTTTTTCTATGGGTTGTGATTTATAGTCACTGGTATGGGCTGCTTTTTTATTGTTAAGTTGGCCTGAGTTACTATCTTCTAGACAGAGTCCACAAACTGTCACCCAGGGCATGATGAGTATAGTTCTAATGCCAGAGGTAGTATCCACTTCCATACTAAGCTGGTCCCTATAGAGGAAGCCCTTATAATAATGTTCTATTTTATGTCTTTTCTCCAGGATACACTATTGTTTGAAGGAAAATAAAACCCTGAAAGGGTACAGTCATGAGTAAGGTCTCACCAGATACGAATGCCACCTCCTTCTATGACTTTGCAAGGTCCTCTGATTTAGTACTTGAAGAGTAGAAAGATCAAAGACAACTTCAGCAGAATAAATAAGTTACTACTGACTTCTAAGCAGGGCCACTTTGTGAGTGGTGCTGGCTGAGGTTGTGCAACAGAGTGACCTTCATCTCCCATTCATTTTGTATATTATGTGCAATGAGTGCTTAGAACATGTCTAGGCATAAATGAATGAATCAAAGCTAAGTATTTAGTCTGGTTTGCCCACTCAGAGTTAAAAGGGAAATAAAGTTATAAAGAATAGCTGTATTCCAAAATCTAACCAAAAAGTCAGCAAGAGAGGAAAAGGAAAAAAATTTGGTTGAAACTAGAACGAAGTTAGGACCTGGAAAAAATTTAAAAAAAGAAAGAAGTTTTGGTGAGGAGGTAGCATGGGGAAAATGAGTTGATTCCTGTTCTGGCAAAGGAGAGAAGAAGCTGGAATTGGTGAATAATCTGATGGACACTGCGTGACTATGCCCCAGCTGGGTTTACTCCATCTCCTTAGGCTGCTGAGATTGTCCCAAGTTTCTTGAAGTTTGAGCTTCTGGACTGAAAATCAGTCTAGACATTTTATTCTCAGATTTTCCAGAGGAAACTCAGATGGTCACCCTACCAGCATGTCAAATTGAGAACCTGCATTGATCTTACCTCATGACAGCCATTTAGGCAATGTCCAAGACAATTCAGAGTAATAAGGAGCTATTTCCACTTTGTAAGAAAGTAAGTGCTTCCTTAGAGTCTGTTATGTGAGTTGTTAAAAAGAGAAAAAAAAGCTAATGCAAACTTTTAAAATGCTTGTTTAAATGCTAATGTTAAGACAGGGAATGTCAGAATTTTCACCTTTTCTCTTTGCAATTTCTGAACATATTTGCATATTTTCATATTTAAGCCAAAAAGTCTTAAATTCCAAATAAATAAATAAAGACATAATGAAATATAAACAGAGGACTCAAAATGAAGATTAACAGACTTAAGTTTTAATTCCACCTATGTGATCTGGGACTAGCTACTTTATCTCTGTGGATGCCCATTTCTTCATTTAGAAAAGTAACAGTTGTGTAAATGATTTAGAAAAAACTGTCTACCCAGAATACTCAATGATTCCATTTAGAATTGATGTGTAAATTTGCCCTTATGTAATAGAACTAATAATGAATATTAAACATTTTTCAATGAAGAAGCAAGCTATTGTTAAATTCATTAAACAACTTGGCCTTTAGACCAATGAGGCTCTGATGCCCTAGTGGCCAAATCTAAGCTTGTAAATGACTCAAGATTACAAAGTCAAGATCAAAGGACAAATAATTGCAAGCAGTCAACTAGCCTTTAAGCTATAGCCATCAAATAATTTTCTTTCTTTGTTTCTGAACCTTCTCCATAAGTTTTTCTCCTCACTCCTTGTCGCTGGAGTGCTCCTAACCACCTCTGGATGGTTCTGCCCAATTGGAATTGGTAATTGCTCAAATAAACTCTTACAAATTTTCATATGCCTCAGTATATCTTTTAAGAACACAAATGGCCTGATTTGAATTTTGTGTTATTTTTGAGAAGTATTGTAACCCAACATGTAAATTATACTTCAATATAATATGTATGTTTTAATCTAGAGAAATAATACAATATAAATATTTGGTATGGGCACTTCTTGGGAAAAATAACTTTTATTTATTTTTTAAAAATATATTTTATTGATTTTAAACCAGTTAGGGCAATAACTTTTAAAATTACCAACTTTCTTACTTTGAATAATGAAAGACCTCAAGAAGGACAAAGCATATACTGTATATACTCTACATATGTGTTTTTTCCAGACTTGCCTTTATATGCATAAAAATAAATGGGGGCCTTTTGTGAAAGTCATAGAATTTGCCCTTTTCTAGTTGGAGTAAAGGGCATAAGGTATGTGGAAGATAGAATTCTTTACTACCATCTAACAACATTTGAGAGTTCTGTGCTGGGCACTTGGTTACTGGCATTGAATAAAACAGGTCCAGTCTCTGCTAACACAGAGCTTATAGTGCAGTTATTTCTATTCTCTACACATTCACTACCTTACTTTTTGGTAGAACTTTAGACACAGAACATAAACCACAGAGATATTAGGAAAGTTTTTGTATGCTTCAAGTACCTTGTGAAATGGCTGATAAAAATTCCAGTCTAGTAGTACACCATGTGGACTCCATTTTACTTTTACCTTGTCTCATGGGGCAGTTTATTGGAGAAGCAATGGATATACATGGGTCTCCAAAGGGATCCCATGAAAACACATGACTCTTTAAAAGTAAATAGCCTGAATCTTTCTTTTAGTCATAAGAATCCATAGTGTGAGAATCAATGATGCACAGACTATCCGAATGTCATCCTTATGTAAAGAGAATCAGTCAGGAGAAAGTTGCAAAGTACATTGCTGATGGTACTATAACCCAAGTCATTAGTGTTTGAATTCCAGTGAATTATTTTATTTGTCATTAATTAATTAAATATTTCAAATAATTTTTGCCTGACATTTCTTCTTTCTCTACCAAATAGAGTTACCAGATTTAGCAAATAAAATTAAAGAATGCCCAGGTAAATTTTAATTTCAGATAAACTACCAATAAATTTCTAGTATAAGTATGTCCTATGCAATATTTGGCTCAAACTAATATTGAAATTTAACTGGACATTTTGTATCTCGTCTAGCAATACTACTATCACCAGCTACCTTTCTTCCCTAGTTTTCATGAAAAACTTCTAGACATGTATTTTTATTGCGTACAAGAACCATGACTCTGATTCAAAGGTCAAAGATATCCCCTCTCTGAAGGTCTTCAGCCATGACAATCATATCTGTCAGAAAATACTTTACTGAGTCATTTCTTTAGGTAGGAGTATGGCACAGGTAGCTTCTGGGAATCCCATTCTACTTCATAGTTTTGAGTGCCTTAAATCACATGATGACCAAATCATAAACTGACTGATGCTTCATGAAGGCAGGGACACTGTGTGTCTCTACAGTGCTAACAGAGGTTCTGACCACAGTAGGCATTCGGTAAATATATATTGGATGAATAAATAAGAAAAAAATCCCTTGAAATCTGCTTATGCCAGAAATAATAAAATAAAAGGTAAAGCTAGAATAGAAGGTTGTTTCCAACTGTGGACCCAGAGGCTAAGGCCCTTTAGACCCTTCAAAGCTAAGCTACATTTTTACATTCATGGCTGAAGCTGCCTCCTAAGGTAATAATGTGGATTTCTAGAAGGCCTAAGACTCTCCGGTGGGTCAAGCCAAACCAGCAGGGTGGTTTTTACAGGTGCTATGTGGGGGCTCCCAAAAGGTAATATTTTCCCTCCTAAACCTAAATCCTTTTATGGCACCTCTGCGCCAACTGATGTTTTCTTAATTCACAACGTGAGGCTTTTTAGAGCACTTACTGATTTAAATTGGGGTTTGCAAAGTAGAATCTGTTTATGACTAAAGAAAGCCATTTTGACCTTAAAAATATAAATGGAGCAATCAAAAGAATAAAACTAATTAATTTATATTTAATTTGGCCTTTACTTAGCTATTGGAGAAAACCTGAAGCTTTTCCAAACTTGCCTTTTTAGAATAATACCCAAGGGAGAAAGACTCTTAATACTCCAGCAATGCTTCTGTTTTCAACCTCCTCCCAAATAAAATTTAAAAAAAGAAATAGGAGGAGAGGAAATGTGGGAATTCTCTCACACAGTCCTTTAGGCAATGATTTATGTTTCAAATAGAATATTACTTTTTAATTGTTATCCATGGAAGGGTCCTGCTTAGCTTGAAATTAGATAGCAGATGAGAGAGAGAGAGAGAGAGAGAGAGAGAGAGATTTGCATGTGCCAATTATAAAGTAGTATTCTTCTGTAATGTACTTTTCCACCAGCACTACCTGAAATATTTAATAATATTATGCAATCAAAAAAATAATAATCCTATCTAATAATAGACAAACATGGTAATTGATCATACCTTCGCTACGCCTCCCATTGGCTAATCAGCATGCTATGCAAATTAACCACCAACAAAGATGGCAGCTAATTTGCATACTGCAGGCAGGGTGGGACAGCGCAGCTACCAGCACGAGCTGCCATCCTGGGCTGCAGGACGGCCCCAGAAGCCTCAGAAGCTGCCCAGAAGCTGGTGATGGGGGGTGATGGGGGTCCCCTGCCCAGGCCTGACACCTCTGGCGGAGGCGTCAGGCCTGGGCAAGGGGCCGATCCAGCGATCAGAGGGTGATGGGGGTCGATGCCTCTGGCCGAGGCGTCAGGCTTGGGCGAGGGCAGAGCCGGTGATCGGGGGGAGATGGGGGTTCCCCTGCCCAGGCCTGATGCCTCTGGCCAAGGTGTCAGGCCTGGGCGAGGGACCGATCTGGTGATCGGAGGAAGATGGGGGTCCTCTGCCCAGGCCTGATGCCTGGGCCAGAGGTGTCAGGCCTGGGCC
>NW_005372021.1:333377-337800 GCF_000412655.1 Myotis brandtii | reverse complement strand
AACCAATCAAAGTGTTCCTCTCACTTTGATGTTTCTCTCTGTCTTTCCCTTTCTCTTCCACATTCTCTAAAAATCAATGGAAACATATCCTCAAGTGAGGATAAAAAAATAATAAAGAAATTATTATTATATGAAAGACACATCTTGAAAATGCCTAAAGAAAGTTGTCATTTTTTCATGGTGAAGGGACTGGAGTTCATGTTGATGAAAAAACCTTGCTGGCTGCGGTGACTGGCAGTGGCTGCAGCAGCATGGTGATGGGGCTGGTGCCTTCCCCTGATCAGCCCGGTCACCTCCCACAAAGGGAGGCCAGACTTTGGCTTAGGCCCTATCCCCAAGTGGAGCAGGGAGCGGGCCTAAGCTGTCACTAGGACATCCCCTGAGGGCTCCCAGTATGTGAGAGGGGGCAGGCTGGGCTGAGGGATACCCCCCCTGGTGCATGAATTTCGTGCACCGGGCCCCTAGTGAATTATATAAAATAGTCAAACTTATAAAATCAAGTAAAATGGTAGTTTCCAGGGACAAGGCAGAGGGAGAAACAAAGAGTTATTTTATGGATATAGGGTTTCAATTTTGCAAGATGAAAAAGTTCTGAAGATCCATTTCCTAACAATGTGAATATGCTCAACACTACTGAACTGTACACTTAAATATGCTTAAGATGACAAATGGTATGTTAGGTGTTTTATATCACCATTAAAAAATAACATTCAGATTATATTAAACTAGAGGCCCAGTGTACAAAATCCGTGCAGCAGTAGGGTCCCTAGCGGCTGCCAGTCGCCGGCCGGGGCCTTCCTTCATTCTGCGCCGCCCCCTGGTTGTCAGCACAATGTGATGGAACTCCCGGTTGATGGAACTCCCAAGGGGACACTTTGCATATTAGACTTTTATATATATAGATTATCATTAAGAATCCTAACATGAGTGGAAGTAAAATTTCAATCTTTATATTTGGTTTAGATACATGTTTATTGAGTTACATGTGAAGTACTCTTCCCAAAAGTACATTATTTTTTAACATTTACCATGTACCAGGCACTGCATATGTACTAAAGACACAAAAACAAATGTGATATTGTCCATTAAATGTGTAACAGTCAGAAGGAGAATATAAATTTATTATTATAAACAACTTATAAAATTGTTCATTTATATTTTTCTATGCATTATATATTTATTTATGGAAATAAAAGGATATTCATTCATTTGCTAAATCTTTGTTATAATAAAAGACAATCTTTGTTTCTAAATAGCTTTCAGTGGAGTAGGAAAGATAAAACACAGCAATAACTTTGTTCAATACTTTCTACTTTATATATTGTGCTTTCACATTTCCTTGGGGAGTTATTTAATTTTGCTCCACCTCAGTTTTCTCATCAATAAAAAGGCATTATGGTAAGGGTTATATAAGAATGTGTGTGTGCTCATGTGTGCATGTGCAAGCTGAACTATTTTTTAATAATGAGCAGAAAACAAAGACATAATGAAATATTCAAGGGCTTTCAAAATTTACCACAGACAGATCCTTAATTTAACAAATGCTTAAAAGACATTCTTCATAAATGAGAAAGGAAAGTAAACACAGAAAAGTAAGAAGATAGCAAAACCAAATGTTAATATGGATTCTAATAAATATAATGATAAATGTAACTGTTTCAAATATATCTAAAAACATTTTCTTGAGTTTTAAAAAGACAGAACTTCAATGCTTTACAAAAATGAAAATATTATGGAATTTTAATGGATATTTAAAGTGAATTAAGGTTCATGTGTTATGAAGGAGGAAGGGTAAAATAAACTTTGTTAGAAAAAAATGATAGTTATACATCTGTTAAAATAGTTAGGGTAACAACTAAAAAAAATACAGTCCATGATGTTCAAATCAGCAGAGGGGAAATTATAGTTAAAAGAAAGTGGGAAAAACAACAGTCAAATGCTAATCAAAAGGAAACTGGTATAGTAATATTAATGTCCTATAAAATAGAATTAAAGTCATTTAATAGAAAAAGTTTTGATGGAATGAAGGTGAGTGCACAATAGAAAAAATACATATTTCTATAACAAATCATAACATGCATAAGCCTGAGTATATTTAATAATATAGTCATAAAAATATATAAAGCAAAACCCAGCAGCAGTAGTATAGTGTTAGAGTCAAAATGTGGACAGTGGAGTCAGACTGCTCAGATTTAAGTCTTGGCTCTACCAATTACTAGCTCTTTGAACTTCTTAACTTATCGTAGCTCTTTTGTCCCTTATTTCTTCATCTGTATACTTGGGAGACAATGCACTCACCTCATAGAGATGTTGTAAAGATAAAGTAAATTATTATGTGTAGAGGGCACATAACAGTGCCCAACACATAGTTAAAATCACTTGCAAATTAAAATTGCATACCTTTTCTTTTTTAAATTTAATTTACTGGGGTGACATTAGAAAACTGCATACTTTTCCGAACTCACCCAATGAACAAACATTTCACAGTCTGGTGCTACTCTACACTAAAGGGTCACAGGGATTCTCATACATTGACAGTGAGCACAGAAATTAGTACAGCTACTTTGGAGGAAAGTTTAGCAACAGTCTAATTAGTACGCTGTGTTAGTTTTCTATTGCCTTTGTAACAAATTACTACAGACTTCAGGGTTTAAAACAATGCAAATTTTTTAGCTTACAGTTCTGGAGGCCCGAAGTCTGTCATGGGTCTTAGTGGTCTAAAAAGGTGTGTCATCAGGCTGCATTCCTTTCTGCAGGCCCTTGGCGATAATCCATTTTCCTTGCCTTCTAGCTTCTAGGACAGTGGTTCTCAACTTTGGCTGCACATTAGAATCACCTGGGAATCTTTTCAAAATCCTGACTTCTGGGCCTCATCCTCCAGAATTTAAAAAGGATTTAAAAAAGATTCCCAGGTGATTCTAATGTGCAGCCAAGGTTGAGAACCACTGTTCTAGGGGCTGTCCTTATTCTTTGGGTCATGCCCTCTTCCCCCATCTTCAAAACCAGCACCAGCTGGTTGAATTCTTTTCACGTGGAAAGCTCTGACTCTCTATTCTTCCCCATCTGATTTCAAGGACTCTTTGATTAGATTGGGCCCTCCTGAGTAATCCAAGATAATCTCCCCTTCTGAAGATCCTTCATTTCAGTCACAGTTGTAAAGTCCCCTTGGCAATTAAAGTAACATATTCAGAGATGTTTGTACAGGGACATCTTTTCGGAAGCCACTATTATACCAAGCGCATGTGCATGCACTCCTTGTACTAGCAGTTCTACTTCTGAGGCCTAAAGATATTCACAAATATATTCATCAGAACATTGTATATATTATGAAAACAATTTTGTTTTATCAATAAGAGAGTAGATAAATATTATCATTGCATCTTTACAATGGAAGACTGTTTAGAGTTAAGATAAAACTTTAAAAAACATAATATTGAGATGCAGAATTATATATGTACTAGAGGCCCGGTGCACGAAATTCATGCACTGGGGATGGGTGGGGGGTCCCTTAGCCCAGCATGTGCCCTCTTGCAGTCTGGGACCCGGGGGTCCCTTAGCCCAGCATGTGCCCTCTTGCAGTCTGGGACCCCTCCCTTGTTACTGCCCACCTGCTTGCTGCTTCCTACCGCTTGGCTTGCTGCTCCTTAGTGCTGCCACGAAGGCCTTGGGTCTGCTGGGTGCCGGGCCTGCGGGTTTGTGTCTCTGATACCCCCAGCAGCCCCAGCACCAAGGTGGCGGGCCTTGGGGCTGCTGGGTACAGGCCCCCCGTTGCGTGTTTGTGTCTTCTATCAGGCCCCAGCAGCCCCAGCACCACCTAAATAACTTAAGGGAAACTTTATTTAGTCTTCTTTTAAAAGCAATCTAGTTTAAAAATGAGTTGCAGTTAAGACAGAACAAAGAACATGGTACCTAAGAGTGAGATAGACTGACAGAGGAGAGGCTGGGCACTGGTCAGGGGCTTACATGCCAACTGTTCTCCACCTGGGAAATGATGTAAAATCGGTTTCTTTAGTTTTCTGCTTAATGGTCTTCTCCAGCACTGAGGTCAGAGGAGCCGCCTTCCAGCCCCCAGGCTGCTTCTCAGAGCCGGAAATTTCGCCATAGGCCTCTGCCGAGGACAGGACCTCTGCACCCCCAGGGTGCATAAACACACAGGGCTTCCATCAAGCTCCGCCCTGAGGCCTCTCTGCTCTGCTGATCCCGGGGCCCTGAGGCCTCTCTGCTCTGCTGATCCCGGGGCCCTGAGGCCTCTCGGCTCAGCTGATCCCGGGGCCGGGAGGCCTCTCCGCTCTGCTGCTTCAGGGCTGTTTGGCTTCGCTCTACCGCATGCAGCCTGAGTATGCAAATTAACCGCCATCTTTTAGCTTCTATAATTGAAACATTGCTTTTGGAGCAGCTGTTGCTTCAGGAGCTCAGAGCCCCG
>NW_005372021.1:329393-333313 GCF_000412655.1 Myotis brandtii | reverse complement strand
GGCTGCCTGCCGCCATCTTGGCTGGCAGTTAATTTGCATATCACCCTGATTAGCCAATGGGAAGGGTAGCGGAGTGACACCAATTTGCATGTTTCTCTTTTATTAGTGTAGATGAGTGTATGTAGATAGATATGTATAGAGCATAGCAAATTGAATTGGCTTAAATTCAAGATTTGGTGTAATGATTATCTCTGGAACGGGAGGAGAAGGAAAAGAAAAGAAAAACATGTTTGCATTTGTTCAAACTAGGTAGGTACATGTGTTTTCTTAAAAATATTTTCTAGACATTTTTTATGCTTAAAATAGTTTACAATAGGATTTGATAAGCTTTAGGGTAAGGGCACTGAACTGAATGAAGGTATCCCATAGCCAGGAGCAAAGGTTGAGAAAATGAAAACACAGCGCTAAGCCTAGGTAAACTGATATTGCTGAAAACACTCTAGACTGAAAATCAAGGGACTTGAGTTTAGTTTTGGCTCCATCACTATTAGCTCTATGAATCTGAGTAAATTATTGAACACAGCCAGATCTCATTTCCCCATCTCAAAAGTGAGAACATTGAGTCAAACTACTCTAAGTCTATTGATAACCTATCAGATCCTGATCTCTTTTCTATACAGAATGGTATTTTTGTCACTAAAATATGGATGGTTTGACAAAGTACATCTTTTTGAGATTGCTAATCATATCCAAGTATACACACACACAGACACACACACACACACACACCCTCCATAATATCTGATTTTGGCTTGAAACTACCCACTTTTGGGCTAAACGATGACTCCATTGCTGAGGTGGGAGAGAGCATCCTATAAAACCAATATGGATAAAATTTTAAGGTAGGGTTGAATTTGGATTCCTGCTCTTTGTGGCCCTCATAGAACCAAGTTTGTTTCTCATTTCTATCCATATGATCCCCTTGGGGAACATGCCCAGTAGTGAGCTGTTACAGTACATCTCCAAAACATTTATTCTCTCAAAGAAACTTATTTAATGCCATAGAATTATGGTAACTGCCTGTCCTAATTTAGGAGCAGACAGTGTTAGACTATGGGGTAAATATTTCCTGGCAAAAATAAATATGGCCATACAAATGCCAGTGTTGCTGAGTGATCTCCTTGTCGATGCCAAAATAACCCCTGGACTGCAGAAAGAATTCCCTTCACAGATATTCTGCCACCTCACAAATGCTTCTTTTGTCCTATATGCAAAGCCAACTCTGAGGACCGCCCAGATTTTATACTGTGATTCATTTCTTTGGACACTACTTGGCATGTCTTTGCAAGCAATGTCTTCTTCAATAAGAACAAACCACTTACTTCAAATGACATGAATTCCTGAATAGGACTCTGACTAGGACACACATTGCCTAAGGCAGCAGGCTGGGCTCATTGGCTCTCTTCTAAGAAGCCCTACTTTCATGTCCTAGTTACTCAACTTCTACCACAGCCAAAAATTATCTCAAGCCAAGTTCTTCTGGACAAAACATACTCAGAACTCTTGCTTGCTTCAAGCCAGTAGAAGACTCCAGCCGGATATTGGACCCGTCAAGTAATTTTAATAACTAAATGAAGAATATATTTGATTCTTGTACTCATTCTTTGTAGTGCTGAAGCCACATTCTTATAAGCCATCCCTATGTAGACTTTTTATATTTTAATTTAAATTTAATAAATATTTTATTGCTTCTGTATATATGACAATAATTATGATTATAGTTTGCAATCATATACTATGTATTCCAAAGACTCAAGGAAGTGACTCCTTCATGTATACATCACAATTATCTATTTTAGAAGAGAGTATTCCAGATGTTGTCTAACCTTCTCCACTTTTCCATCACTACATTTTACCCATCTCTTATCATTTCTTCCTATTATTTGAGACTTTGACCCTTGACATGGTTTTCTTCTTCAACCCATTGAATGATCATGTGGACAGTTATCCAAACCCCCAGATATTTCTAGTCAAAAGCTTTCTCCATAAGTTACATCCTAGAACATGCCAACAAACAAATTGCTCTGATTCTAAAAATCACCAATTTAAGTTCCTCACTCCCATCATAACTTCTGTTCTTTCTATTTTACTTATATGTGGACACTATTCTACACTTTGGGCTCTCCAGTTCATTGACTCTTCTGTGTTCTTTCTTATCTTCTTACCATCTTTTTTTCTTCCCCTTCAGATTCAATTACATGATTTAGAATTTCCACAATTTTCCTGATAAAACCATTTGATATTTTTGTTTCTTTTTCTCAGAAAACTTTAATTCTGTATCAATTCAATCATTTGCTTTGGAAGATAGGCCTCACTATAAATTTGGAATTATAAACTTTACCTTTTCCTCTGGTCAACTTGCCCTCCTACTTTCTTCAAAGATTATTTCAAACTTTATTTTCTATCCTCAAAGTGCAACTTCTCTCTCAGTCTCATATCATTAGCTATTTCCAACTGATGATATTATAATTTACTTCACAGAGAAAAAGAAAATCCACCCGAAAACAAAATGCCTGACCATCCACCCACAAACCTAGTTGAATCTGCATGCATCTACTCCTCCTGTCTGTTCTACTAAAGGAGGTAGCCATAGACCTAAAGAGCTTCTTCCATCTGGGCTCTAATTCCTATGCCCTTCTGTTTACTTGTGAACATTTCACTTTCTTTACTTTCCCTGAAATCATCAATATTCTACTTTACATTAGAATATTCTACTTTCTATCATCATTGTCTATTCTTCCAACCAGTCTAAACATTCTTCACTTCAGTAAGTTTCAAAATCTATATTATTGGTTATTTGAGTTTCTTATGCCGTGGAGTTTCTATTGATATTGTTTACTATATGAATATAATTCCACTTTCTGTGGAAATGTCTTTTCCTTATCAATTTATAGAATTCATTTGTAGATTCCAGATGTAAATTCTTTGTGAGCTAAACATTGCAGTAAATGTTCTTCATCTGTAGTTTGTTTTTTAGAATTGTTTATGGGGTCTTTTGTCATATATGAATTTTCATTTTACTATAATCAACTTTGTTGATAATATATTCTTCAAATACATAAAAGGTGACTTAAATTTAAATAATATACTATGTTTATGCCTGGGAACCAACAATGTCATAAAACTGTCAATTCATCAAAGTTAATCTATAAATTTAGTCCAATTCTAAAAAAAACTAATAAAATATTTTATGAATGACTTCACAACTTGATAACTAAAATGCAAATAAAAGTACAGTCAGTTAAAAAATTAAAATTTAGTTTTGATTTTCTAGAGAAAGAGAAAGGGAGAGGGATATAGAGATTGAAACACTGATGATAGAGCAACATTAAATGGCTGCCTCCAGCACGTCATCTACCGGGGATTGAACCCGCAACTTGGGCATGTGCCCTGACTGGGAATCGACCTCGAGTCCATGCTCCACCACTGAGCCACACTGTTCTTAATTGATTTTATGGTGGTTTCCTTTTCCTCTTAGCCTCTCCCAAAATTGAAATGGTTTGTGTGTCTCATCTGTTTTGGGAGGGACTTATTACTATTTAGAACTCAGTTCTCATGGTTAACTAAAATCTTAGCTCTATGCTAAAATTAAGAAAAGTTATGATTTTGTATACTATCTGACTTTTTCTCATTGTTAGGGTGATCAAAAATATTCTTAACACCCATACGACTATCAGCTGATTCCTCAACAGAAACTTTGCAGGCCAGAAGGAAGTGGCAAAAAATATTCAAACTGATGAATAGCAAGGACCTACAAGCAAGAATACTCTACCCAGCAAAGCTCTCATTTAGAATTGAAGGTCAGATAAAGAGCTTCACACACAAGAAAAAGCTAAAGGGATTCATCACTACCAAACCAGTATTACATGAAATAGTAAAATAAGAAGGAGGAGGAGGAGGAGGAGGAGGAGGAGGAGGAG
>NW_005372021.1:307271-327730 GCF_000412655.1 Myotis brandtii | reverse complement strand
TCCAGCATTCAGTTAAAAATCATGAGATATAGAAGCAAAATTATGTTCCATCTTTTAGCAATAAAATGGTCAACAGAATCAGCCAAAGAGATAACCTAGATGTTGGGATTACCAGAAAAAGACTTTAAAAATAATCCTTTTTATATGTTCAAGAATATAGTGGAAAGGTTAAAGAATATGCATAAGTAGGTGGGGAATACCAGCAGAGAGATGAAAATTAACAAAAAGTGTCAAGTGGAAATGGTAGAAATGAAAAGCACAATATAAGATATACATTTTAATATATTTTTTATTTATTTCAGAGAGGAAGGGAGAGGGAGAGAGCGATAGAAACATCAGTGTTGAGAGAGAACCATTGATCAGCTGCCTACTACACATTCCACAATGGGGATCTAGCCCACAACTCCAGGCATGTGCCCTGACTGGGAAACAAACCCATGACCTCCTGGTTCATAGGTTGATGCTCAACAACTGAGCCAAAACAGCCGGGCAAGATATAAAATTTTTAATGGACTAATCAATAGACTCAACACATTGGAAGAAAGAATCAATGAATTAGAATATAGATAAATAGAAATTATCCAAAGTAAATGACAAAGAGGAAAAAGAATGACAAAAAAAGAATAAAACATCAAGAAACAGTAGAGCAATATCAAATTTTTTAACATTTTTAAATAGGGCACTCTCAAAAAGAGAAAGTGAGGACAGAGCAGAAGAAACACTTAAAGGTTTAATGGTCAGGAGTATTCCAAAGGTAAATAACAACCACAAATTCAATAAGCCCAGAGATCCTCAAATAGAATAAATGTAAAGGAAAACATACCTAGACACATCATTGTCAAACTGGTGTAACACCTGTAGTCTGGAAATTACAAAATATTGCTGGAAAGAAATAAAAAGATCTAAATAAATGGGGAGGTATTCTATGACCATGTTCCAGAAGATTTAAATGGTTTAATATGTCACTTCTCCCCAAATTAATCTATAGATTCAAGGTAATAAAAATCAGGGTGTGTTGTTTGTTTGTTTGTTTTTAAGAAATCGAGAGGCAGATTTTTAAAATTACAGTCGTCTCTTCTTATCCTTGAGGGATGTGTTCCAAGATCCCCAGTAGTTGCCTGGAACTGCAGATAGTACCGAATGGTATATATATTGCGTGTTTTTTTCCCTACATACATACCTACAATTAAGTTTAACTTACAAATTAGGCATAATAAGAGATTAATAGCAACAATAATAAAATAGAACTATATACTGTAATAAAGTCTTATGAATGTTTTCTTTCTCTTTCTCTCTCTCCAATCTTATAACCAAGATAGCTACTAAGTGACTAACAGGTATTTAGCATATACAGCATGGATATGCTAGAAAAAGGGATGATTCACCCCAGGCAAGAGAGAACAAGACAGCACAAGATTTCATCAGACTACTCAGAATGATGCATAGTTTAAAACATATAAATTATTTCTGGAATTTTCCATTCAGTATTTTCAGACCATGGTTGACTGTCGGTAACTGAAACCATGGCAAGAGAAACAGGGAATAAGGGGGGATTAGTTTATACATAAATGCAAAGTACTTAAAAGAGTCAAGATAATTTTGAAAAAGAAGAACTTAAATTATCTGACTCCAGTACTTACCATAAATTTTCAGTAATAAAAACAATGTGGTATTGGCATAATAATAATAATAAAAGGAATAGAATAGAGTCCAAAAATGTCATCCACACATATATCTTGTGACAAAGATTTAAAGGTAACTCAATGGTGAGAGGATACTCTTTTAAACAAGTGGTTCTGAAACAATTGGATATCTTTATGAAATATATGAACCTTAATCTCAACATAAACAAGAATTTACATAAAATGTATCATAGGTCTAAATAAACAGGAAAATCAAACTTTTAAAAGAAAATATATAAGAAAATCTTACATTACATTAGACAAATTCATTTCTTACATACCAAAAAAGAATAAAACCAAGAATCATAAAGAATAAAAATGACAAATTGAATAACAATCAAAAGTAAAAGTACAAAATGTCTGCACTTTTAAAGTTATTGTTAAAACAATGAATAGACAAGCCACATATTTTTAAAACACATACTTGATAGACTGGTATAAAGAATACATTTCTTTTAAAAAGACTCATAGAACTTAATAATGAAAAAATAGACAATCCCATAAAATATTTAAACAAGAACTTCAACCAAAAGGTGCTAGCATTATTGAGGAAATGGTAAAATCAATTTTTGTATTAGATTAATAATTCAGATGTGTGTGTTGTGATCTCGAGGGTAATAATCAAATATGTATATCAAAGATTTGATTATTTTATGTTTCCTCTATGTGAAAAAATATATGTAAATACGTATTTGTGTGCAAGATATATATACACATATATCTTGTATGTAAATAGAGGAAAAATAAAATAATGAAAATATTCATTATCCAGAATAATGCTAGGAAGGAGGGAAAAGAAACCTAAACATTTGAGACAAAAAAGATATTGAAGACTGCAAATATAAAATCAAATGTTTAAAAAAATAAAATAAATACAAAATACAAATAAAATGAAATTTTAAAGTATCTTCTCAGTAACAAATAGAATAAGTAGACACAAAGGAAGAAAGATGTTTCATATTCCAGCATATGTGGCTTCCATTAGATAAATCTAGAAATAAAATTTAATAAGTTCAGGACACGCTATATAATTTATCAAATCTTATACTTTCACAATGAATAACAGAATAATAAAAAACTATGATGAGGTCCTGCATCACCAAAACATATATGTGTTTTCTAAGCTTGTTTGATTATGGAAACTTTTTCAATATAGCTTTTATAAAGTGGCATAGAAAATGTATAGAATACACTTTGTAAAATATTGCTCTTCTTTTGTAATTTAAAAATATATAGTTTTTTTCAAGAACATAATCTTCTATGCAATATTAAATTTGACTTCTTAGAAAAATATGAATTTATTAAGTAGACATTTATGTTAGTTATTATTCAAAGTATAGGAGAATGTGCACATTTCATTCCTTCAAATTAACATTACCAATTGCATTTTAAATTTATTTAATCAACAAAAGCATTTACTTTCAGAAATAAATCTAGTATTACAAAATGATGTTTATCTGTAAATTGCAAATTTCTGAGAAGGAATACTCAGATTCTATGTCCTGTGACTTAAGACCATATATATTCTCCAAAATTTTAGGTGCTACTTCATGCAAAATTTAATATTAAAAAGCACACATATACCGTGTTTTGTACCATTTAAATTTTAACCAAGATGTTGCATTATCTGAAGACCATTAGTAGAAACATACTATGTATTAAAAGTAGTTATCATAAAACCCACAAATATATATAAGAACCTTTCTAGCTTACAAAATTATTTTATTTGTTCTTCATAAACAGCCTCACAAACAGAGGCATATAGTTCTGGTATTAATATTCTTGCTTTTCATATTAAAAAACTGAGACTCACAAGCCTACACCTTTTGCTTATACCACTCCATCTTGTTTTACATGATCACTTGAGCCCTCACCTTACTCAATCTCTTGGCAAAATTGCTTATACCACTCCATCTTGTTTTACATGATCACTTGGCAAAAGAGGGCATTCTCTCAAAAAACAGTGATGGATTTAATTATATACAAAAAGATATTTACTTAATGAGGAGACTATTAATACAGTGAAGGGACAGGTGACCAAATGAGACCAATAAAGGATTAATATCTAACTATACAAGAAACACCTCTAAATCAATAAGAAAAATACATTGATCCATGAGAAAAAAAATGTGAGTAAATTATATAAACAGGCACAATTTTTTTTGTTGAATTTATTGGGGGTGACGTTTGTTAATAAAATTATACAGGTTTCAGGTATACAATTCTATAACACAATATCTGCATATTGTATTTTGTGTTCACCACCCCAAGTCAAGTTTCTTTCCATTACCATTTATTCCCTTTTTATCTTCTTTTACTGTCCCTCACCCCGCCTTCCTGCTGGAAATCACCACACTGTTGCCTGTGTCCATGACTTTCTTTTTTTTCTTTCCTTAATCCCTTCCCCCTCTCACACAGCCCCCAACCCTCTCCCCTCTGACAGCTGTCAGTCTGTTCTCTGTATCCATGAGTCTGTCTCCACTATTATTAGTTTATTTTGTTCATTATATTCCACATATAAGCACAATCATATAGTACTTGTCTTTCTCTTACTGGCTTATTTCACTAAGCATAGCACCACCCCAAGTCAAGTTTCTTTCCATTACCATTTATTCCCTTTTTATCTTCTTTTACTGTCCCTCACCCCGCCTTCCTGCTGGAAATCACCACACTGTTGCCTGTGTCCACGACTTTCTTTTTTTTCTTTCCTTAATCCCTTCAC
This sequence comes from Myotis brandtii, assembly GCF_000412655.1. Classification (NCBI taxonomy): domain Eukaryota; kingdom Metazoa; phylum Chordata; class Mammalia; order Chiroptera; family Vespertilionidae; genus Myotis; species Myotis brandtii. Next base: position 323,326 of record NW_005372021.1, on the reverse strand, counting down.
CCTCTCACACAGCCCCAACCCTATCCCCTCTGACAGCTGTCAGTCTGTTCTCTGTATCCATGAGTCTGTCTCCACTATTATTAGTTTATTTTGTTCATTATATTCCACATATAAGCACAATCATATAGTACTTGTCTTTCTCTGACTGGCTTATTTCACTAAGCATAATAATCTCCAGGTCTATCCATGCTGTTGCAAAAGGTAAAATTTCCTTCTTTTTACAACTGACTAGTAAACAGGTAAATTACAAAAGAGAAAATATAAAAGACTAGCAACCTTATAAAGAATTACTTCAATTCATTAGCAGTTTAAGAATTGTAAGCCCCTCACTGCATTTCTCACATAAGTCCACAGGTGAATGTGTACTTAGATATTTTTTTTCCTTTTTATTGAATTTATTGGGGTGACACCAGTTAATATAATTATACAGGTTTCAGGTGCACAATTCCACAACACATCATATGTACACTATATTGCAGCGGTTCTCAACCTGTGGGTCGCGACCCCTTTGGGGGTTGAATGACCCTTTCACAGGGGTCGCCTAAGACCATCGGAAAACACATATATAATTACATATTGTTTTTGTGATTAATCACTATGCTTTAATTATGTTCAATTTGTAACAATGAAATTGGGGGTCACCACAACATGAAGAACTGTATTAAAGGGTCGCGGCATTAGGGAGGTTGAGAACCACTGCTGTATTGTGTGTTTACCACCCACAGTCATGTCTCCTTCAATTACCATTTATCCCCTCTTCCACCTACCTTCACTCCCACCCCCCAGAAAATGCCCTCTCCCCCTAGTGACTGTGTCCATTGTTAATGCTTATATGCATGAATACAAGTCCTTTGGTTGATCTCTTACCACCCTCTCCCCTACCTTCCCTCTGAGACTTGACAGTCAGTTTGATGCTTCTCTTTCTCTGGATCTATTTTTGTTCATCGGTTTATGTCGTTCACTATATTCCACAAATGAGTGAGAGCATGTGGTATTTCTCTTTCTCTAATCCTTTACATTATTTTTTTGGGGGGGTGGGGTGCGGCGCAGGTGGAAAGCTGAAGGAAATCTGCATGACCTTCAGTGGGAGAGTAGAAGAACACCATTAAGAACTGTGCCGTAAATCAACAAAATTCAAAATACAATACATAAATTAAGAATACATGCTTACAAATCAATATTTCTTATTTTGTCTAGACCACAAAGGAGCAAAGGATATGCATTAAACAATTTGGATGATTGTCTAAAGTAGGTAGATAAAAGGCAGGTACAATGAGGATAAAGAGGAACAATGGGGGGAAAGATTGAGGAAACATTTTCTTCACACATACGTCTTCAATTTGTCCACTTTTCTCCATCACCAGTCATCTCAAACCCCTTCACCTCAGGAACATCCTGATTTCTCTCCTCTTTCTTTTACTTTCCTTCTCTCCATTTTTTTCATCCTGGACACAGAGACCTTTAAAAATACAAATCTTATTTTACTTATTTTAAAAACTCCTCTTAAGCTTCCTTTAACTTTCTGAATAAAGTTCAAATCCTTAAATCAATCCTATATTTCCAGCCTCTTGTTGAGTATTCTGTCTCTTGAAAATGCTCTGATGATTATATATCAATGCCTCTGTGTAGAATGTTCTTCCATCCTCTCCTCACCTGCTTGTATTCATCCTTCAGATTTCCAGGCAGAGCCATCTCTCAACTGACTAGGTCACTTCGCTTTACTGTTCTTTCAAAAGTACCCTGCTTGCCCTGGCCAGTGTGTACTGAAAGGTTGCTGGTTTGATTCCTGGTCAGTGCACATGCCTGGGTTTCAGGCTTGATTCCCAGCAGGGGATGTGCAGGAGACAGCTGATCAATGTTTCTCTCTCACATCAATATTTCTCTTGGTCTCTTCCTCTTCCTCTTTCTTCCTCTCTCTCTCAAAATCATTTTTAAAATATTTTTTTAAAAAGCACCTTGCAATTATTATTTATATCACTTATCACAGTGTATAATTACATCTGGGAATTATTTCAATAATTTCTATTTCTACCAATATTTTTAAGCCACCATAAGGTGAGGACCCTATTTGTCTTGCTCAAGATTATATTCAATGAACTTGGCATGACACTAGACACATAGTTGGTCCACAGTAATTGTGTTAAACAAATGAATGAATGTATGAATTTCCACTTTAAGAAAAATATCAAACACCTGCTTTCATAATTTAAAAATGAGATAGTTGTAAATGGCAGTTTAGAATAATAATATTAATAGAAAGGGTATGAATCAGAGAAAGAAGTGATGTTCAAAGGAAAAACATGAAATGAAGACACACACACAACACTACTTCTAAAACTATTAAATGATTATTATAGATGTGTGAGAAAAATAATTACCATGTTTCTCTTTTATTAGTGTAGATGTGTGAGAAAGATGAGCATCACGTGCCCATTTTATATTTCTCTGTTTAGAATCCGTGAATAGTTTTATAGCTATTGAAAACAAGTTTTTAAATTACATTCCAAATGGCAGCCTTTAAACAATAACATTTTTTCTGAAACAGAGCCAGCAGATTTTGCATCACATGTCCATGTATCCAAAAATTTATTGTGCAGAAACTAATTCCAAAATATTCCCTTTTAAAATTTGCTTACGCATTTCCTTATGTAAACAAAAGTGAAGACAGTCTGACAAAAGAGAAGAATGAGAATGTTGCTACATTTTTCAAGTATACAACATCTGTTTTATAATTCCATGGCCTTCCAACTAGCCTACAGAAAACCCGGGGAGAAAACTATAAATGGTATTCCCGATGCACACACGTTACTAATGAGTAGCACACATGGAAGCTGTAAATTTGAGAAGAAAATCCATGTTTCCCATTGAAACTTGTCTAGCCCATAGAGAGGGAGCCTCTGAAATGGGATATTTGTTATTCAGAAGCCAATGTCAATCAACTTCGATATGCTTTCAAAGTAAAATAAAACCTGATCTGGGCTTCTCATGTGCCAGGTACTTTATAAGTATTCCGTCACTTAATTTTTTCCTCCAAGTCCTGTGAGGTATATATAAATGTCAATATTTTCAGAAGAAGAGACTGAGACTTAGAGAAGCTCAACCACTGACTAGAGTGAACACAGCTAGATGACAGTGGGGTAGAACTTAAACCTGAGTACACCTCCAACCAAGTCTTCATGATTTTCTCAGTCCTGTTTTAAAGGATTCCTCCTCTCTTCTTTAGATCCTATTCTTTCTCCAACTGTGACTATATTTCTAGAGCTTTACCTAAATTTTATCCCTTCCATCAATTTGCCTCTGCCAACTCTGAGCACTCACATTTTAGTTACCATGATAGATATTAGAAACTGTGGGCCCATTGCTCATCTAACTAGAAGGTAAGTAACTTGAGACCAACTGCTATTTGGCATCTGTTCTCTCTTTTGCCCTCCATTTGGTCACAGAATGCCTTGGGCAAGCATTTAACCATGAGTATTGTAGTTGAACATGTGAAAAGTTGAAAGAATCCTATATAATAAAAGCAAATTTGCTTACTCACTAAAATTATTTGTAAACACTAAACCCACTTACAGCACTCTAATGGTCATTTGTGGACATTCATGGAGATGAAAAATTTGAGTCACTGTACACATTCCCAGCTGATTTCTCATTTCAGTTCTCCTACATTAAACAAATGTCCTTCTTATGGTATATTTAATGTCACATTTTCTCATAATTTTGTGCTTTTTATTAATGATTTTGCTGTTTAAAATGATCCCTGAGCATTGTGTTGAAATGCTGTCTCATGTTCCTAATGCAAGAAGGCTGTGATGTGCACTATGGAGAAAATATGAGTTAGATAAGATTATTTATTAAAATAAGGTGACTTTAAACAGAAACACATATTAAGCAATTTTATGCACTGATTGATTATACAGAGAATCATAGAAACCTAGTCTGGTAGAAATGGTGGTTCAGTAATCACAAATTCAGGGTTCATGGCTATTTTATATAACTATCATGTATAAAGAGAATCAACTGTATATATTCCAACCTAATATCTTAATGATTCTGCCTTACTTCGGATATATATGTATGTATACACACACACACACACACATATAAAAGATAGCATGAGAATGCAGAAAATCACTAACATCAACTATTAAATATCTGTCCTAGTTCTATTTGTCCTATTATAGTATAGAAGTCATTGAAGGATGTGAAAAACTACTAATACCATATCCAAGCAATCTGTTTCTCAATGATCCACACCACTCACAATATTTAAGCTGCTCTTCACCTTTCAAATGAGTCATCATTTTCCAGCTAAGAAGTAAGGAGAAATCATGACTTCCTGCATGTAAAGTGAATTTGATGAAAACAATTGTCATATTGAAATATATATGATCATATAACTACACAGCAAAGATGATTATAGTTGATTAAAGTTGGCTATTGTAAATAGATTGGTTAATACCCCAAACACTTAGGTGAAATGAAACTTTTGTCTACCATTCATTTGCTCTTTTCTTCTCCTCCCTGATAAATGTTGTGTCCACTCTCAAGGCTGACCTCCTCTTGCATATGTGATGATTATGTGATGGAAATTCTGCAGACACACGTGTTCACTTGTATTTTGTTCCCTAATTATAAACTCAAAAACAACAACCTTCCTTTTATGAGTTTAGAGTTGGTTCATGACAACCAGAGTTGGACAGAGAAACATCTGAATCTAACTTTTCCTGCATGAACTACAAGTAATCACCTAGTCTTTGCTATCTTTTCCAGATGTTGATAATCCCCCATCTCTCCCTCATCTCAGCCCCCAACACACACACACTAAAGCTGTTGATGTATTTCATGCTGGAATGTTGGAGAGAAAAAAGTACTTTGATCAGACAATGAGATAACGCTGAATATGGAACAAGGAACCAAATTCTCATTTTAAAGAAAGAAGCTCAGTAGAATCCAAGGTTTTCATTTCATGCTTTAGAACCTTCGTTGTGCTAGGGGTATAAAAAAGAGAAAATATACATAAAATTGCTCTTAATTTAATTTGTCTCAATTAAAAATCTTGATAAAAGAAATGTAGCTTTAGAATAGAAGGAACATTTGGGCTCATTTTCTAATACAACACCTTTATGTAATTTGTCTTAATGTTTTTTCCCAGCTTTATTGGAATGTAATTGACAAATAACATTTTGTAAATTAAGGTGTACACCATGATAATTAGATATATGTATATTGTGAAATGATCACAATAAGGTTAGTTAACACATCCATCTCCTCATATAGTTATCTTTGTGTGTGTGTGTGTGTGTGTGTGTGTGTGTGTGTGTGTGTGTGTGTGGTGAGAGCACTTAAAATCTAATCTCTTAGCAACTTTTCAGTATACAATACAGTATTGTTAGTCATAGTCACCCAGCTGTACATTAGCTCCTCAGATCTTCAGAATTTATTCATCTTGTAACTGAAAGACTACCCTTTGACCAACATCCCCTCATTTCCTTCACCTCCAAATCCTGGCAACCACATATAAGTAAGATCCTACAGTATTTGTCTTTCTCATTTTGACATTTCACTTAGCATAATGCCCTCAAGTTCCATACACATTGTCACACATGGCAGGATTTCCTTTTAAATGAGGAAATTGAGACCCAAAGAGACAATGTAATCTGTTCAAATACTCACAGATTTCTGGTGACAAAATTTGAAATGGAATTCAAGTCTCAAAGCAATTATAGTAGTGTTATAGCAGAGTCAGAAAATATCAGAGAACACCAAGAAAGAAGGATTCACAGTATATTCACATTCATATTTTTTGAGCTATAATATTACTGGATTGATGTAAGTCACAGAAAACTTCTGGGTTGTACCTTAGAGTTCATTATCCCTCTGTTTTGTACATAAAAATGTGTGTGGTTTTACTCTTAATCCTTTTATTGATACATCATTGAGGTGAGTGTTTTAGGATTGTTTATTTTAAAAATATGTGAAGTTATTCTTTTTATAAATGTTATTGGCAACAGCAAAGAACACTTATTTTTCTTTCCTATTATAGCCGTGAAATTCCAACAAGTAGAACTGTCCCAGACAGTTTGGAGAAGTACCACTGCCTTCATCCAGTAATAAAAGCAGTAATCTCTGGTGAAAAATTAAAGCAGTTGGTTGTAGGCAAGACTCACTGATACTATGATCCTGGAGCCAGACACAGCAGAGAAAAGCAAATGAACATGGCCCCAATTTATGATTTGGCTGGTCTCTGGCGTCAAGTAAGCATAAAAAGACTGTGATCCTTGTGCAAGTTCAGTATTATCCTAAGGACAGTGGAGCAATGGGGGAAGAAAGGATGAGCCTGGAAGTCGGTGCTTAACTAATATGTTCATAGAAAACCTGGGTAGCATTGGCGAGTTCAAAGCAGTGTCTGATGTGAAGCAAGTGTTATTTCTCAGTGACTAGAGTCTTATTATTAAAGTGGTATGATTCACTTGAAGTGTTTTGCCATACCAAATTGGCTACCTAATTTGAACAAGGAACCCAGATAGGTTATTTCTTTCCCAGACTTCTCTCAATAAGAGTTAGTTTCTTTCCTTCCTCATATCCAAAACACAACTATTAAAATGGGAACATCTTAATAATTTTGAGAAACTCAAGAGAAGCCCTTCGAAGTATAAAATATGAGTAGGACATGGGACATGACTCATGGTCAAACACATTTTAGCCAATATCCAGGGGCATCATTTATAACATTTTTTTACACAAACGGAGCATTCAGACTATTAGTCTGGTTCAAAGTAAAAAAAAAAAAAACCCACACACAACAATTCTGAGAGATGGGGTAATAGAGTAGAATCACATGTTAAGAAAGCATGGACTATGTTAAAAGCCTTGGCCCGGATGAGAGAGGCCTGAAGAGCCTGTTAATGAGAAAGAAAATGAGAAATGTGAAAACAATCTAGTTTGTGGAGCATGCCAGACACTGTTCAGTCAGTCAGGGGAGACATATATTATATTCATATTTAAGATCACAAAAATGAGAGGTGAGGTATGTCAGTGAGAGAGATTGCAGCTTCCTGTTCTTGATGTCTCCACTGGTTCCCTTGCTGGGCTCTTTACATCCATCTTGTTTAATCATGCCCAAATCTGTTCTTCAACTTGGACTCAGGGTCCTTTAAAAAAAATTGTAAACCAGATCATGTTGCCACCCTGATTAAAACCTTGCAAGGTCAATCCTACATGGCTTAGCTTTTTTACACAGGGACAAGATCTGACCTCTATTTGTCTCTCCATCTTCTGCCAACTTCTTATAGCTTGTTTCCCACTACTCCACCTTCTATTTTTTATGCTCAGTTCTTTTGCCTTCTTCCTCTTTCTAGAATAGGCCAGGACTATCCACACTTTAGGACTAGTGTACTCAGTGTGAAATATTCCACCCAGAGATATTTTATGTCTCAATCTCTCTTGGCATTCAGATTTCAACTCAAATGTTACTTTCTTAGTGAGGCCTTTCCTTAGCCTCTAATTTATATTAGTGTGCCCCTGACCGATTATATTTAATTGTATTATGGCATTTTACTTTATTTATATAACCCTATCATTAGCTGAGTTTTTAAAGTTTTGTTTATTTGTTTACAAAGTCCTTTGCCTCCTCTCTCTTTCCTGTTCTCTGCCATATTCCTTCCAGCAAGAACTTTGTCTGGCAAAAGGTAAGCACTAGTTATATATTGAATGAGGAACTCAGACTTACCTGATTTATTCAATAATGCTTTGCCATTAATTTCAGCTCTCAATCAGTCCAGGAGTGAACAAGCAGAACTGCTACTTTGAACTTAATTATTTGCAACAAGGAAAAACTGATTGAATCAATGGGAGTGATAGTAGCTTTGGAGAATGTGAACAATGTTCTTGGAATTAACAATAAAGCTGTGGAAAGAAATGCAGGGGGACAGCCAAACATCTACCCTGGACTTTAGGAAAGCACATCCCAAAAAGTATAAAACAAATTAGGTATGACCGCATGACCAGAAATTCTAAAAGGGAAGATTGCTACAGAGAGAAGGAAGAATAACAATGACCCTCTGATAATACAGTCACTGATTATTTTTTTTTTAAATATAAAATGGAGCCTTAGGTGCTGTGTAGGGTGAGATCATATTTTTTAAAGACATGTACAAAAGACAGAATAAACTTGTATAACAAAAAATGTGAACGAGTGCCATAAACCTGTCAGAACCACAAGTCAAAGTCCAAAGTGGTCTGTGGAGTACAAAAATAAAATATAGAACTTAAATGACCTTTAGAAAAATTATGATTAGCTCTGCCCAGAATGAGAAAAACGTAAGATCCCAATGCATCTGGGTGAGACAGAATAACGTTAGTGAAAGACTAAACTCCCAATTATTGATTTGTTACCAATTTTTGTATTAAGAGAAATTATTTTCAAACTGAAGAAAGAAGAATCATAGAGAAGAGGAAAATGGGGTACAAAATAGAATAAGACAAATAAATTAATGAAAAGATCTATATAGCCCAGAGTGTTAAATCACAGTCTTTAAGGAATCATGTTGAACTGCATAGAGTGGGAGTGGGGGGAGAAAATAGCCTCTTCTGAAAGCTCACAAAGGCTAAGATGAATTTTTGAAATCACATGTCTATTCATTTGGGTCCTTCATGATAAAATACTAAAACACTTCATTGCGGTTATAAGGGATTGTATCTTAAAGTATTTTCATGAATCAGGAACATGGCAAGATATCAAAACAAACAAACAAATTAAAACAACAATTACCAAACAGATATTCTTATACAAATAAGCTTGGGAAGTGTCGGTTTAATTGAAGTTAAATAAGACTTCTCGTTACTGCAAGACTCCCAGTTTATAATATGTAATATGCACTGCAACTTCCCAAGAAAGGGCACATAGCCTGCGGTGTTTCTCAGACTTATCTGACCATGAAAAGTGTTTCTTCCTTTTTTCCTTTAGCATTTGATTTATGGAAGTAGTATCTGGAAAAGTATAATTAAAAAAAAAACATTGTTCTGATATGCTGCAGGGTTTTATACTTGTCTCTTGTGTTCAATTACTAGTACCTTCAATGAAGACAAGAGGGCCTGCTTATCACATCTGCAGCCAATACAAAGCTGGGAGAGATGGTTAATATAAGGGGTGACTGAATCAAGTTTTAAAAATATTGTGACAGGTTGGCATACTTGGCTCCAAGATCATCTAAAAGAATAGGAGACACCTGGCTTAATGGTAATTTCTCTGAACAAAATCTATAAACTCAACTATAAACTCAACATGAGCCAACTGTGTGAAGCCCTTACAAACAAAAACAATGTAGTAAAAACGGTTATACTGGCATGTTTTCACAGGTGAAAAAGCACCTAGGCAAGGCATTCCAAAATCCATTGTTTTCAGTACTGGTCAGCTGGCATTTGGAATATGGAGTGAGAGGTTGGAATGCACTCGGTTGAGGACCACACGTGAGGTGAGATGTTTGCATGCCATGTCATGATAGGAACACAAAACTGGAAATATTTGGTCTACATGAAATGCTACTTGCACTAGGCTCCATATGAGGAAAGATTTTCTGATCATTCACATTTCAGGGAGAAACAAAGCAAAATGCTGGGTGACCATCTCTCCAGGATGTTGTAGGTGAAATTCCTACTCTGACTCCCACTTTCTTAGTCTACATCGTTTCTAGGAATCTGTTATACTATTTTAATATTGTGCCTCTGGCCACTAGAATCTCTTAAGATTTTCATATAAAGCACTACAAAATACTAGATCTGGAAGTAACCTTTGATATAATCTACTATGTAAGACTCTACTTTTTAGAGGTGAGAAACCAAGGCTTAGAAAAATTTTATTCTTTCATTTGCCAGAGTTTATCTGGGTGCTTGATATGTAGAATGTCCTGAAATGTACACTGTAGAGAATACCAACATTAATAAGGAGAACTTTATTTCCATAAATTTAAAATCTAGCGTAGAGGCTGAAAAACAAACAGCCAAAATACAACACACAGATATAAAACACAGAGTTGAGTATTAAACAACTCATTCTGATTGGCAGATTGGGCAATGTGAAAGTTGGGAAGGTGTTTCAGCAGAGAAAACAGCAAACTCACAGGGAGAAAAGGAAGTGGTCTCATGCAGGACCAAACCAAGGTAAAAGACCATGCAGTCCTTGTAAGTGGACTCAGGCCTATATCAATCAGGAATATAGAGATACAGGTTCTGACTACCTTAAATATGATCTCAAAGATAGGCACAGGTTCCAGGTGGGCATATCTTGTTAGGCCCACAAACCCATTGCCTTATGAAAGAAGGCATAGATAAAATAGTGCCAGAGTGAGGTCTTCTAAAGTTCAAGGCCAAGGGCAGGAAACGCTCTTGCCCTAGTGTATGAATTTTTATTTTATCCCAAGGCCAAATAGGAGCTATTTGAATTTTCTGCAGAGGGAAGTGGCATCGTTTGCTTAAGGTTATGCTGCAAATCCTGAAATCCACATTTTCACATATGCCTTTCAATACTCCACACTGTACCCATCTGTGTTACACACTGATTAAACTTTAAGTTAACCTTGTGCACACCTATTATGAAGATTACCTTGTAGATAAGGATCTAAAACAACACACGTAAACATTTCCAATAAGAATCAATCAATGACCATTCAAATTAAAGACTGATTTTACTTAAGGGTATGAGAAAATAAGAATAAAGTACCAAAGTCATTAAATTAGTCCTAAAATAACATTACTATTTATAGAACCTCCCAAATATACATATATTGTTTCTAATCCTTGCAACAACTCTACAAGGTAGATATTATTAATTCCTATCAATAGATGAGGAACTGGGTTGTCAATGTAATGCCAGCCAGTAAGTCACTGAACCCTGAGTCCAAACACAAATTTGTCTAAATCCAGTGCTCATGGTATTCCCTTGAGAGCACCTAACTGTGGGAAGGAAGGCAGCCTTGTTCAGCTTTTCCTTCTCTATATGTCAATCCGTATTTTATAAGAAAAATAACACAATGCATATTCCTCAAGGAAAATCATCCTGCTTAATATTTTCCTTACTCCCTCAAATCCAATCAGAACAGCAATAGCACATAGCAAGCAATTTAATCCAATTCAAAAGCCATTGATTCATTTGGTAAATACTTACAAAAAATCTTCTTTGTGCCAGGGACTGTTCTTGGCCCTAATGATACATCAATGAACAAAACATGCATATATCTCAGCCGTCATGCAGAATTCAACTTCTTGCAATTTTAAGATGAAAGTCCTTTGTTCTTGACTGATTCAAGGAAGGCTTTTCTCATCTTCTAGAGGATGCTCATCATTGTCTGACAAATGGCCCTCTCTACAACATGGTAGTTGCTCATTCAAGGCCAGCAAAAGAAGCTCTCTGCTGCTTTTAGTCAGTGACTTCTGTCTCTGACCTCTAGATTCAAATTTATTGGGTTCATGTGATTAGTTCAGGTTATCTGTTTTGATTAACCCAAAGTCAGCTGTTCAGTAACCTTAAGTACATCTGTAAAATTTTCAGAAACTAAAATCAATATCTGCAGTATTTAAGTCTGTATTTTAACTTAATCACCTTAATTACATTTTCAGGGATCCCTTTTGTCATATAATGTACCATAATTACAAGAGTGATGTCTTATCATATTCATGGGTTCCATCCACTCTCAAAAGAAGAAATTATATGAAACTTAAACATTGGGGGTAATTTTATAACTCTGTCTACCACAGGCAGTAAAGGATCTAGAGGATAAACTTATTCCAATCTTTTGCTTTATATTTTTCATTCATTAATTCATTCATCTAATATATGCTTACTGAGCACTTATATATGTATTATACTAGGGGCTGCAGCTAAGTAATTGAGTAAGACAGAAGCCACTTCCTCCAAAGGTCTAAAATCTAAAAAAGATGTTTCTGTAAATAATAATAATAAAACAGTATGATAACTGCAATGAAAGAAGTATGTAAATGTGCAGATTTGGCACAAGAGTGATCAATCATCAGAAAGGCCAGAGAGCATTGTAAAAATGCTGCAATACCACTATATTAGTAGGTAGACTCATCCCTCCTGAGTAGACTTAATTTTGAGAGTTTCACTCTATGGGTGAATCAATTTTTTAGTTAAATCTGTAAAATGAAATATGATGATTCTATGGAGTGGTCTTCCACATTCATGAATGGGGTCAGAAAGTTCTCAGTTTCTGCTAATAATAACATTAACTACTGGTTTTAATGCAGGTTGGAAATATAGTTTAAGCCATACTACTAGTAAATCTGTAGCAAGATTCCACGGGGCAATAAAAAATAGTGAACACATTCATTTCTTGGCTTATGTATGGGGGAAGTACATAGATGCCTGGACTCCAAAGGAACAACTTTTGAACAGTTCTGTTTGTAGTTGCACAGGGTCTGTATAAACAGATGAATGGTCCTTGGCTTCCTTTTGAATCAGGAAGGGTAGTGAGATTCTAGCCGCCAGAAGCAAAACACTGATTGTTGGCTACGATCAAGTTTGATCAAAGGTCTGGGAGCTTCAACTCGCCATTCTAATTCTTTAGCAAGCACTTCATCTTGTGCCAGCCACTGCTGTGTGCCCTGAATGATTTTGGGAACTGGCTATTCATCATTCCTTTATTTTCTCACCAAGCACAAGGGTGCCAACAAGGCTGCTTGCTGCCCCAAGATAGCAGGTGGCAATGTTGGCCTTTAAACAGTAAGCAAGGCATCAATCTTACTTTTATTGCTCCAGAAAAACAGAACCGAATGGAAGCCCATTTCCCCACCTCCCATGTTTTGTTTTTTTCAACTGCCAGATTGTTTGAAAAACGAACAAATCCCCACCCCCCAAGAAACTCAGGAACATAGAAGTTCCTTGTAGCTCAGTGATCCTGTTATTTATTTCAAGAATAAACAAATGCATTCTCCTCAGAAAGAGCTACCTAATATATCGGGAATTGTCTTTTGTAACAAGGTTTTGAACAGTTGTTTCATTGATTGATCCATTTATGTAATCTGCAGTTTCTCAACCTCAACACAAAATTGACATTTTGGGCCATGTCTCACCCCAGATTAAAATAAAACATCAGAAGAACACTGTCAATTCTCTGCCTAGATCCCGCTGAGTCCTTTTATTATTTTTTTTTTAATTTATTTTTCTGTGTGTCTCTTCCACAGCTACTCTGTACTGTGCTCCCAAAGGCTTACTCACACATCTTGCTTCAGGGGTCTGTCCTGGGGTGACTGGAGCTGCTTGATCCACAGGTGCAGAGAGTGGGAATGCCTAGGCGATATTGGCTATCAGGGTAGCTCATAGCTTATGAGATTAGCTCTGTGATGTAATAACTCCTGTTCTGGTCTCTCCTAGAGACAGGATGAGACTTGGCTTGACTTTTTCTCCTTCGTACACTCTCATCAACTTCTGGAAGAACGTCCTTAGCAAATCACCTACACAATCAGATAAGAATTTTTAAGAGATTTCCCTGGCTGTAATACAGAGAACAGAAAATTACATGAAAACAAAACTGGCTCCTTAAATATTGAGCATAGCACAATTCTCTGGAGTATAAACACCATGAGGAGGGTGGGCAACCTTCACTCAGAGAAGAAACTTTATCTAACCCATCAATTAAAAGCTTGAAGACCTGGAAGCTTACTCTCATAAAACATTTCATTCTTTCTTATATGGTTGCAACTATTATAAACTTCTTATAATGAGCCCAAATCAGCCTCCCATGAGTGTTGCCCATTGTTCCCTGTTCTTCTCTCTGGAATCTGGCAGATTAAAACTAAACCTCTGTCTACCTATGGTTAGTTTTGTATGTCAACTTGACTGGCAATGGGGTGTCCAGACATTTGGTTAATCATTACTCTGGGTGTGACTACGAGGCTGTTTCTAGATGAGATTAATATTTTACTCAATAGACTGATTAGGGCAGATTCTCCTTCCTAATACAGGTAGGCCTCATCCAAACAACTAAAGATGTAAATAGAACAAATATTCTGAGTAGGAGGGAAACTCCTCCCGCTGACAACAGGGCTGGGACATAAGCCTTCTCCTGCCTTCATACTCCTTTTAATTGTGCACTTTATTTATTATATTTTTTTATTGACACTATTATAGAAGTCTCTCTTTTCTCCCTGACTTTACCAATCTCCACCTAGAGCATCCAGCCCCCCACCCCCACCCCTTCACCACACTGCTGTCTGTGTCCATGGACTATGCATATATATTCTTTGGCTAATCTCTTCTTAGGACTTAAGCCTGCAGGCTTTCAGACTAGAATTATACCATTAGTTTTCCTGGGCCTTCAGCTTGCTGTTTTCAGATCTTGGGACTTACCCTCCATAATCACATGAGCTGATACCTTGTAATAAATCTCTTTATAAATATATATACTATTGCTTCTGTTTCTCTGGAGAACCCTGTCATATAACATGGCATACTTCAGGTAGAGATTTCCCTTTGTAGTCTGATGATTTAAGAGTGACTGATATCCCAAATATATCTCATCTCCTTTGGCCTGTCACAAATTATTGGCATTGACTATACTGCTTTAAAGTTAATCTCTACTGTTTTGGATTAAGTTAAAATCTACTGCCTTGGATTAAAATATTGTACCTCCATTAAAATTTGATTATATGCACATTTGCATGACAATTACATGAGAAAATAATACATTAACCCAATAATAATTTTATGATTCTTATCACAGCTCTAAATACCTGAGTTATAGGGAAGTATGTATTCTGATGTGAGATGAAGAAGGTTTACAAGAGGATCAATGCAGGAAGTTAGGCTCTGGTAAATTTCCATAATTCAAGCTTCTAGAAATCCTAAGGAGGCATGAGGTGTTTGAGATGAGGAAGGGTACAAAAGGCAAACAAAAGACCTTTGGTCATCAATTTTTTTCTCAGATTGGCCCAGCATTAAAAGAAATTTCCAATGATGATTTTACCGGATGTCTAGTTTACACATACTTCCAGAAGAAATTAATAAATTTAATATTTTTGCATAAATTTTTTAGACATGAACTATTTCCTTTGGCAACTTTTTCATGTGCTGTTAGGAACAAAATCAATGGAGTACTCCTTGGCTATAAGACATTTGCTAAGACATACATGTATCTGACTTGGTTGTCAACTTTAAGATAAAATTATCTGAGTATAAGTAAATAAAATAAAACCTCATGGCCCTAAATTATAATCACCCATGTACTCTAGGATTTTAAAATTATAGGTTAGAGAGATTCCACATGACTTAAACATGCAAAGAATTTTTGTGTTAGCAAGAATAGTTATTTCCTGGGAAAAATTAATATCTTCATGAGAAGATTACTTTCATCTATTTTCTTGGCCATTTCTCTTTATGTATCACTCAACAATTAACAAGTTAACAAATAGGACTTAAAAAATAACAGGTACTGAGCCATTTGAAGATCTAGACATATTAACTGGATTCATTCACTTAACTTACACCACTCTACATTTGATAGTAATTTTATTTTGGCTACACACCAATAACATTTCTAACTTCAATCAACTTTATTTATACACATACTGTCTGAGGAGAATGCATATCATTTCTAAATTATGGCCCAAAATTATTTTTAATAACTTTCTATCATACCAAATTATTGGTGTTTATTACAATCTTGCCCTAAATTTCATCACCTTTTTAAAAAGAGACCACTGATCTGACACTCAAAAGAACTGGTTGAAGTCCAAGAATTAAACTATGGCTGGATGACCTTGAGGAAAGTCATAACATCTCTTTAAGCCTGTTGCTTTTTCTTAAATGTCAAAAGAAACTTTAAAGAATATGATTTCTGAAACCACTTTCAACTAGAATATTTTGCAATTAGAATGGGTTCTTTCAATACTGGTTATGTGTATATTCTTGTTTTTTCAGTACTTATTTTTTATTTTTTTAAAGGAAGTTTGCCTATTTCTTTTTATTTTATTTTATTTTATTTTATTTTATTTTATTATTTTATTTTATTTTATTTTATTTTATTTTATTTTATTTTATTTTA
>NW_005372021.1:297483-307117 GCF_000412655.1 Myotis brandtii | reverse complement strand
CCCCCTACTGGGGATCAAGCCTGCAATCTGGGCATGTGCCCTTGACCAGGATCGAACCTGGGACCCTTCAGTTCACAGGCTGGTACTCTCTCCACTGAGCCAAACCAGCTAGGGCAATATATAAATAATCAGGTAAGCTAAAAAAGTACATGAAATTTCAAATACTTAAAAGAATGCCTATGGAGAAATTAAGCTGTCTCTATTATAATGGTCCCTAGCTTATAAAGTGATAGGAAATGACAGAAGATGTAAGGTAGGACTAGGGAAGAATCTTCCCTTTATCATTCGATGTTCTACTCTAAGACTCAGTAGACTCTGAGTCTACTTCATCTTCCTGAGAGTTTAATAGAAAGTAAAGAATCTCTCCCCAGTCTAAATTCCTTAATGGTACTGGGCTTACATCCCAGTTTTAGTAGAAAATTAGCTTTTTATTGAATTATGAGATAAAATGTGTGGTTTTAACTGATAGGAAATATGACTGCCAGGCCACTGGCACACCCAAAGTGTGTGCAGAATTTGCAGCAAAAAACACCAAGAATTCTCCAGGGAATGCTCCTGGGAAGTACATGGTAGTTTGTCTTCTTTTACAGACATCAGATCCTATGGATACTCTATAGCCAGGATACATGTGTAAAAGGATGAAGTGAGTGAGCATAATTGAGAGAAAAAGCTATTTGAGCTTGGATTACCCACACTAAATTAGAATTCTTTATTTATTTACTTTATTATTACAGTGGGGCCTTGACTTATGAGTGTCCCCACTAACGAGTTTTTCAAGATACAAGCCATCTCTTGGCCAATATTTTGCTTTGAGTTACGAGCTAAAATTTGGGTTACGAGCCAGCTTCAGATACCCCACCACTAGTTGGCGCAGCGAACGTCACAGTGAATGCCACATCAGCCCAGCATCACGTGTCTCACTCGTTCACTTTATGATTTGACATACGAGTAATTTGAGTTACAAGCTCTGTCACGGAACGAATTAAACTCGTAAGTCAAGGCCCCACTGTATTATTTTGGTTTGTAATATCCTGAGAATTTCTATGAATTATTTATTCATTGAATAATCCTATTTGGAGTGGCTAATGAGTCCTTGTCAATGCAGGGGATGAAAAGACAGATATTACAAACATTTTCCTTAAAGAGTTGATCTAATTGAAGAGACAGGTATAAAAGTAAATATGGCACAAATGCACTAATTGAAACATGTATTAAGTGCAATATTAATTAGAATCAAGGAAGATTTCACTGAGGCAGCAATGCTTGATCAGGTTCTGAAAAGCTGAGTAGCGTGTGGAGAGATCTGAGGACTAGAACTGGACTAGGAAATGTGTTGGAATATGTGAGCAGATCAGATCTAAACTGAATTTAGTAAGCCACACCGAGGCCAAGAATATGAGCTTCTCTAGAACAGGAAGACTGGCTCTTGCTCTACTGTGGCTCATCAGGGCTGTAGCTTCTCACATTACATGTAAAATACCAGTAGTGTGGGGAAAAATAATATATACTGATATTTTAATCTACTATCTACCCAAAACTGGGTAGTGATGGATATTAGATTAAAGATATTCTTTAACCGCGGAGCATTATTATGACATCTGATAAATGTCTAAACCAAGCATGACTTCTTAATAAGAAATAAAATGTGAACTTTGCTTTTCCAAGATAGTTAGAATACCACATCACTTACAATGAAGGAATTAGCAGAGGTGTACAAAATCAAGAGTTCCCACAATATACAAGTAAATAATAAAATCCCATCTGGAAAATCCCTGAAATGCTGTATTTTTCTCCATGTCTGGTTCTTTCTGATATTTAAATTGGTAATAGGATACTCATAAATTATTGATCAATATGTTAATATTGTATCCTGGGTCTGAAAAATATGAAAAGAGTCTTAAGAACAATTGAAGGGAGGTCAGAAAAGGTCACAATGTGAAGTTGAACTTAGTTTGAGTTTGAAAGGTTAGAACTTAAACTTAGACAAAGATGAGTTCTCAAGGCAGAGAAAACAGCATAGAAGTGGGACTGTTCATGACTCATTTTAGAGTCAATAGGCTGATTGATGTAGCCTCAGTAGAGGAATTATCCTATATAATAAAAGCTTAATATGCTAAGTGTCTGGTTGACCAGTTGACCATTCAACCAATCGAAGAGTGATATGCTAATGATATGCTAAGGCTGCTCAACCACTCACTATGACATGCACTGACCACCAGGGGGCAGGCACTCTGACCAGTAGGTTAGCTTGCTGCTGGGGTCTGGCCATTCGGGACTGAGTGAGATGGGCTGGACACACCCTGGAGCCCTCCTGCAGCCCCTCCCCAGCTGGCCAGCCAATCTCCCTTGGTCTCTCCCTGGCTGGCTGGCCCCTATCAGCTCCCATCGGAATTGGGTGAGATGGCCCTGATCCACCCCGATCACAGGCCAGGCTAAGGGACCCCACCTGTGCATGAATTCGTGCACCAGGCCTCTAGTGTTGAATATAAGAGAAAGAATTAGTTTGGGGACAGAATGTAGAAAACTGAGAATGCCAGATTCAAGAAATTAATATGAAAACAAATTTAAAGGTATTAATTACAAAGATTTCACAGAATATTTTTATGGTTTTTATAGTAGGTTATTTTTTAAATGCAAAAATTATAAACTGCTCTGGCTGGTGTGGTTCATTTGGTTGTAGTGTCCTCCTGTACACCAAAAGATGGCAGGTTTGATTTATGGTCAGGGCACATACCCAGGTGGTGGGTTCCATTTCTGGTTGGGGTGCATGCAGAAGGCAACAGATTAATGTTTCTCTCAGATTGACTCTTCTGTCTCTCTGACTCTCTCTTCCTCTCTCTAAAATCAATAAAATGTTTAAGATTATAAACCACAAAAATTATACATTTGACTAAATTTTATAAGTCTAGGTGATAAAAATTAAAAGACAAGGAATGGTACAGCAAAATGGGAAGACAGTTGTAACTTCTTACAAAACTAAACATATTCTTAATGATACAGCAATTGCACTCTTTGGTATTTACCCACATGAGTTCAAAACTCATGTTCATACAATACCTGAACATGTATATTTTATTCATAGTTGCCAAATAAATGCTTTATTCAGAATTGCCAAAACTTGAAAGTAACAAAAATGTCCCTTAATGTATAAACAAACTGTGTTACATCTACACAATGGAATATCATCCTACATAATAAAAGGCTAATATGCAAATTGTGCCCTTGACCAGGGTTCAACCGGGAGTTTGACCAGGGGGAAGGGCCAGCCCTCCAACTGCCCGTGGCCCCGTCGCCCCAGCCAGCCCCACCCCCGATCGCCCTCCACCCCCAACCCAATCAGGGTGGGCAGGCTGGACCCCACCTATGCACGAATTCATGCACCAGAACTCTAGCTCAGTAATAAATGAAATGAGCTATCAAGCCACAAAAAGACAGTAAGGAAACTTAAATGTATATTGCTAAGTGAAAGAAGCCAATCTGAGAAGGTTATATATACCGTTTTATTTCAACTACATGACATTCTGGAAAAAGAAAAACTATGAGTCAGTAAAAAGATCAGTGGTTGCCAGGAATTCGTGAAGAGGTAGGGAAGGACAAATAGGTGGAACACAGGAGATTTGGGGGGCAGTAAAACTATTCTGTGATACTGTAATGGTGGATACATGTCACTATACATTTGTCAAAACAGAAATTACAACACAAAAAAAAAACTCTAATGTGCACTATGAACTTTAGTTAATAATGTATTTATCTATGTAGTTAATAATGCTCATCTTTGTTTTATTTACTCTACACAAAATTGATTAAATAAATATAGCAGAATGTTAACAAATGTCAGTTTTAATTAATGAGTGTAAATCTGTTATATTTTTCATTTAAAAAAGATCTTTAAAATAGAAAAGATCTTTAAATATAAACAGAACAAAATATAAGAGATATAAGTGAATTTGCTACAACTCAATTCCAAAGATAAGCAAATATTTGTATATACCTATGAGAATTTCTAATGTAAAATGGCATCTAGCCTGGCCAGAGTGGCTCAGTTGGTTGAGCGTCATGCTGTGAACCAAAGATTGCAGGATCAATTCCCAATCAAGGCACATACCTGGGCTGTGGGTTTATCTCCAGTCAGGGCACGTAGGGAAGGCAACAGGTCAATGTTTCTCTCTCTCTCTCTCTCTCTCTCTCTCTCTCTCTCTATCTATCTCTCTCTCTCTCTCTCCCTTTCAGTGAGAATTAAAAAAAAAAAAAAGGCATCTAGCCAATAAACCCTAACATAGCCACTTCCAACCTTCTATGAAAATTGAGGATCTAGACACCAAAAAAGGTAAATGCTGGGCAGAATTTCCTCTAATT
This sequence comes from Myotis brandtii, assembly GCF_000412655.1. Lineage (NCBI taxonomy): Eukaryota > Metazoa > Chordata > Mammalia > Chiroptera > Vespertilionidae > Myotis > Myotis brandtii. The sequence goes on along the minus strand of NW_005372021.1, from coordinate 302,761 downwards.
TTCAGACCAAAGTAATAGAAGAAAAAGTTACAACCTTTGAACTGTTTATATAGTGGAACTGAAATAAAGCAAACCTATTCACCAGAAAAGTAATTAAATAATTCATTTGCCCTACCAGTAGTCTGTTCATTGGTACAAAGAGGAGACAAAAAGACCTTACCAGATAAAACACTTGGCAGCCTCTACTGCCTGTGATGCTGGATTTTTGTGATGGCCAAATGTGGGCCCGGTTTATACTTGCAGCCATAAATATTTCTTGGTCTACATCTCACTATTAATAGACCACACTGAATCAGAAGTAGAGATGGACAAGCAGTACTGAATTGCATTCCAGGTAGTGGAGTCAGATGCTCTTAGTTTACATAGTACTCAGTAGAGAATTTGTTCAAAATGTTGGTATCCAGGCCTTCTAGCTCCTCACACTAAAGATTGCGATGCAGGGGTTCGGGGGATTAGGCCCAAGGCTCTGCATTGTGATGTTGATACAATTTGAAAATCTCATTGTCATCTAAAACCTGCTGAGAAGAACTCTTGTAATAATACACACTGAGAATATTTTTGTTTTCTTTTGTATGTACTCTATCCACTTAGCTATATATTATATATTTAAAAAAGAAGTCCTAAATCAGTCCAGCAAAACTGAAATACAATGGGAATTGGACTGTGATTCCTAATTTTCACCTGCCATTGGCTGTAGGTTTGAGACAAGAGTTTTACCGATATCTAAGCAGAGACAATGCAAAGCCAAAGGAAATTAACTTACCTGTTGGTCTGCTGGCAAACACAAGGTCTGGACACATTTTCCTTGTGTAAGAAAAAGTTAACAGGAAGATAGCAACAAGATGGAAAAACAAAACTAAAAGGCCAAATTTTCCTAGATACCAAGGAGAAGAATAAACCTCTGAAAACAACCTACTACAAAAACAGAAAGAGCCCTAGCCGGTTTGGCTCAGTGGATAGAGCATTGGCCTGTGGACTAAAGGGCCCCAGGTTTGATTCCAGCCAAGGGCACATGCTCGGGTTGTAGGCTTGATCGCCCCTCTCCCCAGTGGGGGATGTGCAGGAGGCAGCCAATCAATGATTATCTCTCATCATTGATGTTTCTATCTCTCTAGCTCTCTCCCTTCCTCTCTGAAATCAATAAAAATATATTTTTTTAAAAGCCAAGAGCTTTCTTAAAAAAAAAAACAGAAAGAAAATTTTATAATATTTTTGGTGTCTTTAAAATATAAGAAGTCTTGTTTTCTTTTTAGCAGATGTAGAAAATCATAAGAGAAAAATCTGAGATGATTTGACTAAATGAGATCAAAAGGATAGACGGAAGAGAAGGTGAGAAAGAAATTTTTAAAAAAAGGGAGAAAGAAAATTAAAATATAATATCAAAATTAGGATGAAATAAAAATTAAAGGGCAGAAGATAATCAGCAATTGAAGGAAAAACATAAACATTTCTCCTGTAGTATACTTTGAACTCAAATCTACTCCAGTTGTTATTGAAGAATTCTGCAGCCCAGGAGGAAAGCTCAGCATTGCAGTACTTTCTCCTAACTGTCTCCTGGGATTCCACTCCTTTATCAGGTCCAGGTACGGTGTCTACTAACAAATAATTTATCCCAGATTTGTTGAGCTGGAATCTCTTGTTTGTTATTTTTTATAATAACATAATACAATATTTCTGCTATTTTTATTTAGCACTTACAAAAAGTATCTAAACTATTTGCATGAGACACTCTGCCAAGAGAAACTTTCCTCACCCTTCCCCATAAAATGGAGTCACACAGTGCAAAACCTCGCCAAGTATCTTGAGTCAATATTTTTGTATGGTCAAAACACATACTAAATGGCCTGAGTAATTCTGCTTAATTAAGACAAACAAATAAATTATCCAAGAACAAATATTAGCTGTCACCATATGCTGGATCTATTATCGTCTATCTATAATCTGTAAATGACATTTTATTAACAATTTAAAATGTTATATATATGTAAATTATACATGTGATATATGATATATGATAATTCCATTTAAAGTATAACATATATACACAAATACATACATATTTATAATGTTAAAAAATCTAGAAAAACTGCAAGAGCTCCAGGGAAATACATCTACCTCTTAATACCAGTTATCTATTGTTGGTTAGGTTTTAGAATGATTTTATTGTCTTCTTTTCTATATTTTCCAAATACTTTCTAATATGAATTTATCTTTTTAAAATTAGAAACAGTACTTTTAAATACATATAAATGTATATAATTATCTATTGTATCCCTCAAATATTATTTTAAAAAATAAATCTACACAACTTCTTCTTCCAGCCATGATGAAATTTAAAAAAAAAATTGAGCTTAACCTCTGGTTGTAAACAATGAGCAAAAATATGAAACAACTGCTTCATATCCCCAGTTGGGGCATGTAGGGAAGGCAACAGATCAATGTTTCTCTCTATCTTTCTCTTTCTGGGATTTCTAAGAGAAGGGGGAAAACTAAGGTGAGCTCTACATTGATACTGGTTTTCTGCCTGGTGCCAAATACCGAGAGAGAGTGCAGAGAGGGTTCAGTTGGCCACACTGAGATGAGGAGAAATTTGGGGAGGCTGAAGCAGGTGTAAATTTGGGGACAAAGTTCCTGAAAGTAGGCAGCATGAATAAAAAGGGGCCTGTTAGGCATTACACTGGTCTTCACTGAGGTCTAGGCCTGACAAGCTTAGACGTAGTACACCTCTGGCACCAACAAATATGTTCTTACTAGACTAGCTCTCCTGTACATAATAACCATATACTCTGGACAAAATGCAAAACAAATTATCTGAAAGAACTGATAGTGCAAAACAGCAGGCAGATTCTGAAACTTGGAAGAAGGTAAGTTTTGTGTGTGTGTTTTTAATGACAGTTTTGAGCTGGAGAGCAAGCTACAACTTGGCACCATGAAGAGTGGCTAAAACTCAGAAAAATAGCTCTCCTGTACATAATAACCATATACTCTGGACAAAATGCAAAACAAATTATCTGAAAGAACTGATAGTGCAAAACAGCAGGCAGATTCTGAAACTTGGAAGAAGGTAAGTTTTGTGTGTGTGTTTTTAATGACAGTTTTGAGCTGGAGAGCAAGCTACAACTTGGCACCATGGAGAGTGGCTAAAACTCAGAAAAAAACACACTGTCAAACAAACTTTTAGACCTGAAAAGTTACATAAAGGACAGTTGCTGGCAAAAGAGGGGGCAGAAAAAGCACCAACAGCACCAAAGAGTGAGAGCCACAGACTGTTCACATAATCTGCCAACATTTCTAGGTGACCCATAAACTGTGCGTGGAGCTGACTTTGAACTACCCAGCTAAGAAGAACTGAACTGAAGGTTCACCTGTTATCCAAAAGGCATAATTTGTAATCTGAGTCCAACCAAGGTAATTGCCTATAAAAACAAACAAAATAAACTGGGGACTAATAAAGCAGAATCCATAGTCTCCACAGTATAATATCAACAATACCAAGAATTCAATCCCAAATTACTTGGCATATGTAATAACAGAAATATATGACTGATTCTAAACTGAAAAGAAAATTAACAGAAATGGACCTCAGATAAAATTATCAGACAAGCACTGTAGAGAAGCTACTATAACTATGCTAAAGAATAGAAGAGAAATGCTCGTAATGAATTTAAAAGAAATAAATTTTAGCAAATAAATGGAGCTATAAAATAGAAACAAAGAAAAATTACAAAAATCAAATATAAGACACCTGAAATTTAAAAGTTCACTCTATTGGTTTAACAGTAAAATGGAGATTAGCAAGGTAAAACATCAGTTAACTTGAAAATGAATTGAGTAATTATGATCTGAAGAACAGAAAGAAAGGCGCACACACACACACACACACACACGAGTCTTAGGGACCTGTTTGACAATATTAAGAAGTTTAACATCCACTAAGAAGTAATCTTAGTAAGATAGGAGAGAAAGAATGGGACAGAAATAATATTGAAAAATAAAGACCAAATGTTCCCGAATTTGGTAAAGAATTTACAGACTCAAAAAGATCAGTAAAATTCAAGTGGATAAATATAAAGAAAACTACAGTTAGGCAGATCAAAGTCAAGCTGCTGAAAAACCAAAGAAAAAGGTAAAATCTTAAAAGCAGCCATAGTAAAATGACAATGCTTGGGAGGATGGGACAAATTATTCAAATGACCATTAGCTCCTAATCCAGAAAAGTAGAGGCCAAGAGACAGCAGACCAACATTTTTAAAATGATGAAAGAAAAAAAACCCCACAAAACCTGGAATTCTACATCTAGCAAATACTTTCTTTAAAATTAAGATAAATCAGACAAAAAAGAAACAGAAAATTCATTAGTAGCAGGTCTGTTATGAGAAATGTTAAAGGAATTTCACCAGGCAAGAGGAAAATAATACAAAATGACAAGTAAAATATACAAAAAAAGAAAGATTGCCAGAAATACCAAATAAATTAATAAAGGACATTTTTTTCTAATTTATAAATTTCTTTAAAAGATAACTGTTTAAAGAAAATACAGATGACCCTTGAACATCACGGGTTTGAACATGGGCTCACGTATACCTGGAATTTTTTTAATTGGCCCATGCAGTTCAAATCAGTGTTGTTCAAGGGTCAACTCCATGGTTGGGAATCCATGTATGCTAACTATAGTTATGTGGATTTTCAACTGCACAGGAGGTTGGTGCTCTTAACCCATACCTTGTTCAAGGGTCAACTATATAATGTATTGAACAAAGTGTTACAATTAAAAAGCAAATAGAGAAAAAAATTCATCTTCAATTTAAAATATTCAATTAATGTATAAAAAGTAAGAAAAGAGAAAAATAAAAATGAAACAATTATAAAACAAATATAATATGGTATATTTAAGCCCAAATTTATCAATAACTACATTAAATGCAAATGGTCTACAATTAATTAAAAGGCACAGGTTGCCAGATGATAAAAAAGCAAGATCCAATGATATACTGTCCCTAATAAACTATGTTAAATATTTCAAGAAGCAAATTAGTAGTAAAAGGATGGATTAATGGTAAATACATACCATGCAAGCACTAAGTAAAAAAATAACTGGCATGGTTATATTAAAATCAGACAAAGTAGATTTCAAAATAAGGAATATTACCAAAGATAAAGAGTTATATTTAATCATTAGAAAGGACCATTCCTCAAAAAATGATTAACCAAAGACCTTATATGCATATATGCATTACTTATGGACACAGACCTGGGGTGAGGAACCAGATAGAGGGAA